>NC_052334.1:12567822-12871398 GCF_016432855.1 Salvelinus namaycush | reverse complement strand
TCCTCTGTACCTGTACAGGTGTACCCGTCTCCTAGACGATAGGTCTACTGATGTTTCATGTCCTCTGTACCTGTACAGGTGTACCCGTCTCCTAGACGATAGGTCTACTGATGTTTCATGTCCTCTGTACCTGTACAGGTGTACCCAGACAGGGTAAGTGATGGCAGGCAGCCCTGTCTGCCTCCAGGCTCCTTCCTCAGCTGTTCTTCAGACAATACGGTCCGGCTCTGGAACACTGATGGACACAACACAACTCTCAGCCGCAACGTCATCAGCAACGTACGTCTGTCTCACTCTCACACACCCTTTATCTAAACCCTGATCTCAATATGAATGACTGCTGATTGACTTTTGATGCAAAGTAGTTCTACTCAAGAACCTTTGAATCCTGAGTTATGCCACAGATAGAACAATGAGAGAGAGATTTCACTGGATGTATAAATGTGAAGCATCCTGTTGGCGTTTCCACTCACTACCAAATAGAGAGGAAGCCCACTGGTCGGCAGTGGGAGAAGATGGAACGAGATGAATTTTAGCCGACATTCTGCAAATGTTCTCATCATTTCAACATTTGATACAGTTTTCTGTTCCCAAAACTAGAATCTGTTCTGAACAGAGTGGACTAAGATTTGTAGACTTGCAAAAGTTTTAAAAAATGCCGTTGTTTAGAAGGAGTGCAAAGGTGAATTGAGGTATTGCACACGTGCACTTCACAGAGTAGGTGTTCCCTAACGGAAATATGCAGATGTATACTAGAATGCACCAATAGGATATCGCTAGTGTGTGCTTGGCTCTGCCCACCTTCTTGTTTTGCCCACTATGACTCATGTGTTCCCTTTGGAAACGACAAACTGTGGTCAATCTTGTTTTAGTTATAAAAAAATCTTTGGTTTTACACCCCCCACCCCAAAAAGAAATTCTCAGCTAATAACCCCCCGCTTCTCTCCCTCTGTCCAGGACCTCCAGAAGATTATCTACATGGACAACAACACGGCCGGCCTGCTGGACACAGAGTGCCTCAACTCGGGGAACGGAGAGAAGGCCGACCCCCAGACCTCCGAGACCAGGACGGGCATCAGGACCATGTGTGTCAGCCCAGACGGGCAGCACCTGGCATCGGGCGACCGGACCGGCACCTTGAGGTACTGTTGGAGAAAAAGAGTGGTTTGTTCGCACACCTGTAGTTCAAAGTCTATGGAAGAAACTATTGTAGAATGAGAAACTCTAGCACACTGGTGTTCTTGATTACTCCACAAACAATTGATTGGATCCCTTTAAACTAATGAATGTTTGGGTCAGTAGACCTTCATCAGGGTAAACCCTGAGGTACAGTACCCCTGCTATCCCGTCCCAGAGAGAGCCTTGTTTTCCACCACTGCCCCTCAGGACTCAACACCTCTATGTCCTAATGAAATTCCCTAACTAGACTCCTGGGTGTGTGTGTGAGCGCGTGCGTGTGCGTGTTCAGAGCTGTGTGTGTTAAATTGGGGTTGGAGTAGGCTGGTGTCCATTCAGGCAGCAGCCTAGCTGACTCTCTGTCCACATCACTGGATGGATAAATGCTGACCCAGTTAACACCAAGGCTACTTTTTGTTAATTAACTTTGTCACGCAAAACTGAATGATGGCGGTCTACTCTGCATTCTACTGCGGCCCAGCGGTGTCTCTGTGTGTGGCGGGACTGAGCTGTAACAGTGTGCTCCTCGCAACAACAAACAAATGGTGGTGTTATGGGAGCACAACAGGACTAATCAAGTACTATTTTGTTCTGTTTGTTGTTGCAGGATCCACGATCTGGAGAGCATGGGGGAGATTCTGAACGTTCAGGCCCACGACTCAGAGATCCTGTGTCTGGAATACTCCAAGCCTGAGACGGGTACATTCAATTGTTACCAGAATTATTTTTAAATTTTTTATTTAACCTTTATTTAAGTAGGCAAATTGTTACCAGAATTTTTTTTAATTTTTATTATTTAACCTTTATTTAACGAGGCAAATTGTTACCATAATAACATATTCACCTTCTATGTAGTTAGCTAACTCATACTGAATACAGATATTTATTGTTAGCTTGCAAGCCATGAGAAGCCAGATTTCCCCTCTTCTGGGAGGAAATGAGAGACAACATGGTTAAAGATACTACTGTAGGTATAAACCACTATCAGCTGGTTGCCAGATGCTTCACCAACCTCCCGTTGACTTGTGAAACAAACCACTTCAGAGCTCCAGCACGTTATAAAGAGACTGCGTTGGGTCCAAATGTACTGTATGTAAATTCTTCTTAGTCAAAGTTTAAATGAGCAGCTTTATAGAATTAACTTTCCCGGTTCACACATTAAAACCAAAACATCCGATAAGAGACTTGTGAAATGGAATGTGAAAATTATTGAAGTTATCTTTGTAACCACTGCTATAGTCAACAATATCAACACACACCCATGTTTCATCTCATTTGAATGTGTTGTTACAAAGAGTGTGTGTGTGTTCAGTGGGGCTATTAAGAGGGCATTATCAGAGCTGGTGAAGTGCCGTCCAATTCAGAGAAAAGCAAGGCAGAGCATATTATGCCTGCCTGGCTTGGGCAGGCCTGAGGGTGTGTGTGTGTGAGTTGGGGCTGGGGTAGTACCCTGGCATTGGTCCCAGACCTGCTTGGCTTGGGCAGGCCTGAGGGTGTGTATGTGTGAGTTGGGGCTGGGGTAGTACCCTGGCATTGGTCCCAGACCTGCTTGGCTCTCCTCCAGACCTCCATCGTCTAGCCCCAGTAGCAGCACATCTGGCCAAAAGGCCCTGGTCAAAAGAAGTACACTATATATAGGTAATAGGGTCTCATATGGGATGCATCCAGTGGCTCCCATGTTAGTAGGTGTATTAATAATATTTAGATGTTCTTAGTGGATCATTCCTCTAGGTATCCATTTGGCAGTTGGCACCACACAGAGGAGCAGACAGAGAGGGCTAAGAATAAGCCCAGTACACTCCCTCTGGCTGCCTGCAGTATACGGTGCCCCCGCACATAGACTCGGTACCGGTACCCCCTGTATATAGCCTCATTATTTGGTATTTTGTGTTACTTTTAAAAATGTTTGTTTATTTAGTGAATATTTTCTTAACTCTTATATTTCTTAAACTAGCATTGTTGGTTAAGGGCTTATATGTAATCATTTCACGGTAAGGTCTACACCGGTTGTATTCGGAGCATGTGACAAATACAATTTGATAGTAACAACTCAGAGGGTGATAATAGTCAGACAACAGCCATTGCCCTGCTGGGCCTGTATTCACAAAGCATCTCAGAGTAGAGGAGTGCTGATCTAGGATCAGTTTAGCCTTTTAAATCATAATGGATAAGAGGGGGAACCTGATATTGCTATGCAATTCATCCTCCAGGTTTACCATATCACCTTTCCTCCTGCTATTGTATCTAGCTGGGATCAAGGTTAACAAAGTCACAAAGCGAACAGATCCAGGATCCACGTTCAATCTCAGCAAGGAGAGGATAGTGCTTTTCATTTACTGAAATCATTCTGGTTGGAAATTCAGTCAAGTCCACTGGGGAAGTGCTTCAAATCCATTTTTGATTGGTTTCGATATCCATGTGATGTGTCCGTCAGCTCATTGGTTATTAGGCTAATATAAGATTCTTTATGGCTGTTTAAAACAAAAAGGACCTCCTAATGAAAAATATTTATCACCACCGAAATGGAGAACACGGGTTGGCTGCTGGTAAGTTTCTAGTGTCCGAGTGTCCTGGAGTGTAATGTAGGCCTATATGTGGTGTGAAGAAGGTTTTTTTCTTGTAATGACTGTGATATGTGGCTGTTTTGACCCATTTGAATGCACTGACTATAAGTCCCTCTGGTTAAGAGTGTCTGGTAATGAATAAAATCTAAGTGTGTGTGTGTTGTGTGTGACAGGGCTGAAGCTGCTAGCCACAGCGAGTCGAGACCGGCTGATCCACGTGCTGGATGCAGAGCGGGAGTACAGCCTGCTGCAGACGCTGGATGAACACTCTTCTTCCATCACCGCTGTACGATTCGCTGGTGAGATTTGCAGATGACCTTTGACCCTTTACAACATCCCGCCAACCACCCCCCTTTACCTCAAACTCTCAAGTCTCACTCCTTTAACAGTTATATTAGCTATGGAAGTTAGACCTTTGGCTTCCAAAGGTATCATAGAAGTGTCAATTGTGGCACTAGCTCGCAGTTTACAGTTAACATGGTTATTATTGCCATGGTAACAGTGCTCCTTCTCTTTTAGCCAATGAAGGCAAGGTCAGGATGATCAGCTGTGGCGCTGACAAGAGCATCTACTTCCGCACAGCGCAGAAGGTAAAACACACACACACAATGGCGCTGCTCTAGAATAGCTGCTGCTGGAGGCTTAACTAGGTTAGGGGGACTAATGCTTTTGTGGTAAGGCTTGGCAATATTTCATCATGATCTCTCTACATATTTTGGCCATGGACCCACATTCTTAACCGTGGCTCAGCCAACCCCTGTTTAATTTGTCTATTCCTGTTGCTTACAGCTAATTAATTAAACTCCAAGTGGCCTATTTAATAATGACACTTTTCCTCTAAGGCTTTCTGTGTCCCCTGGCTGTTTGTATGCCCCAGGTCCCCGGCAGGCCCTCCTTACTACATATTGTTCTTAGCAGCGCTGGCAGCTTTGGGTGTCAAGAAGACGATAATGACGTAATGGTATACATAGAGGAAGAAGACACAAAGTGAGACTGGTGACATCATGTGACCAAAGCCATTTTAGTGAACGGAACTAAATTATCTTCAGATTCAAATGGATTCAGAATTGGAGTAGTCTTTCGAGTCTTTTGAGGTGATAGCGTAATCCTGAAGTAGTCAGACTATTTTCAGGTTGACTCTTGGAACTTAACCTAACCAGTGTATGAAGTAACAAATGGAGAAAATTCTAATTCATCCACATTGAGATTGGTGTGCAATTCTAACCCTCTGTATGTAAATGTTACAATCTAATTAACAAGTAGATGGAAAGTATTGTCATTCTCTACTATATAATCCATGGACTGCTTTAGAAGTCACGGCACACTGCTAGAAAAGCAACAAAAGCCCTACAAGGATAAATGTTGTGGTTTATTAGAATATGGCTGCGTCCCAAATGAAAACCTCTTCCCTATATGTACTACTATTGACCAGGGCCCATAGGGACGCATACTATGACTCGTTGTAACAATATGTCTGCCAAAACAGCTTAAATAGAACAGCTCTCATTTCTCACTGGAGCATTTACAGTAGTGTTGTTAATGGCACTAGCACGGCAGTGAGTGGTGACCTGTTTTAACCTCTGGTTGTTTTACCCTGTCGTTTACAGTCAGATGAAGGAACCGCGTTTACCCGCACCCACCACATCGTACGCAAGACAACGCTGTATGACATGGATATCGACCCCACCAGGAAATATGCTGTTATTGGTTGTCAGGACCGCAGCATCAGGTGGGGGCCTTGTCTACTTGTCCTTGTTTGTCTCAATTATTGTTCTCGGTGTATGTATATGTGCGTCAATGTGTGTGTGATGACAGTGTTAGTCTGTCTGTGTGTATGCGTACAGTACGCGAGTGTGAGTACGTGCCAGTGGAGGCTGCTGAGGGGAGTACAGCTCATAATAATGGCTGGAATGGAGTCAATGGAGTGGTATCAACCACATAGAAACCACATCTTTGATGCGTTTGATACCATTCTATTGGCTCCATTCCAGCCATTATTATGAGCCGTCCTCCCCTCAGCAGCCTCCACTGGTACGTGAGTGTATTTGTGTTTGACCTCTCCATAATCGGTCAGACTGTACAGTCATCCCTCCCTAGCAGGTGGATTAGTCCTAACTCGAGTGTTGTAAACACAGGAAGGATGAGATCAGGGGCCCCGCCCCTGGCTGGTGAAGCCTGTCCTGACCTGAGCCTCCATCTGCCAGCCTGCCTGCTCAAGTGTTTACATCTCTCACTCACGTTCTCCACCCTGCATCAACGACAATAACACACGCTTTGAAAGAAAATATGGCTTAGCGTTGGCTTAAAATGCTGATATTTCAAATGCAGACTTGTAAAAAATGTGCCTCTCTGTTTCACCACTCCAGCAGGTCTTGTGCCTACTTGTTTGAATGGCCAGTCCCTTTTATATCCTAAATACCCCATGGGTGTTACAATATGAGTCTGAGATTAAATTGTTATGGTTGAAATTTCTACCATAACGGAGAAATTTCAAACAACCAAGTTATGTAAACAACTACCCACAAGTTATGCTTTATTACGTACTGCTTTATTAATCCAGGGGTTCCCAAACTTTATCACTCGGGGGCCCCCTTCCAGCATTGGGGAACATCCCACACCCCTTCTGCGCACGCGCCACGTCTATTTCTCTGGGCACAAGCACTGTTCATGACACAAACTGTTCACACCCCTCTTGTTGGTGGAGAGAATTTTGCAGGTTTAAAGCTTATTTCCTGCAATTCTACACATTTTGTCATGGGGGAGAGAAAATGTTGCCGTTTTAAAGCCAATGTTCTTGCAATTCTATACATTCTGCCATGTCTGTGTATTCATGTGATATTTGAGTGACTCAAACATTACAAGAAAATCTATGGGCTAAAAAAACTAAATAGAAAACATGAGCTGACATGGGCTAGTTGATCTGGACATTTCTGAAGTTAATATTATCTCTCTAAGGTGCGCCATGATTAACATAACAAGATTAACTGATGATGTACTACCCAATTTGGATATTCCACCTTGTGTGTTCTACTATTAGCACTTTCAAAAGTAAGTTTAAAGCCGGACTGAGTTCCTTAAGAAAAATATATACATACAGTACCTGTCAAAAGTTTGGACACACCTACTCATTCCAGGGTTTTTCTTTATTTTTGACAATTTTCTACATTGTAGAATAACAGTGAAGATATCAAAAACGATGAAATAACACATATGGAATCCTGTAGTAACCACAAACGTGTACTGTATAGATATAAATGGGGCGTGCCCCGCCTCTCCTCCCTGTGGTTTCCACAGTTTGGAAACCACACAGTTGGTGTAAATAAGATGAATGTGGCAGCGTAGTACGACTGTCCAAATAGGCCTTTCCCTCCGCTCGAGATACTTAAAGTCAACTGTAAACACACCTTATGCTCCTCTGCTGTTTCAGCACAGTGATTAAACATTACTATGGAAACTAGGCTGTTTTAACTGCATCTGAATGATAAATGTCCTCCAGGCCTTTTTATATATTTATTTCTGGTAGAGTTAGAGGGCTTAGCTCTTGTTTAACAGGCTCTGATTTGTTCCTTATACAACTTAGTGGCGGTGCTTAAGAGTGTGACTCAATGGTTGACTGGCTGCCCTCACACTTTGCCAGCTCCCCACAAGGTTGGCAGGGCCCTGACTGGGCCTTGTGGGTGGTTGCCTGCCAGCTAGCTGGTGGCTGCTGGTCTCTCCTTCTGGCACTCAGTGACAATGCACCAGTTAGGCTGTTAGCGTGACCCCATGTGGTCAGATGGGGAGAGACATGCATACCAGCTGAGCAGACAGGGTATGCTACAAAGTAGGATCAATGAGTTGGCCAGCTAACTTTGATAAACAACCAGGAATAACTATTGGTTTTCTGGTTCATTAAGAAAACTTTGATATGTGTTTTTGATTGTTGAGTCAATTAGACCATGCCCATTTCAAACTTGTCCTTATTTTTTTTTTTTTTGTTATTTCAGTTAGCTGGCTAACTCATTAATCCTGTTAGCACACCATGGCACAGAGTTGGTTGACTCATGAACAGAACACAGTACAGTGTTTCCTTGAACTTTCAAGGTCAGATGACTCAGTCCCTTGATCTGAACATTTTTCAGTCTATAACTTAACTGCTGAGGCAGGATGTAAATAGACAGACTGGTCTGACTTGAGGTCATTGACTTATTGCCCTCCATCTTCGTGTATAGATGTGCTGACATTTGATAAAACAGAGGATTGATCACCTGATAAAGCCACGGGTGCTTAGAAAGCAGAACTGTCTTTGTGATTTACTCCTGCAGTATTGAGCTGCTGGTGTGTTTTGATGTTGAGATCTGAATAGAACCTCTGTGCCTGTAGGTTGTTAGTTTGACACTTCTTTCCCCTAACAACAGAATCTTCAACATCAGTAACGGAAAACAGAAGAAACTGTACAAGGGCTCCCAAGGAGAGGATGGGACTGTCATCAAGGTGGGTTAGGCTTGCATGTGTTCATGTCATGTAGTGTTGCTGTGAAGACTAATTTGACAACACCGTAGCTGGTTTATAAAAATGGGCCCACAGTTGTCTTTTTCGCTCCTCAGGTTCAGACAGACCCCTCAGGGCTGTATGTGGCCACCAGCTGTTCAGACAAGAACATCAGCATCTTTGACTTCTACTCTGGGGAGTGTGTGGCCACCATGTTTGGACACTCTGGTAAAAACTACCCCATTTAGTTAGAAGAAATACAGCAAAATGTGTGACTGACAATCTGCAGCCAGCAGTGTGTTCAGAAAGGAGGAACCATCTGGAACTCCTCTTCATCATCATGTCCATCGTTGCATTTAATGACCTCTCATACTGTGAATTCCACAGATCATTTCTTTGTAAAAATGTCCATAATTGAATGCCCAGATATTTTCCTCATTTTCATTTGTTTGTCTTTTTTCTTTTTCACAGAGGTTGTGACTGGAATGAAGTTTACCAATGACTGCAAGCACATGATAACTGTGTCTGGTGATAGCTGTATCTTTGTGTGGCGTCTGGCCCCGGAGCTGACCATCAGTATGAAACAGCGTCTCTCGGACCTCAAGCAGAACGGCAAGCCAGTTCAGAAGACCCCACCTCACAAACCTTGCAATCTCAGGTAGCTGCAGTATTTAAACACACTAATGTGGGACAATTACCTTGACTCATATGACTTATTCCTGTTGTTGTTTGTTCTCTTGTTCCTGTTAGCTCCTCGTGGGGCAAATGGCCTCCTTGGAGTATGTAGTTAATGGGATAACATGTTTTGTGCTAGCTAATACCCATAGAAAGCAAACATAACGTTTACATAACTTAGTGGAGACACACATATTCTGAATGCCAATTGACATAATACATTTGATTGATGGAGTGAAAGACAAGTGTTAACCCTGAATTGTTTACATTTTAGTCATTTAGCAGAGGAACTAGGGTTAAGTGCCTTGCTTGTGGGCACATCAACAGATTTTCCACTTTGTCTGCTCTGGGATTCGAACCAGCAACCATTTTGGTTACTGGCCCAACGCTCTTAACCACTAGGATACCTGCCGCCGCCTTGTTTGTCTACAGGCTTGTTGCTATGACCGTTGTTAGTTATTATGCGAGTTATTCAATGTCAACTGGAAATGCACTTTGCTTCCCAAATGACACCCTATTCCCTATATAGCGCACTACTTTTGACCAGGATCCATAGGGTTCTGATTAAAAGTAGTGCACTATATAGGGAATAGGGTGCCATTTGGGACGCATACAACATGTTCCGTTTGACTATTGTCACCTAATAGTGTGTGTTCTATTCTCTGTCTGTCCTGTGCAGCACCAGGAGAGAGGTACATAGCACCCCTCCCATTGTCACCATGTCCTCTGACAGTGACAAAGAGGTGGAGGAGGAGGGGATAGAAGAGGAGGATGAGGAAGAGAGGGTCTCTCCTTACATGGTGTCAGGCTGCAGTGCAGGGGAAGAGACAGGTTGGTATCTCACTAACATACAGTACCAGTCAAAATAAGTTAATTTGTTGGATTTTCTTTCCTTCTTAATGCGTTTGATCCAATCAGTTGTGTTGTGACAAGGTAGGGCTGGTATACAGAAGATAGCCCTATTTGGTAAAAGACCAAGTCCATATTATGGCAAGAACAGCTCAAATAAGCTAAGAGAAACGACAGTCCATCATTACTTTAAGACATGAAGGTCAGTCAATCCGGCGATTTACTGCAAAGAAACCACTACTAATGGACACCAATAAGAAGAAGATACTTGCTTGGGCCAAGAAACACGAGCAATGGACATTAGACCGGTAGAGATCTGTCCTTTGGTCTGATGAGTCCAAATTTGAGATTTTTGGTTCCAACCACCATGTCTTTGTGAAACGCAGAGTAGGTGAACAAATGATCTCCGTACGTGTGGTTCCCACCGAAGCATGGAGGAGGAGGTGTAATGGTGTGGGGGTGCTTTGCTGGTGACACTGTCAGTGATTTACTTAGAATTCAAGGCATACTTAACCAGCATGGCTACCACAGCATTCTGCAGCGATACGCCATCCCATCTGGTTTGCGCTTAGTGGGACTATCATTTGTTTTTCAACAGGACAATGACCCAACACACCTCCAGGCTGTGTAAGGGCTATTTGACCAAGAAGGAGACTTATGGAGTGCTGCGTCAGATAACCTTGCCTCCACAATCACCTGACCTCAACCCAATTGAGATGGTTTGGGATGAGTTGGACCGCAGAGTGAAGGAAAAGCAGCCAACAAGTGCTCAGCATATGTGGGAACTCCTTCAAAAGACTGTTGGAAAAGCATTCCAGGTGAAACTGGTTGAGAGAATGCCAAGAGTGTGCAAAGCTGTCATCAAGACAAAAGTGGCTACTTTGAATAATCTCAAATCTAAAATGTATTTTGATTTGTTTAACACTTTTTTGGTTACTACATGATTCCATATGTGTTATTTAATAGTTTTAATGTCTTCACTATTATTCTACAATGTAGAAAATTGTAAAAATAAAGAAAAACCCTTGAATGAGTAGGTGTGTCCAAACTTTTGACTAGTACTGTATGTACACAAGCAAACAATATAGCTGCAGTATTAAGAATGTGGTTCTTCACAATGTTGACAGGACACATTGTGATATCAATTGGTTTTGTGTTTGTTTTTCAGACACCTCAGATGAAAAGCACAACTCTCACGAACTGAAGAGGGTTCGTAGCAGCAGTCTTTCTGAAGCAGCTTTTCCTTAGTCGTCTCTGCCCCCAGCCTTTCCTTAGTCGTCTCTGCCCCCAGCTTTTCCTCAGTCGTCTCTGCCCCCAGCCTTTCCTCAGTCGTCTCTGCCCCCAGCCTTTCCTTAGTCGTCTCTGCCCCTAGCCTTTCCTTAGTCGTCTCTGCCCCCAGCCTTTCCTTAGTCGTCTCTGCCCCCAGCTTTTCCTCAGTCGTCTCTGCCCCCAGCCTTTCCTCAGTCGTCTCTGCCCCCAGCCTTTCCTCAGTCGTCTCTGCCCCCAGCCTTTCCTTAGTCGTCTCTGCCCCCAGCTTTTCCTCAGTCGTCTCTGCCCCCAGCCTTTCCTCAGTCGTCTCTGCCCCCAGCCTTTCCTCAGTCGTCTCTGCCCCCAGCTTTTCCTCAGTCGTCTCTGCCCCCAGCCTTTCCTCAGTCGTCTCTGCCCCCAGCCTTTCCTCAGTCGTCTCTGCCCCCAGCTTTTCCTCAGTCGTCTCTGCCCCCAGCCTTTCCTCAGTCGTCTCTGCCCCCAGCCTTTCCTCAGTCGTCTCTGCCCCCAGCCTTTCCTCAGTCGTCTCTGCCCCCAGCCTTTCCTTAGTCGTCTCTGCCCCCAGCCTTTCCTCAGTCGTCTCTGCCCCCAGCCTTTCCTCAGTCGTCTCTGCCCCCAGCTTTGTCACCTATGTATTTTCACTCTTCTTTTTGTAACTTGTAAAGTAGAAATTTAATTCAGACACGGTCTGTGAACATTCCCACTATAAACTGTAGGCTCACAACTCGTGTGTGTGTGTCCGTCCGTCCCGTAGGAGAACTCTTTTGGCAGGCGGTCCTCCCAGGGCAGTCACCACTCTGAGGACAGGGGTCCCCGTCCGCGGCGCCGCTGGTCCAGACGCATGGACAGCATGGATCTGATGGTCAAGTCCATGTTGGACCTCAGACAGCTGGACTCCTTCGCCATGCCCGCCTCCTCCCCCACTAAGACCCAGACCCAGCCTGTTTCTGACTCCTTCAGAGACCCATTCAGAGAGGACGAGCTGGGCAGCACCATCAGCTTGCAACCCCTCACTGCATGGGTGAGTTAATTTAACAGAGAACAGCCACCTGACCTTACTTTGGCCCTGCTTGATACAGTGCATAGACAATGTATTACTCCATCTATGTTACCTATGGATTTACTACTTCTAAATGTTCAATCATGGGTCACAAAATAGGTTGGATGAAACCATGGTACTCACATCCATATTTTGTGTATTGAGGATTGTGAGGTCCAATTCAGTTATTTCAGGTGATGTTTTATGATTCATAGTATTTTCTCATGTTTGTGTTTCTTGCAGGGGGAGTCTGAGCAGAGGTCCCAGCAGCGGCCCAAATACATCATGCTCTCTCCACAGACACCTGACACAGAGACAGGCCCAGTGCTGTACCCCGACGGCTTTGAGGACAGGGTCAGCTTAGCCGGCAGGTAAATCAATCAAATGAATCAATCAATAAATGAGCCGGCAGGTAAACACACAGCTTCTACCTTTTTTCTCCTGGATCGCTACAATCTCTCCATTACGCCATTGATGTATATCACTGCCTTATCATAGTACACATACAATATAGTTGGGGCCTGTAGTTTTCTCTGACATGGAAAGACTCCTGGCCCCTACATATCATATACTGTAGTTTGTATACTAAATGCAGTGCCTTCAGAAAGTATTCATACCTTTGACTTATTCCACATTTTGTTGTGTTACAGCCTGAATTCAAAATTGGTTAAATTGATTTATTGTCTCACACATCTATCTACACTCATCCATCTACACACATCCATCTACACACAATACCCCATAATGATAAAGTGAAAACATCGTTTTAGCCATTTTTGCTAATTTCTTTAAAATTAAATAAATATCTAATTTATATAAGTATTCACGCCCCTCAGTCATTACTTTGTAGAAGCACCTTTGACAGTAATTCCGGCTGTCTTTCTAGGTAAGTCTCTAAGAGCTGTCAGTCTTTCTGGGTAAGTCTCTGAGAGCTGTCAGTCTTTCTGGGTAAGTCTCTAAGACTTTTCCACACCAGGATTGTGCCACATTTGCCCATTTTTATTATTTTCAACATTCTTCAAGTTCTGTCAAATTGGTTGTTGATCGTTACAAGACAACCATTTTCAGGCCATAGATTTTCAAGTAGATTTAAGTCAAAACTGTAACTCGGCCACTCAGGAATATTCACTGTCTTCTTGGTAAACAACTCCAGTGTAGATTTGACCTTGTGTGTTAGTTTATTGTCCAGCTGAGACATTAATTAATCTCCCAGTGTCTGGTGGAAAGCAGACTGAACCAGCTTTTCCTCTAGGATTTAACCAGTGTTTAGCTCCATTACGTTTCTTTTTTCTCTAAAAACCTCCTCAGTCCTTAACGATTACAAGCACACTCATAACATGATGCAGCCATCACAATGCCTGAAAATGTGGACTTTGGTACTCAGTAATGTGTTGTATTGGATTTGCCCCAAACATAACACTTTGTATTAATTACAAAAAGTGAATTGCTTTGCAACATTTTTTACAGTATTACTTTAGTGCCTTGTTGCAAGCAGGATGTTTGTTTTGGAATATTATTATTCTGTACAGTCTTCCTTCTTTTCACTGTCATTCAGGTTAGTATTGTAGAGTAACTATAATGTTATTGATCCATCCTCAGTTTTCTCCTATCACAACCATTAAACTCTGTAACTGTTTTAAAGTCACCATTGGCCCCATGGTGAAACCCCTGAGCGGTTTCCTTCCTCTCCGGCAACTGAGTTAGGAAGGACGCCTGTATCTTTGTAGTGACTGGGTGTATTGATACACCATGCAAAGTGTAATTAATAACGTCACCATGCTCAAGGGGATATTCAATGTCTGTTTATTTAATTGTTACCCATCTACCAATAAGTGCCCTTCTTAGCGAGGCATTGGAAAACCTCCCTGGTTTTTGTGGTTGAATCTGTGTTTGAAATTCACTGCTCGACTGAGGAACCTTTCAGATAATTGTATGTGTGGGTACAGAGTTGACGTAGTCATTCAAAAATCATGTTAAACACTTATTATTGTGCTCAGTGAGTCCATGTAACTTATTATGTGACTTGTTATTTTGGCTTGCCATAACAAAAGGGTTGAATACATATTGACTGAAGACATTTCAGATTTTCATTTTTAATTCACTTGTAAACATTTAGAAAACATCATTCCACGTTGACATTATGGGGTATTGTGTGTGGCCAGTGACCAACAATCTCAATTTAATCCGTTTTAAATTCAGGCTGTAAAACAACACCCCTTGGAAAAATTCAAGGGGTGTGAATACTTTCTGAAGGCACTGTACATACTGTACCATCTAATCCATATATCCAGATACTTAGGGTCTGGAATGTTGTTTTCACTATGTAATGTCTTATCAATTGCTGTTATATTGTGTAGTAACACTTGGTACCCTATTCCCTATGGACCCAGGTCATAAGTAGTGCACTGTATAGGGAATAAGGTGGGATTTGGGATGCATCCTAGCACTTTAATAAACTTACACTCTACTATGTGTGTTTCTCTCTCTGTAGTGAGTACCTGGTGAAGGAGCTGCTGCCTGGGCCTGGGGCCAGCAGGAGTGTGAAGGGGTACCAGAACCACAACCAGTGGAGCCAGGGCCACCATGACAAACACAGCTCAGACAGTGCCTTCTCTGTGGACTACTCCAGCAGCAGACTGTCCAGCCCAGACAGTCAGCAGCAGCCTCCTGGAGAGGGTGAGCCCCACACAAGCATACACACATACGCGAACACACACAGGGCTCACACACAGTTTCCCTGTGGACGTTTTTATGCAATGTACCTCCACTAGTTAATCAGATTGTCTGTGTGTCAGAGCCCACAGAGCCTCTCAGTGTGGATGGGAATTCCTCTGAATTGGACATGGAGGAACTGGAGGTGGAAGAGGAGGGGGGCGTAGGGAGGGGAGATGCCAAGGGGATGACGGTAGTACCCCAGACCCCGGACCAGGAGGCCTTCCTCAAACAGCACTTTGGCAACCTGGCTGAGCTTAACAACCCAGGTAAGAACAGAGTCTACATCCCAGTTACCTTCTCCTTGACTGGTATAAGACATGTTGGTGGAAACTCCCACTATCCCATGCCTCTACCAATCCAATGCTTTTGTAAATAGAAGTAGTGAACGCGTGCTCACTTCAGGAGAAAATAAATATTATTGGGATGCACCCAGAGACTATTGTCCACACAGGGAAATTGATTGTGCTGCCAGGAGTACATGAGACATAGTAGTTTACACATAACAAAGACACACACGGTAATAGTAAAACTATTTTCCAGATGTATCAATTGTATTAATCCTCTCTGATTGTCAGTGAGTCCGACGAGAGTTGCCACCCCTGACAGTATCAGCATCTCCTCCAAATTCCTGTCCCAATGCTCTACTGGAAGGTATGCCAGTTAGTTGATCAAAGAAAATCACTTAACCCATACTAATTTATCTCAAATGTGAGATATCATTTTAAATCAACTGAATATTTTGACAAACAGTCCCAGCTGAATGACTCGTTGTTTTTCCTTTCTAGCAGGACCTCCTTTCCATTCCTATCTAAGAGCATTGGTGAGGGGAAGGTAGGCAGCGGTGTGGTGAAGCCCCTGGTCTCTCAGGTGAGGCCTCTCATGGAGCACAACCAGGGCCAGAGCCACAACCAGGACAGAGACCAGAGCCAAGGCCACAGCCAGAGGAAGGTCTCAGAAGACTCTCAAAAGGGCCCCACCAGGAGACTAGAAGTAGTGGACACTACGGAGAAGTGTTTTAATCTGCGGGCCTCTCCTCTGAGGAAGAAGCTGTTTAACCCTGCAGTGGACTCCCGTAGGATGGTCAGCCCTGTGGCCAAGGCTGCAGCCTCTCACCTCACAACTATAGGAATGAGGAAGTCCCAGTCAGTCCAGAACCTGCACACTGAGGGTGAGACACTAAGGAAGGGATTGTGATAATGTCTTGTGTATTGATGTTATGATAATGTATTAATGGACAATGTTATGATCATGTATTGCGGGACAATGTTATGATTTAAAAAGGTCCTCATCTTATATTCTATGTATGGTATAAAACCAGTAGATAGTGATGGCGCTGACGTCATCCACATATTCCTATGGGAAACTCCCGATGGCTCATGAAGCCGGAAGTTTTTTTTATTTGTAGCCCTTCATGTTGCTCAGCAAAGGATCATGGTCGATGTAGTCGTATTCATCCTGCCTGAGCATCAACCTTAATGTCTATGGCATGAGAGCGCAAGCCTCCTCGTAGCATGCCCGGTCTGTCAGCACGTGGTCCTGTGAGACAAAAATGTCAGAACGGATCACTGTTTAATTAAAGATCTCGATTTGTAGCAAACTTTAAAAGAATTCACTGTGGGGATCGAACTTCATAATAAATACACATTTTTGCCCAAAACGGACCAGCAGAGCTAGTGACTTCACGCTCCAGCCCAGACACTAGGGACCTGTGTAAAACATTGGTCGGTAGCAGGCGGCTTGCGGACCAAAAAAATACTGAAATCAACAGGAATTCAGCTACAAATGAGTTTAATTTCGGAAATCTGTTCCCAAATATTCCCACGACTAAAACAATTTCTGATAATAGACAGATGTTGTCTCCCTGGCCTGCATAGCCTAATCATTTACCTTTGTTCTCTGTCTCTCTCTTGTTACCAGTAGACATGCCTCTAACTCTGTCTCGGCCCTCCAAGGAGGTGGCCCCCCTGCCCCATCACTCCCAGGCCAGCGAGGGTCCAGGGACACTCCCCACCACCCCCCTGCCCCATCACTCCCAGGCCAGCGAGGGTCCAGGGACACTCCCCACCACCCCCCTGCCCCATCACTCCCAGGCCAGCGAGGGTCCAGGGACACTCCCCACCACCCCCCTGCCCCATCACTCCCAGGCCAGCGAGGGTCCAGTGACACTCCCCACCACCCCCCGCAGCACACTGCCCAGCGTGCCCCCTTTCTGCAGCCCCACCTCCCCCCAGCCTCAGGACAACACCAGTACCAGCCAGAGCACAGCCACTATGCCCAGGAGCCTAAAGTCCCGCTGCTCCTACATGAGCCCCACCACCAGTTCCATGGCCAAGATGTCCCGCTCCGTGTCCATGGGAGACAACCTAAACATGACTGAAGAGGAGTCTGGGTCTGGAAGTAGTTCCACCCCTCCAACGACTAAGAGTCAGAGCTGCTCCTCCCAGAGTCCGAGTACTAAAACATCTATCCCAGTGGCCATGGTCTCCTCGGCGTCCTCCTCCCTCTCAGGGATGGGTTTAGCCATGCCCCAAGCTGCTGTTATCCCCACCTTCATAGCTAGCTCTAACCCTAACCCAACCACCAAGAGTCTGCAGGCCAAGCTGACGTGCAGCACCCGGCCCCAGCTCAACCTGGACACCTCCAAGTCCCTCCCAGACAAGCCCTCCCTGGCAGTCTTCACACCCAATGGTACCTCCAAGACCACCACCACTTCCTCCAAGACTGCCAACGAGGACAACCTCTCCCCCAGATCCCCAGTTAGCTTATTGCCCCAGCAGGGCCAGAATCAACCACCACCGCTCTCCAACAACGTCCAGCTAGTCATTGCACTGTCCCCCTTCCCTGCTGCTCCTGTGGAGACTAGCCCAGTGCAGAGCCCTGAGGCGGAGCAGCTTGGTCTCACCGCGGAGCTGCGTCCTGAGGCCCCTGTTGTAGACAACAGACTGGAACAGCCAAAGACAGAGGAAAGCCAGGGCCTGACCCAGGAGGAGAGCCCCGTGACGGAGCTGTCTCCTCAGGGCAATCCGGTCTACTTGCTGTCACAACGAGGGCCCGGCCAGGACCGCACAGGTTTGCTCCAGCGTTCTCCCTCCTTCACCCTGTCATCTCTGCATCTGGGCCTGCCCCTGACCAGCACCAAGCACTTCTTTACTACTGGTGCACTGTGGCCTGCTGTCTCCACCCCCATGTACTCTTCACCTTCACCCTGTCCATGTCCTCCGTCACTTAACCGGTTTCTCTCGATTGGTGAGGCATGCTCTCATTCTTTCTCTCTCTCGCTCTACCACTCTCTTAATCTCCCGGTCTCATCTCTCGCTTTTTCACTTCCCCCTTTTCATTAACATTGGTCCTTGTCCTGCTGTGTTTCAATCCCTTCTTGTGTAAAAGATCAAACATACCAAATTCTATGGTTACATATTGTTGACAACATGTTTCCTATATTGGCATATTGCCCAACGAAATAACCTATTGTCTTGTAGTTGCTTGTGCTATGATGGTTTAAGCAGCGTGAGCCTTAGCAATGTACCACAACTCTCTCCTCTTAAATAGAAGATTCTCTCAGTATGGAGTCGTGCAGGGTGTTGGCCAGCGAACTACAGAACTCGTTTAGGAAGGCCTCCCGGTTCTACAGGATGGTGAGTCACTCACTGAAAGGCTACTATTTTATAGACCATTATCTCTGTCTGGGAGATGCAGAGATGAAATGTGCTGTTGATATACAACAGTCAATGGACAACAACATCTTAGAACAGTTCCATACACTTCATTTTTGTGGTAATGTCTGTGTCTTGCAGGTGAACAGTGTGCCTGTAGCCTCCAGGCAGGAGCAGCATGAGATGGCCCGCGTCCTGTCTGAGGCCTTTGAGGTTGTGAGGGCTGAGCTGAGCTCCCTGCCCCAGAGCTCACCACCATCCCCCTCTGGAGAACCTGCAGCAGGAGGCTCCCTGTGTATGCTGGGCTACCGGCCTGCAGGACCAGGGACAGGGGGATCAGGCTCAGGGGAGGAGAGGACTCTGGCTCTGCTGGAGCAGTACTCTGAGCTCCTCCTCAAAGCTGTGGAGAAGAGGCTGGACAACAATCAGGTCTCCTAGAGACATCTCAAGGGAGAGGCATCTTATTTTACCCCTCCCTTTAAGACTGAACCAACAGATATCTGCAGATACCATTGCACAATGGCTTAAAATTCTACATTTGCCTGAGGGTTCTCTGGCAAATGTAGAATTTTAAGCCATTGTACAAGGATATCTGCAGAGCTGATTGATTAGTGGAACTACTACAGTACTTGTTTTTTAAATCAACGTTTTGAAGATGAACAAATTAAAATATTCCTGAGGGACATATTTTTTACAAGTTCTTTGTTAAAGGACTTCTATCTCTCTCGCGCTCTGCTGGACTCTCTAGTTGGGTGGTCCCCTCTCTCCCTGTCAGATCTCTGTAGGACTTGGTGGGATTGTGAGGCTTGCAGTCAGCACAAAGGCCCACTGTCATAGGCCAACGTATAACACTAACATGCCAACAGCACAGATACTGATACTGTAGGGAGACCCCTCAGGATGATCGATGCCTCAGCATTCATTCCCAGTGTGGCTAAGCTGCACTATAGACTGTCATTCACCAACCTTCCTCCCTCTGTGTGTCACTTACAGTACCTACCAGACAACTGCACTCTCACAACCAGTTGTTTTATTTACCCCTGTTGCCAAATATTATGCCCTGCTACTTTGTTTTAAGTAAGTTAGCCTGAGGCTAATACATAAGTAATTAGCGGTTATGCTCTTTGTTACATACTCTAGATCTCCCCTAGATTAAGGAAATATGAATAGTTGCTACATTTGATGCGGGTTATCATTTTGGGTAGAAGTAGCAGAACATTTTGAAGAATCGAAGGGTGTTGTTGTCTTTCCTAACCCCAGTGATCTAAAACAATACAATTGTGATCGCTACAATTTGAACTTTCTGTGTTGGTGTCCCTGTCCCGAACAGGGCTCTTATCCACCAACACGATGGACCAGGCCATAGCCTCCTCAAAACTACAAGTGGAACACAAGACCCTTCCAAGTCTTAGAAGCCAGATTATCAGACATACTGTTTTAGTGGGTGATTTGATACATTGTGTTTTGAGAGGCCCTGTCTGTGTGTGGTTGTATTTATTATGTTGTAAAAGGTCCATGTTACAAAGGGGTTTTTTCAGCCTCTTGTTGACAGTGTGTTTTGATACTGCTGACTGGTGTCAGTATGTTTTGTGCCAGAGCTAGGTCATCAGTGGGGGACCAACATGCAAAAAACAGACGACCTTGAAGATATACAGTATCAACTGAGTCTCCTCGTTCTTCAACTCTACTGGATGATTTTATAAAACGTGTGAATTGTGTTCCCAGTAATAATACAAATGTTTCAAGGAAATGGGTGCCTTAATTCAAAACCAGCTTTTTTCATGGTTCTAAATGTGTTAGGCAATACCAAAATAATATTGAATTGTAATCAAAAGGCAACTACTGAAATGTATCTACTGCTGTGGGAATCAAATGACATTGAGGAGAAGTGTTCTCTGGTGACAATGAATAGAGACATCTTAGTGTTGGGTTACCTGAGGGTAAGAACATATTTCATTCATAGCTCTTCAGAGCTCTGCCGCACCAATTCCTCAACATTAATTGGCTTCATGTTTTTATCCTAGTCTCTGGTACATTTCTACCACAGTAACAATATAAAGCACTTTCTTTCCTATCAAAATGGTCATAGATCAAATGAATGTATTTGTAATAGCTTAGGATACTAAACTGAACCTTCAGGGTCTTTGTGTGTGTATAATGGTGTAACTTATCTGAGTCAAGGGCTCAGACTAATTCTTATGTTCTGCTGCTCCTATGGTAATTGTGGCCGCAGACAAGCACAACATTGCCCTCTGCTGTTGGACCTATATCACTGCCCAGCTGCTATGACAGACAGCCCAATCACTCACCTCCCACCACTCATCTCTGGTCAGGATAATGATATAATGCTATAATACACTAGTGCTCTCAAACAATCTTTTAATCATCTGTGTATACAGTACTGGGTATTTTCTCAGTTATTGTTACTTGTTGTTAGGAAACTTTCACATATTGGTAGAAACAGTCTGATCAGGTACCCAATGTTCTTCTATCCTTTCAAAGTGCCACGCCTGTAACTTTATCCTTTCTACTCTTGATTAAAGAAAGCATTGTATGTACAAATGACTAGATGGATGTGCATGGACAGACCGCAAATATTTTAAATTGCAGTCGAGCCCTGACAGGACATGGGTAATGGTATAGAATAAGAATTCATTATTCTGCTGTTCATTAGTTATTCAGTATTTCCCCATCTGATTGACAATATTCAGAACGGTAACGTTATCTAGCAGACTGGAGGTTTCATTAAGACATAGGATTGTATTTCAATGGACAGTAGTACAGATAACTTATAACTTTCTGCTGCTTGTATGCATGAGTATATATGCATGAAGGGTGGTGAGGTATGGAGGTTGACTGATTGGCTCGTTCCTTAGTAGGATTGCATGGTTGAACGTACCCTAGGCTTTTTAAAGAGTCGATCCTGCTCTTTTTCACTGACTGGTACCTCTGTAGCTGACCCTAGTTCTAATCTCACCTTTCGTATGTTATGATGATTACTTGTCTTAAACTGCAGATGGTGGACCAGCATTTTCCTCTTTTAGGAATGATCACCTTTCAGGCATTTTGTGAGCTGTTTTCTGTTTTGCACCAACCTCAGTGTTTTTACTGTATTCCCTCTGAACTTCTCTCTCTGCCAGGGAATAAAAACATATTTATTACACTCAACTTTGTTTTTCAGACTGAGCACTTTATTTACATAGGGTGCCATTTGGGATGTTACCTATGGAAGGGAATCGGATGCCATTTGAGACACAGCCATACAGACATTTGCTGGTATATTATCAGATTAATTGAATGTGATGTCAAAGCGGCCCCACAGCTCCAGACAGGGACTCCACCAGCTGGAAGTAGCTGTATTTGATGTCATACTCCATATTATACCTGAAATTCACTGAGGAAGAAAAAAAAGTTACGTGATCCTCCTAACAGACTCAATACCCCAAGTTGTGTCAGTTGTAACAGGCAGTACAGTACGAGTTGTAGTAACAGGCAGTACTAGTTGTAGTAACAGGCAGTACAGTACCAGTTGTAGTAACAGGCAGTACTCGTTGTAGTAACAGGCAGTACTAGTTGTAGTAACCGGCAGTACTAGTTGTAGTAACCGGCAGTACAGTACGAGGTGTAGTAACAGGCAGTACGAGTTGTAGTAACAGGCAGTACAGTACGAGTTGTAGTAACAGGCAGTACAGTACGAGTTGTAGTAACAGGCAGTACAGTACGAGTTGTAGTAACAGGCAGTACGAGTTGTAGTAACAGGCAGTACAGTACGAGTTGTAGTAACAGGCAGTACAGTACGAGTTGTAGTAACAGGCAGTACAGTACGAGTTGTAGTAACAGGCAGTACAGTACTAGTTGTAGTAACAGGCAGTACAGTACGAGTTGTAGTAACAGGCAGTACAGTAAGAGTTGTAGTAACAGGCAGTACGAGTTGTAGTAACAGGCAGTACAGTACGAGTTGTAGTAACAGGCAGTACTAGTTGTAGTAACCGGCAGTACAGTACGAGGTGTAGTAACAGGCAGTACGAGTTGTAGTAACAGGCAGTACAGTACTAGTTGTAGTAACAGGCAGTACAGTACAAGTTGTAGTAACAGGCAGTACAGTACGAGGTGTAGTAACCGGCAGTACGAGTTGTAGTAACAGGCAGTACAGTATGAGTTGTAGTAACCGGCAGTACGAGTTGTAGTAACAGGCAGTACGAGTTGTAGTAACAGGCAATACAGTACGAGTTGTAGTAACAGGCAGTACAGTACGAGTTGTAGTAACAGGCAGTACAGTACGAGTTGTAGTAACAGGCAGTACAGTACGAGTTGTAGTAACAGGCAGTACTAGTTGTAGTAACCGGCAGTACAGTACGAGGTGTAGTAACAGGCAGTACGAGTTGTAGTAACAGGCAGTACAGTACAAGTTGTAGTAACAGGCAGTACAGTACGAGGTGTAGTAACAGGCAGTACAGTACGAGTTGTAGTAACAGGCAGTACAGTACGAGTTGTAGTAACCGGCAGTACGAGTTGTAGTAACAGGCAGTACTAGTTGTAGTAACCGGCAGTACAGTACGAGTTGTAGTAACAGGCAGTACAGTACGAGTTGTAGTAACAGGCAGTACAGTACGAGTTGTAGTAACAGGCAGTACAGTACGAGTTGTAGTAACAGGCAGTACAGTACGAGGTGTAGTAACAGGCAGTACAGTACGAGTTGTAGTAACCGGCAGTACGAGTTGTAGTAACAGGCAGTACTAGTTGTAGTAACCGGCAGTACAGTACGAGTTGTAGTAACAGGCAGTACAGTACTAGTTGTAGTAACAGGCAGTACAGTACGAGTTGTAGTAACAGGCAGTACAGTACGAGTTGTAGTAACAGGCAGTACAGTACGAGGTGTAGTAACAGGCAGTACGAGTTGTAGTAACAGGCAGTACAGTACGAGGTGTAGTAACAGGCAGTACGAGTTGTAGTAACAGGCAGTACAGTACGAGTTGTAGTAACAGGCAGTACTAGTTGTAGTAACCGGCAGTACAGTACGAGGTGTAGTAACAGGCAGTATGAGTTGTAGTAACAGGCAGTACAGTACTAGTTGTAGTAACAGGCAGTACACTACAAGTTGTAGTAACAGGCAGTACAGTACGAGTTGTAGTAACAGGCAGTACAGTACGAGTTGTAGTAACAGGCAGTACGAGTTGTAGTAACCGGCAGTACTAGTTGTAGTAACCGGCAGTACAGTACGAGTTGTAGTAACAGGCAGTACAGTACGAGTTGTAGTAACAGGCAGGACTAGTTGTAGTAACAGGCAGTACTAGTTGTAGTAACCGGCAGTACAGTACGAGTTGTAGTAACAGGCAGTACAGTACGAGTTGTAGTAACAGGCAGTACAGTACTAGTTGTAGTAACCGGCAGTACAGTACGAGTTGTAGTAACAGGCAGTACAGTACGAGTTGTAGTAACAGGCAGTACAGTACGAGTTGTAGTAACCGACAGTACTAAACTCAGCAAAAAAAGAAAAAGCAACGACCTCTCACTGTCAACTGCGTTTATTTAACGTGTAAATATTTGTATGAACATAAGATTCAACAACTGAGACATAAACTGAACAATTTCCACAGACATGTGACTAACAGAAATTGAATAATGTGTCCCTGAACAAAGAGGGGGTCAAAATCAAAAGTAACAGTCAGTATCTGGTGTGGCCACCAGCTGAATTAAGTACTGCAGTGCATCTCCTCCTCATGGACTGCACCGGATTTGCCAGTTCTTGCTATGAGATGTTACCCCACTCTTCCACCAAGGCACCTGCAAGTTCCAGGACATTTCTGAGGGGAATGGCCCTAGCCTTCACCCTCCGATCCAACAGGTCCCAGATGTGCTCAATGGGATTGAGATCTGGGCTCTTCACTGGCCATGGCAGAACACTGACATTCCTGTCTTGCAGGAAATCACGCACAGAACGAGCAGTATGGCTGGTGGCATTATCATGCTGGAGGGTCCTGTCAGGATGAGCCTGCAGGAAGGGTACCACATGAGGGAGGAGGATGTCTTCCCTGTAACGCACAGCGTTGAGATTGCCTGCAATGACAACAAGCTCAGTCCGAGGATGCTGTGACACACCGCCCCAGACCATAACGGACCCTCCACCTCGAAATCGATCCCACTCCAGAGTACAGGCCTTGGTGTAACGCTCGTTCCTTCAACGATAAACACGAATCTGACCATCACCCCTGGTAATACAAAACTGCGACTCGTCAGTGGAGAGCACTTAATGCCAGTCCTGTCTGGTCCAGCGACGGTGGGTTTGTGCCCATAGGCGACGTTGTTGCCAGTGATGTCTGGTGAGGACCTGCCTTACAACAGGTCTACAAGCCCTCAGTCCAGCCTCAGCCTATTGCGGACAGTCTGAGCACTGATGGAGGGATTGTGCGTTCCTGGTGTAGCTCGGGCAGTTGTTGTTGCCATCCTGTACCTGACCCGCAGGTGTGATGTTCGGATGTACCGATCCTGTGCAGTTCTTGTTACACGTGATCTGCCACTGCGAGGACGATCAGCTGTCCGCCCTGTCTCCCTGTAGCGCTGTCTTAGGGGTCTCACAGTACGGTCATTGCAATTTATTGCCCTGGCCACATCTGCAGTCCTCATGCCTCCTTGCAGCATACCTAAGGCACGTTCATGCAGATGAGCAGGGACCCTGGGCATCTTTCTTTTGGTGTTTTTCAGAGTCAGTAGAAAGGCCTCTTTAGTGTCCTAAGTTTTCATAACTGTGACCTTAATTGCCTACCGTCTGTAAGCTGTTAGTGTCATAACGACCGTTCCACAGGTGCATGTTCATTAATTGTTTATGGTGCATTGAACAAGCATGGGAAACAGTGTTTAAACCCTTTACAATGAAGATCTGTGAAGTTATTTGGATTTTTAAGAATTATCTGTGAAAGACAGGGTCCTGAAAAGGGACGTTTCTTTTTTGCTGAGTTTAGTTGTAGTAACAGTACAGTACTAGTTCTAGTAACAGGCAGTACAATACTAGTTCTAGTAAGACAGTATTATTTGTAGTAACAGACCGTACTAGTTGTAGTAACAGACAGTACAATATTAGTTGTAAGACTGTACTTGTTGTAGTAACAGACAGTACTAGTAGTAAGACTGTACTTGTTGTAGTAAGACAGTACTAGTTGTAGTAAAACAGTACTAGTTGTAGTAAGACAGTACTAGTTGTAGTAAGACAGTACTAGTTGTAGTAAGACAGTACTAGTTGTAGTAAGACAGTACTAGTTGTAGTAACAGGCAGTACTAGTTGTAGTAACAGACAGTACTAGTTGTAGTAACAGACAGTACTAGTTGTAGTAAGACAGTACAGTACTAGTTGTAGTAACAGACAGTACAGTACTAGTTGTAGTAACAGACAGTACAATATTAGTTGTAGTAAGACAGTTCTTGTTGAAGTAACAGGCAGTACTGTACTAGTTGTAGTAAGACAGTACTATTGTAGTAAAGGGCAGTACAGTACTGGCTGAAGGTGAGGCCAAATGTAAGATAAGAGCCATTTTGATATATGTGTGGCGGAAGTGATGGGACTATGAGCCCAATGGCCGGCATTTATATGCCCTCCAAATGTGGGTTGCTCTTGATTTGGCACTGTTTCATAGAGCCCCACAGTAGAGGTATCATAATACCCATAAAACCTAGCTGTCAAACAGGGAAATAGTTTCAATCCTTTTTCCACCATTCATTTTCCCCATAGGGGATTTTAGAAACACTTTAAATAAATCAAGTCAAATTGTATTGGTCACACACATATTTAGCAGATGTTGTTACGGGTGTAGCGAAATGCCTGTGTGTTCCTAGCTCCAATAGTGCAGTACTATCTAGTAATTTACAACAATACACACATCTAAAAGTAAAATAATGGAATTAAGAAATATCTAAATATTAGGATGAGCAATGTCTGAGTGGTGTTGACTAAAATACAGTAGAGTACATTATATACATATGAAATGAGTAAAACAGTATGTGACCATTATTAAAGTGACTAGTGTTCCAATTAAAGTGACCAGTGATTCCATGTCTATGTACATTGGGCAGCAGCCTCTAAGGTGCAGGGTTGAGTAACCGGGTGTTTGCCGGCTAGTGATGGCTATTTAACAGTCTGATGGCCTTGAGATAGAAGCTGTTTTTCAGTCTCTGTCCCAGCTTTGATGCACCTGTACTGACCTCACCTTCTGGATGATCGCCAGGTGAACAGGCCGTGGCTTGGGTGGTTGATGTCCTTAATTATCTTTTTGGCCTTCCTGTGACATTGGGTGCTGTAGGTGTCCTGGAGGGCAGGCAGTGTGCCCCCGGTGATGCGTTGGGCAGACCGCACCACCCTCTGGAGAGCCCTGCGGTTGCGGGCGATGCAGTTGCCGTACCAGGCGGTGATACAGCCCGACAGGATGTTCTCAATTGTACATCTGTAAAAGTTTGTGAGGTTCTTAGGGGCCAAGTTGAATTTCTTCAGCCTCCTGATGTTGAAGAGGCGCTGTTTCACATTTTTCACGTCATTGACGTGTACGCCGAGGAACTTGAAGCTATTCACCTTCTTCACTGCAGTTCAGTCGATGTGAATCGGAGCGTGCTCTGTTGTCTCCTTAATTCCACGATCAGCTCCCTCATTATGTTGACGTTGATTGAGAGGTTATTTGGCACCACTCTGCCAGGGCCCTCACCTCCATGTAGGCTGTTTTGTCGTTGTTGGTAATCAGGCCTACTACTGTTATGTCGTCAGCAAACTTGATGATTGAGTTGGAGGCGTGCGTGGCCGCGCAGTCATGGGTGAACAGGGAGTACAGGAGGGAGCTGAGCACACATCCTTGTGGGGCCCAGGATCAGCGTAGTGGAGGTGTTGTTTCCGACCTTCACCACCTGGGGGTGGCCCATCAGGAAGTCCAGGACCAAGTTGCACAGGGCAGGGTTCAGACCCAGGGCCCCGAGCTTAATGATGAGCTTGGAGGGCAATATGGTGTTGAATGCTGAGCTATAGTCAATGAACAGCATTCTTATATAGGTATTCCTCTTGTCCAGATGGGATAGGGCAGTGCGATGGCGATTGCATCATCTGTGGATCTATTGGAGCGGTAGGCAAATTGAAGTGGGTCTAGGGTGTCAGGTAAAGTGGAGGTGATATGATCCTTAACTAGCCTCTCAAAGCACTTCATCATGTAATTTAGTTCAGTTACCTTTGCTTTCTTGGGTACATGAACAATGGTAGACATCTTGAAGCAAGTGGGGACAGCACTTGGGCTTTGTTTCATGTAGGCTTACCCTGATGTGACATTTTGATAACCCTGTAAATCTCTTTGAGATACGGTGAGTTTTATCAATATATTCAGATCTATTTACTCTCAGATTTGAAAATGCTAATTAGCATCAAAGTAGATCTCATGCAAAACTACAAATCCCTGCAAGTTCCTGCACATCATCTCTAGCTGACACCTTTGCTAACAGGTATTATTATTCATTACTACACTTAGCAAAAATAGTTAATCCAGAGATTCTTACATTTGCCTCGATTCGGCAGTCTTGTCCAGATCATTATGGCATTTGTAGTTCTTTATAATAGCCACATTAGCAGCTAATTAGCATTTCATTTTTGAGGGTCAATTACAGGTGAATATATTGATAAGTCACCTTGTCCTAGAGAGATTTACACACTTATCAAAATGTCACGACAGGGTAAGTCTACACGAAACACAGCTCTTATTTTACATGTTTCTAAAAATCCCCTATGGGAAAAATGAATGGTGGAAAAACGATTGGAATCATTTCCATGTTTGACTGCTAGGTTTTATGGGTAATTTAACTCATATTGTGGTAATCTATTGAGATAGAAGGAACACGACTTATTTAATATTATTGCTTCAGTGGGTAGGTTGCAAAGGATTGTACAGTTTTACAAATGTCACCTTTTTAAAAAGTTTTAACTCACCATGTGCCTGAGGAAAGTCTCTCACACTTTTTCACGGCATTTATATTTTCTGCCATTACATTGCACGTTAAAGCATTTCAGTTTCAAATTGTCATATTTGGGGGCTATTTCTGCTAATTCAATATTCTAAATGTTCCGACAAACATTATTTATAGAAAAAAGATGTGTAATATTAGACCGTATTTGTGTAGAATTCTTGAAATACAGTAATTCCATATTTGTTTACCTCCTGTACATAGTTGTTTACCTCCTGTAACGCTCATGTATCGGTCTACTTCTACAAAACAATTGCTAAAGTTCATCTCAAGTTCTTCTGCTGACAGACTTGAATATTATAATTATATATTTTTATTTATTTATCAAAATAGCATGAGAATCAGGTGAGCGTCAAAACTTTTAAATCCCTACTATGGTTCATTATAATATTATCATTTAAATACTCTATTTTCAGCGCACAATGTACTGTGGCCTAGTTATCAGAAACAGGCTACTCCTGCAGGGCATAGACATTCACACCTGTAGCCAATTTAGCCGCCTGTCAGTCAATGAACGCCCCCAAGGCTCCCACTTGTGTCTAAAGAAATCCTGGCTGTTCCTACATGATAAATCATGGATGAAGATTCAGCATTGGAGAGTTATTTTGATGACCCAATTGGAAATGTACCAGTAAGTAGCCAGTGGTCCTGATTGTCAGGGTAAAGGGAAAGAAGTCTGAGTATCTTTCAGTAAAATTAACTAAATTGACCTCAACATTTGATTTTAAATGACTTCAACCAACAGGTATTTTATCCTAATTTTCCACTTGGTCTCATCAACAAGTGACACAAGATAAACTGACTAAAGGATGCATCTAATTCCACTCATTATTTTTTCTTCTCTGGTGTGATTTCTAGGATGCATCTGGCTTCCTGTTTGAAGGGGACCTGGGCTTGCAGGGTGCCCCTCAGCTCCAGGACCCATCCTTTCTCTCCTCCTTGAGCCAACCGGAGAAGGACATCGGGGAGGATCTGGATCTCAGCTTCCTGCCTGATGACCTGCCAGAGGACACCTGTGGAAATGCTGCTACTAATGCTAACATGACACAAGACCGCGTGTTCGATGGCTACAGGCCTGAGGAGTCTGCTGAGACTGACCCTAACCAGCCGGCCGTGACGGGAGCCTCTACCTTCTGTCCCATGACGCCTATGACCCCCATGACTCCAGTGGCTGAGAGTTCTGGAATAATCCCCATGTTACAGTGCGTGATGAATGTTATGATAACCAGGATCCCATCCATTAGTGCAACGTAAACCGTTTACACCAAATGCTCTAAATGGTTTCTGTTGTGAAACGTTTTGCTATGGTTTGCACTAATTAATACGACCCTGGGAAATGAATTAGTGCACTATACAGATATTGGCCAGGATAGGCTCAGATTAAAAGTAGTGCACTATAAAGGGAATAGGGTACCATTTCAAAAGGCCTCCTAGTTGTCTAGTCTCTATATATTGATCAGTGCTTGCAAGTGAGCCCATTTGTTGTTTATGTGCAGGAATATTGTATCTACAGTGAATCTGGCTTGCCCACTGGACCTGAAATCCATCGCTCTTCAAGCCAGAAACGCTGAGTACAACCCCAAGGTAATCAAAGTATGCCCAGCCCAGACAATGTTTAAGTCAATATGGTGGTGTCAAGCCATGATGTGGGCATTGTACTCTGTTTCAGCGTTTTGCTGCTGTCATTATGAGAATACGGGAACCTAGGACCACAGCACTCATCTTCAGCTCTGGAAAGATGGTCTGCACAGGAGCCAAGAGGTGAGGAGGAAGAACAGTTCACCACAGACACCATGAACCATGGTCTTGTTCAGTAGAAAATAAAATGTTAAGAAACAGGGACGTATAACCTGAATTTGTCCAATAAAAGCACATATTTATTTTCTGTTGCAAGATGTTTTGTTACGGTGTGCCCTATTGAACACTGATGCTCTGTCATTTACCAGGGCCCACTCTTAGATGATTTACTCTAAATAAATAATTTGCTGTACTGCACCTGTCATTGCTCAAGGATAGGAGAAAGGGGAGGGAGCTCATTGAGCCCTTGTCCCAAAGTGGATAAAGATGATCCCCTCATTCCTCAAGCAACTCCTCTGTTTTTGCTGTCTATTCTGACAGCGAGGAGCAGTCTCGACTGGCTGCCCGCAAGTATGCTCGTGTGGTGCAGAAATTGGGCTTTCCCGCCAAATTCCTGGACTTCAAGATCCAGAACATGGTGGGGAGTTGTGATGTCTGCTTCCCCATTCGGCTGGAGGGTCTGGTGCTGACTCATCAGCAGTTCAGCAGGTACACTCACTGTGACATATTGAGTGTCTGCTCTGTAAAGTACCTTTAGTCAGAGAAATGCTGTCCATTATGTTGATTGAATGCTGAAGTTTTAATGTTTTCCTTTATTAATTCCTTTTTACAGGGGGAAAAAAAAGTAAAACGCTTAGTGTACAGTTAAGAACAATACTTTGACAATTAAGAGCTTGAGGCCTTCCGACCCCATACATGAGCAACATTTTATTTTATTTGACACTATGTATGTTAGTGCTGCAGTACTCATGTTTTGTTTTCACTGTGTAAATAAACACCCTTGCACAGAAGTGCTTTTGCGGCTCCGCTATCATTTTCTTTTGTAGAGTTTAAGGCCAAATAGGTTTAATTTAAAGGTTTTCAGTATAGCCTTAAGGCTTACTCTACCCAACACACTGTACCTACTGATATTCAGAGGATTTCCAGTATTCAATTATTTTTTATTTTTTTTACAGCAGTCAAATATACTCCAGACCTGAGCAACCTATTCTCCTGTAACCAGAGCCATATTTTTTGATATTTCTAAATGGCTCCCTTTAACTAACTGTGTGGTTTTGGGCCCTCTAGTTATGAGCCAGAGCTGTTTCCTGGTTTGATCTACCGTATGGTGAAACCACGTATTGTCTTACTGATCTTTGTGTCTGGAAAAGTGGTTCTGACAGGTACGTATGTTGACCACTGGTGTTTTCTCTGTCTGACTTCCACACACCACCATGCTATGTTGACATGCTTCAGATGCTTGCTTTTTACATTGTAAAGTTTCCGCTAACAAAATGCAGCCAGATCTTCTGTACATTTTCTTTCAGGGGCTAAGGAACGTGGAGAGATCTATGAAGCCTTTGAGAACATCTACCCCATTCTGAAAGGATTCAGAAAGCAATAAGTAGTGCAATTCTAATGCTGATATGGGTGAAGAAAATGTATCTACATTTATTTACAAACATGAATGTGTCCAAAAAATTTCATTTTGAGTGTTGGCTACACTTGTGGAAAGTGTGTATGGTGCACTTATATACTTTTATAATTTTGTAATGGTGGATGGATGAATCTGTAATGTAATATTGACCATCTCAAAGAAATTAATAAAAGGAAAGTTTGCATGTAATACATCTAACCCATTCGTAGACGCTAACAACCTATAGCGCCTATTGACGATAGTATCACAGATGTATAAATCTGAAGCATTCGGTTGGCATTTCCACTCGCCACTAAATATGGTGGTGAGTGAATTTTGGCCGACATTCGGCAAATTTTCTCATAGATGAAACTTTATCTCAATACAATTTCTGTTCCCAAAACAACAATCTGTTACGAACAGAGTGGACACATTTTTGTAGACTTTACCCTTTGCCAAAGTTTTTTGTATTTTTATCCATTGTTTAGAAGGAGTGCAAGGGTGAATTGAGTTATTGCACTGGCGCACTTCAGAGTATGTGTTCCCTAACAGAAATATGCAAATAGATGCTAGAACGAGCCAATAGAATCTTACTAGCTCGTGCTTGGCTCTGCCCACTATGATTAATTTGCTCCCATTGGAAACGACAGGCTGTGGTATATCTTGGATTATTTATAAAAATCTTTGATGGCATCTTCTGGCCGGGGAGTTTTGTTAAGAGCACAAACGCTCGTTCGAACGTTACAACACATCGCTTGCGGTACGATTTCGGAAACATAAGGAACATATCAGATAAATATTTTCTAAATCCAAAAGGTTCAATTACTACACACCTTTATAGGGTTAGGGTTCCCACGCGGCCATATTACAGGGCTTGTCCAAGGAAGACCGAGGCAGCCACCTGTGCTAATTAGCTATCTAGTGTGCTCCGAACACCTGCGTAACTCGGAAGTGTAGTTCGTCAACTGGATGCACACAGCATATGGATCTGTTCAAAACTGCTACAGTAAGTGAATCTTTTTTTAAACCTTTCTCGTTGATCTTAAGGGGAATATCCGCATGTTTCAAAAATGTTTTGCAAGTGATTACTAACATTAAAACAGCATTGGAATTGTAGTCAACTGTGTGTGGAGATAACTACAGGGTTTTCGAGAGTTAGTAATAATAAAACATGCTTGTTTCCATATCAGAGTGTACATTACAGGTGTGAGTTACACTGATCCCATCCACATGTAAAGTAACCATCTCCTTACAGCAGGTATCAACAACTGACCCCTCATTTGAAGGCCCTCATGTATTTACTGTTGCAAGAGAGAATATTATAATACACTTCAAGGTGCAATTCAATGTGCTCCCGCACATTGGCTAACCTGGCTATCTGCATTGTCCCGCCAACCCCTCTTTTTACGCTACTGCTACTCTCTGTTCATCATATATGTGTAACAGTTTAACTTTAGTCCGTCCCCTCGCGAACCAGGGACCCTCTGCACACAACAACAGTCACCCACGAAGCATCGTTACCCATCGCTCCACAAAAGCCGCGGCCCTTGCAGAGCAAGGGGAACCACTACTTCAAGGTCTAAGTGACGTCACCGATTGAAAGGCTATTAGCGCGCACCACCGCTAACTAGCTAGCCATTTCACATCCGTTACATATGCATAGTCACTTTAACCATACCACCTCAATAAGCCTGACTAACCGGTGTCTGTATATAGCCTTGCTACTGTTATTTTCAAATGTCTTTTTACTGTTTTATTTCTTTACTTACCCACACACACCTTTTTTTCGCACTATTGGTTAGAGCCTGTAAGTAAACATTTCACGGTAAGGTCTACGCCTGTTGTTTTCGGCGCACGTGACAAACTTTGATTTGGCATCAGCAGTTTCTTATGTCAGTCACTGATAGTCACTCGATTGGCCCACGTCAGCTAAAATGATTTAGATTGGTAAATTAGTCTAGCGGCTAGCTTTCTAAATGTAGTAATCATGATTGAATTACAGGCCGGGGGGGCCCCATTGATGTTGTTAGTCTGTCTCAAATCATTAAAACCTGCAAATATTCCTCTCTGCTTCATGGCAAAATTAGTAGAATTGCATGAAATTAGTTATAAAATCGCTAAATCTTCTCTATACCCCATGTCAAAATGTGTAGAATTACAGCAAACTTGCTTTAAAACTGCAACATTTTTTTACACCCCATGGCAAAATGCAGTATGTAACATTGCACAAAACAAAGACAGTAGCTGCCGCATGAAAGTGGGCTGAAACTGCTTCTCCAATAGAAATCCCCGATCACACTTTTAGACGATGTGATGGCGACGTTGGCTAGGTAAACCAAAGCTTTTTTATAACTTAACCTCTAAAAATCGAATTGTTCTATCTGTGGCTAAAACTCATGCCTATATACACGTCATCGGGTCTGACGGTCGACTCGCACCGAACTGCGCATATGCAGGCCGTCAAATCAGAGGCTTCGATATAAAGTCGTTTATGACGAAAATGAAAACGTGTGTCTGTCACTCACGAGGTTAGAGTAATAGCAAGTACAATTACTTTAAACATTGGCTTGAATCTAGGTTTCACTTCTCATTTACTTCCCAAACCCAGGACTGGCCTGCTTGGTCTGTTTCGCAAGTGTTCCCAGAAGTCTCGCGATGTTGCGCCTCTGGGTTTAGAAACTGCTAAAAATTGGGTGGCTGCTAAAATGTTTTGCTCGCAATTTGGTGATGAGTTGTTGTTTTTTGTGGCCCCTACCACCATCAAAGTTGTCCATCCCTGCCCTACAGCAAAGATTATATCCATCTGTAGCATAGACCATATAAAACCAAAGATTAGCTACATTCAAAAGTAAACAGATCTTTGCATAGACTCAGATTGTACGTATGGTCACGTGACCATACGTACATAAACAAACCATGTCACACAAAAAAAAGTGACACAGTTTGCTAGCTAACGTTAGCTAATAGCCGCCTTTGCCAAATAACCGAAAATTAAGACTTCATACCCGTAACGTTTACAAGAAGCAACGAAGAGTGTCAGACCGTATACCAGTAGTTATGTAGCTAGTTAGCCAGAGTAGCAGTCATTTAGCTAGGTTAGCTAGCGCTAGAACGGCAGTTCCATGGCATCCTCAGCGGGAAGCGAAGTCCGAGCCCTCGGCCCTAGCGAAGGGACTTTGGGAGCACTGCCCAGTGCTCGGCCACCACTTCGCTCGCACCACCTACACACCACAACCACCGCAGGTTCCCCTGGATCTCTGATGGTGGAGTCGGTGGACGACGCGGAGGGTCTGTATGTCGCGGTGGAGAGATGTCCTCTCTGCAACACCGCCAGGCGCAGGCTGACTTGTGCCCGATGCATCCAGGCAGGGGATTTCGTGTACTTCGACGGTAGAAACCCCGAACTGTGCGTGTTAACATTTAGCTAACTTCATAACACGGCTCTAAGTGATGTCACTGATGACAACTTATGCGGCATCATCAGCTAAGATTGATTTTAGCACTCAACAATCGAACAAACATGATAGCTGGCTAGCTATATTTACAATAAGCTAGCATTGCCATAAACAAAACGTTAGCTCTTAGCACTAGGTTGTTGTTAGTTGGCTAGCTAGCAAGGTAGTTTGTTTACAAGAAAACCATGGAACGTTACACCCAGTAGGGCTGTTTGGGGAACATAACACCTAGCTAACTATATGTTATGAATAATCAAGCCATTTGAGCACCAACCATCTCACACTAAACAGTGTAGCTTGCTAGCGTCCTAACTTTCTAGTGTAGTGAAACTAAAAATAACTGTCATGACATGTGGTGTCATGGCTCTTTGTTAGTGAAGTCGTGAAGGGCCATTGGCCTAATACTTTACTTTACTTGTTCTATCATGCTTTTGTGAGTTTCCAGAATTCAATGACTAGCTAGTAGTCTAATGGCAGTTAATTTAGTTTTTCTATAGTTAAATGAATCTCAACTTGTTTTTGTAAAGTAGCTCGTTCTAAGCCACTCTCTCTCGCTCAATTCCTGTGCTTGGAGCATGTTGGGGGCACTTCACTCATTCTGCTGAGCTGCAGTCAGAGAAAAAATTAACATGCCATTGGGTTATTAATGAATTTTTTTTTATTTTTATATATATATATATTTTTATAGATACACTGAAAAATTGACAAGACTTAAAATGCTGAAGGAGAAGAAAGAACTTCTTGAACAGAGGTAAAAATTGAAGACCAGTTGGAGTTAAAAAAAATAATGAATATGTTGAATAATATCTTACTACTTTGCTGTTTATGTTTTCAATCGTTTCTGCATACAGGAATGTCTCATTATATTAATCATATGAATAAATATACACTCTATTTTCCCAGGGTCATTACTGCCATGGATAAGAAGGTCCAGGCAGATCAGCTGGTAAGTTAAGTTATGACAACACACAAGAACATGATAAACTTAATTTACTCTGCCCTACGCGATGTAGCCTCTGTCTGTGTGTTTCTATGTGTCAATATCCTGCCTATTCTTTTCAAATCTAATGTGTTCGGTTTCATTCAGAAATGGAAGATGATGTCATGCAAGATGAAGATTGAGCAGCTGAAGGAGGCCATTGGCTGTGGGAACGAAGAGGTGAAGAGTGGTGAGTTACATGGCACCAACGGACATTCAAATCAGTAACGAATGACCCTAGATGTTTACATTTTAATGTATTGTCTTCTTTATACTTTCCGCGTAATGTCTTTATGAAACCTGGCATTTGAAATAGTGGAAGACATTGGATGCTTCCCAAATGGCATTATATTCCATATATAGTCCACAACTTTTTCCATTTGGGATGCGTCCATTAAACATATCAATCAACATAGTATCCGTCCCTCTCCCCCGCAGGTAAGGACCTGCTGCTTCGCTCCCAGGAGGAGAGCCAGAGGCTGCAGCGGCGGGCCAGCCGCCACCAGGAGAAGAGGGACAAGATAGAGAGACACAACCAGCGGCTGGGAGAACTGCTGGAGAAGAAGGGCAAGGAGCTGCAGGGTCGTCTGGATCACCTGGCTGAGGTCCGCAAGGGACACATCCTGGAGCTCACTGCTCACATCTTCCCCACACAGGAGGAGAAACAGGGCAGCAGGTCAGTGACGCTGTACCTCATGCAGCAGGGCCATACAGTTGCATCCAAATATATAAAGGAGTCCCAATTTATTTATTTTTTCTTCAAATAAATAGAAAAATAATAATTAGTTACCTATTGAATTTTCAATGTTGCAGATCCAATTTTATTTTTGTAAACATAAGTTTATAAATTTAATTTAAAAAAATAAAGACAAATGCTTGGGCAAAATTATTGGCACCCGGAGCTAATACCCGGAGCTAGTACTCGGTTGTACACAGCCTTTGGCCAAGATAACTGCAGACACGCTTCTTGTACCATCCAATGAGCTTGCTACACCTTCCTACTGGCAAACTGCTCTAATTATTCAATGTTTGAGGAGTGCCACCAACTGCTGGGTAAATAGAATACCCTGACATAATCCTTTGAGGATTGAGAGTTCTGACCTCTGTTAGTGCTCACAATCTCAGAGGACCTGAGGAGGGGTTAGAGATCAGGGGTCAGGAGAAGGTTGTGAGGGAGGGGGAAGTGGTAAAGGAAGCGATTCCTCGATTCCTCATCAGTATCAGCAACATGGTTTCCCTCACTCCCCCAAAATAAATGCGCATGTGCATATGGCGACACATACACAGCCCTAAGAAGAAAAGATGTGCACAGAAGTCAAGTCAGTTCTCCTCCCATTGTCTGTACCACTACTCCTCAGAGACCTCCCTGGGTTTCTTATAAACTCAGCAAAAAAATAAAGGTCCCCTTTTCAGGACCCTGTCTTTGAAAGATAATTTGTAAAAATCCAAATAACTTCACAGATCTTCATTGTAAAGGGTTTAAATACTGTTTCCCATGCTTGTTCAATGAACCATAAACAATGATTGAACATGCACCTGTGGAATGGTCGTTAAGACACTAACAGCTTACAGACGGTAGGCAATTAAGGTCACAGTTATTAAAACTTAGGACACTAAAGAGGCCTTTCTGCGGACTCTGAAAACACCAAAAGAAAGATGCCCAGGCTCCCTGCTCATCTGCGTGAACGTGCCTTAGGCATGCTGCAAGGTGGCATGAGGACTGCAGATGTGGCCAGGGCAATAAATTGCAATGTCCTTACTGTAAGACGGCGATACAGGGAGACAGGACGGACAGCTGATCGTCCTCGCAGTGGCAGACCACGTGTGACAACACATGCACAGGATCAGTACATCCGAACATCACACCTGCGGGACAGGTACAGGATGGCAACAACAACTGCTCGAGTTATACCAGGAATGTACAATCCCTCCATCAGTGCTCAGACTGTCCGCAATAGGCTGAGAGAGGCTGGACTGAGGGCTTGTAGGCCTGTTGTAGAGCAGGTCCTCACCAGACATCACTGGCGACGACGTCGCCTATGGGCACAAACCCACCGTCGCTGGACCAGACAGGACTGGCAAAAAGCTCTCTTCACTGACGAGTCGCAGTTTTGTCTCACCAGGGGTGATGGTCGGATTCACATTTATCGTCGAAGGAATGAGCGTTACACCGAGGCCTGTACTCTGGAGCGGGATCAATTTGGAGGTGGAGGGTCCGTCATGGTCTGGGGCGGTGTGTCACAGCATCGTCGGACTGAGCTTGTTGTCATTGCAGACAATCTCAACGCTGTGCGTTACAAGGAAGACATCCTCCTCCCTCATGTGGTACCCTTCCTGCAGGCTCATCCTGACATGACCCTCCAGCATGATAATGCCACCAGCCATACTGCTTGTTCTGTGCGTGATTTCCTGCAAGACAGGAATGTCAGTGTTCTGCCATGGTCAGCGAAGAGCCCAGATCTCAATCCCATTGAACATGTCTGGGACCTGTTAGATGGGAGGGTGCAGGCTAGGGCCACCCCCCCCCCCCCAGAAAAATCCGGGAACTTGGTGGAAGAGTGGGGTAACGTCTCACAGCAAGAACTGGCAAATCTGGTGTAGTCCATGAGGAGGAGATGCACTGCAGTACTTAATGCAGCTGGTGGCCACACCAGATACTGACTGTTGCTTTTGATTTTGACCACCCCCTTTGTTCAGGGACACATTATTCAATATCTGTTAGTCACAAGTCTGGAACTTGTTCAGTGTATGTCTGTTGTTGAATCTTATGTTCATACAAATATTTACACATGTTAAATTTGCTGAAAATAAACGCAGTTGACAGTGAGAGGACGATTCTTTTTTTGCTGAGTTTAGTTTATATACTGTATTACTCCATGGCTGGCCGGAATATGACTCAGGGCTTTTAGTTTTCTTCAAGGACAGGACCAATAGTCTATCCAGGGATTTGATGCTTTAGCAATAGACATCAAGTATAGGCCTACATTAATCTATACTGCCCTCATCTACTGGTTGTAGAGTTTTAGAGATGTTCCCCTCTGCTCCTCTGTCTCTCAGGGACCCAGCGGACATATTGTCAGAGTGTGACCTGGCTCTGACCTCCAGCACGGTGAGTGAGCTGGCTGAGGCCCGTCGCACCACCTACCTGTCAGGGCGCTGGATCTGGGATGACCAGAATGGAGAAACCAGCATTAGCATCACCGGTCCCAGGGTCACGCTGCCTAGCAACGGGGACTGCTCCCCCTATTACAGCTGGGTGGAAGACAAGAGCACCAATGAGGGGCCAGGTAGGACTTTTTACTCAAATACTTTGTATGTAATGATTACGTTTGCCATTTAGTGCACACTTTTATTCAAAGTGACCTACAGTACAGTTAGTGCATACATTTTAAATATATTTGAGTATACTTTTGTAGCGCCACACACTTACCAAAAGAAGAAACTACTAGCTGATTGAGAGGAACATCTTTTACTTAGAGATGAACAATTGACCATATTTACTTGTACTGTGCCAAGGCTATTTGTGATCATTAAGAGCCTTCATTTCCAGAGCTGGACCACATCAACCCAGCCCACACCATCAGTGCAGCTCTCTGCTATGCTACCCAGCTCATCAACATCCTCTCTCATATCCTGGATGTCAATCTGCCCAAGAAGTTGTGCAACAGTGAGTTCTGTGGTGACAGCCTGAGCAGGTACAGGTTCACCCGTGCTGTCACCAAGCTCAACACCAACATCCTCCACCTCTGCTTTTCACAGGTACTACAGAGCATGGTTCCTCTAAGTTTTTCCCCCTTGCCGTTGTTCCGCTGCTGCTCTTCTGAGTTCTAAGCAGTGTTTGGTATAGTTCACCCAAATTTACAAAATGACACATTGTTTTCCTTACTGTGTAAGCACTCTATGGACAAGGTATGACAGAAATCCATGCTTTGGTTTATTTTCCCTCGCATGGTTTCTACATGCTAAAGTTTTAGCATTCGTGGCACAAATCCCATTCAAATCATGGGACCGATCTTAGCATTTTTTGCTCATGTCCAAACAATCCCAAAGTATCTATAAAAAAAATGATTGTGAAACTCTACAAAGTCACTTATAGATGTTTTTAACGTGTGAAAAATGTAAATATCGGTCCTGTGACTTGAATGGGATTTGTGCCACAAATGCTAAAATATCAAAATAGAGGTAAGATGGGTATTGATTTTGAGACGTGACCTAGTATTTTACTATACGCGTTTTGATTTCATTATACCTTTTTATACATGCATACATAATGTGAAATTCCAGTTCTTATTTAGATTTCTCACAAAAACAAGCGTATCTCTGTGAAATGAGTGTACTGCAAGCTTTTTACATTTAATTCAGTTTGAGTTCATTTGGCTTTTTGCGATCCGCGGAAACAACTTTGCAGACGACCACCACAGCCATGTAAAATCCTCAAGTCGCTGCGAGAAAGCGTACTGCTATGTCAACAGAGCTCAGCGCTTATTATCAGATGTATTAGGCCACGAAATCTAACTTTTGGGATATAATGGTAATGATATGTTATAGAAAGACCCTACTGAACCATTCAGAACATGAATCATATTTGTCTTTGTACAATGTATTTTATGACAAGGAAGTGAGATTACATCACCAATGTATGTTTTCACCCACTCTGGGCCAAGTGGGTGGACACCTTGCACATACCAGTTTTGTGTATTCTCCTGCAGCATGTTGAGAGTGAGCTGCTGCACCCTCACCACACCCTGAGGAACATCATGTTCCTGGTCTCTCCCGACAACAAGAACCTGGGCAGGTAAGAAAATCCCTGGTCAAAAGTAGCGCATTCTATGTTGAATAGTCTGCATCCCAAATGGCACCCTATCTCCTCCCTCTGTGCAGGACTGGTCCATACGAGGTGACTGCAGATCTGGAGGACTCCATGGAGTTTGTGGAGCCGGAGGCGGCTGGCCCGGCGGAGGAGAGCGGGGACGAGATGGTGACGGACGAGGAGACAGACCTGGGGACAGACTGGGAGACGGTCCCCAGCCCACGCTTCTGTGACATCCCCTCCCAGCCCATGGACCTGTCCCAGAGCATGGCCATGCAGGTGTCTCAGCCTGTGGGCCAGGCCGGGGGCATGATCTCCTCAGCAGCTGCCTCTGTCACCTCCTGGTTCCGGGCCTACACCGGCCAGCGCTGAGGGAGAGAAGCCTGGAGGCTCATTGGCCAGGGTTGTATTCATTAGTGCAAAATATATATAAATAAACGTTTTGTAATGTAGAATAAAAACTAGGGTTTCTTATTGGACAAGTTCATTTAGTCCCTCCTTGTTTTAGTTCATTTGGTTTCTAATGAATACACCCCAGGACAGGCTGGACTGCTGGAGCTATACAGAATACCACATACCCAATCATAGAGATAGTTCTGCTCTATTCTCTGCCTGTAGTCAACTCCTGCGCTGCTCTGCAACCACCAAGAAGGGATATTTTGTTTTTACTAGAAAAGTTGTCATTGAAATAGCAGCAGTGATTCTTCTGGTGTAAATGTTTATAGTGAGAAAGACTGCCTTTTGGGGAGGCTTTGTTCAATGAGTAGTCTCTCTCGCAAGACTTTGGGTGCTGCACGCTCCATCCCAGCGATTGTGAGAAGACTATTCAAAGAGAGACTGGACCGGCAGTTGCATTAACTTACGTTGATTCAAAATGTCAAGACTGAGGAATGCCACAGCATTGCACTGGATATGGGACATACAAATGTGGCTTCATTCTATCCTGTTATTTTCCTCCTGAGATCTGCACTGTCCTGTGTACCCATCCTTACTGTCAGTTCTTAATGTTTTTTTTTTTTGGTCAAAAGTAGTGCATTACACTGAGTGGTGCAGCATCTCGGTGCTAGAGGCGTCACTACAGACCATGGTTTGATTCCAGGCGCCGCCCTATGATACTCCCAATTGGCCCAGCGTCGTTATGGTTTGGCCTGGGGTATGCCGTCATTGTAAACAATAATTTGTTCTTAACTGATTTGCCTGGTTAAATAAATCAAAACATAGGGAATAGAGTGCCATTTGGGATGCAGTTGACTACCTTCATGCTGCATTACAATAAAATGGTTCATGTAATGATTGTGTTTGAATACTGACAAATGCCAAACAAGGGGCATGACCTTAAGTGTTCTTCTCAGAATTATGACACTTTGTTTTCAATTGCTGTTTACTTACTGGTCATGTCTGTGTGATGGAAGGAGAATGGGACAAAGAACCCCACTGAAGCAGTTCAACGTTGTACTTTTTGGGGGGATTGGTGATCTAGTGGTATCTTGTTTTCCTTTTAATTTTTATTTGGGGCTCTATTCAATCCATTTTGTAGAAATTTGGCACCACAGCCCAATATAAATTTGAAAGGCAATGTTCTAGCATTGGCGGAGACTACATTCATGGTAAATGCTGCATATGTTGGCTCATTCAGAAATTACCTTGAAATAATTTATATCGTGAAATCTGTATCGCTTCATTTGATATGGATTGAATGGAGCCCTTATTTTTATAGTAACGTGGGTGCCTGAAGCCTCATGTTTGTGTGGGTCTTTTCTACTACAGGTGGACAATGACATATAGGTGGCATAAATTAGAAGGATATAAAGGGGCACATCTTTGGCTTACTTCATTTGTACACTGAACAAAAATAAATGCAACATGTGAAGTGTTGGTTTCATGAGCTGAAATAAAAGATCCCAGAAATGTTACATATGAACAAAAATCTTATTTATCTAAAATGTTGTGCACAAATCTGTTTACATCCCTGTTAGTGAGCATTTCTCCTTTGCCAAGATAATCCATTCACTTGACAGGTATGGTATATCAAGAAACTGATTAAACAGAATGACATTACACAGGTGCACCTTGTGTTGGGGACAATAAAAGGCCAGTTTTGTCAAGACACAATGCAACAGATGTCTCCAGTTGGGGGTGCATGCAATTGCAAATTGAATGTTCATTTCTCTACCATAAGCCACCTCCATTTTAGAGAATTTGGCAGTACGTCCAGCTGGCCTCACAACCGAAGACCATGTCTATGGCGTCATGTGGGTTTGCTGATGTCAACGTTGTGAACAGAGTGCCCCATGGTGGTGGTGGGGTTATGGTATGGGCAGGCATAAGCTATGGACAACACAATTGCATTTTATTGATGGCAATTTGAATGCTGAATGCTGAGATACTGTGACGAGATCCTGAGGCCCATTGTCGTGCCACCATCACGTTTTAGCATGATAATGCACGGCCCCATGTCACAAGGATCTGTACACAATTCCTGGAAACTGAAAATGTCCCAGTTTTTCTATGGCCTGCATACTCACATGTCACCCATTGAGCAAGTTCGGGATGTTCAGGATTGACGTGTACGATATGTTCCAGTTCCTACCATTATAAAGCAACTTTGCACAGCCATTGTAGAGGAGTGGGACAACATTCAACATGCCACAATAAATAGCCTGATCATCTTGACACTAAGGAGATGTGTCAAGTTGCATGAGGGAAATGGTCACCAGATTGACTTTTTCTGATCCACGCCCCTACCTATTTTTAAGGTATCTGACCAACAGATGCATATCTGTATTCCCAGTCATGTAAAATCCATAGATTAGGGCTGAATTAATTTATTTAAATTGACCGATTTCCTTATATGAACTGTAACACTGTAAAATCTTTGAGATTGTTTAATGTTGAGTTTATATTTTTGATCAGTATAGAACCTGATCGCTGTATTCTACTACTGCCTGTTCTGTATTGGAGACAATTTCTCTTCGTTATACGTCCATCTTCCATCTGTAAATGCATGTCTTAAGCGGTTGGTTTATTTTGTCTTTGGGGCTCGTGGAACATTATTTGGAAATCAACAGTATTACAGATTCTGCATTTATGCAAAACGTCACAATAAGCACTATTTCCCTAGACAATTTGAATGAAGATCTCTAATGACCTTTATAACCTACTAGTGACATAATAGGTTGTTTAAAAAAATAATTCATGCAATTTCTCTTCCATAAAAGTTTGCTTTGAACCAGAAGCATGTGTTAAGTGGAGTCAAGTCTTTTGTACAACTATGTTCAGATGGACTCAAGGGCATTAGTGTTAGCTGCACTGCAAACCCCAAACTATTGTAACCAGTGGCTTTACAGAAAAACAGGTTCCACACTTGACAAAGGCTGCGTTTACACAGGCAACTCAATTCTGATCTTTTTTTCAACTAACTTGTCTTTTGATCAATTAAATCAGCTGTGGAAAAAGATCTGTGATTGGTCAAAAGACCAATTAGTGAAGAAAAAAATCTGAATTAGGCTTTGTGAACTCAGCCATAGTAACCTTTGCTTGCTGGTAAATCTATTTTGTATGGCAGGCAGGCACAGACTACGGTGTACATGAAATACACACGGCATGCTAGTACTCAGATTTAAGAGAGCTCTAACAAGTTTGGATTTAGAAGATGATCAGCATCAAAACCACAGGATATTTTATTGCCAAGCCTTATTCATCCCCTAGCTGTGACTTAAGGGCACCTGAAATGATAAGAAAATTATTGCATGTGACCATTTCAGAAGGCAGACAAGTCCAGCCCTGGTTCATATTAGCACCCTTTGTTTGGTACATTGCTTACTCATCTCACCTTCCCTTTTAAAATGGACAGTCCAGACCCTTTGAGAAAGCAATTTTTATATTAAAATTATAAAATTGACAAGCAGTGAATCTCCCTCAACTGTTTGACTAAATATCAACTTCCAGAAATTCATTTTCACAGCAAGGCATAGATTTAGCTTTTATAATTCCGTTGTGATCTTTTCCAACACACCCTAACCAATTCCCCTTGCCCCAGTGAAAGGCAAGCATACCAACCAGCTCTACAGTACAGACCTTAAGTTGTGAAGAACACAACATTGACAATTGAATGTTATTGAATGACCTCAAGATGTGATAAATGGAAAGTGACATATATAGTCCCTCCATATATTCATAAAGTCAATATTCAGTAAAGAAAAATAATACATTTTATGTTGTAACAGTTACACTTCCTTTCAGTTTAAAAGAGACAATGAAAAGGTAGGGTATGACAGTTAAAACCTCCGAATTAATGCGCTTTATTGGAAGTAAAATGCATTTACAGAGAATACAGCAGGAATATACAACAAAGTAAAAAAAAATATCTGGGAGCAAACTACTTTTAGAGACCATTATTTTTCCCATTTGTCATCAAGCCTGATTCTTTTTCTTTTAGATCATGTCCAGTTAAAGTCATTGTAAAGAACAGAGACACTGAGGTGACATTTCCCATGTTTCCCTTCAAGAAGTTATAGCATTATAAAAAGAGGGATATTAATAACAAACTCGTCCCAAATGGCACTCTTTTCCCTATATAATAACGCACTACTTTTGACCAGAGCCTTATGGGCCTTAGTCAAAAGTAGTGCATTATATAGGGAATAGTGTGCCATTTCCAACACACATATAAAAAATAAAAAAAATGGTAGAGAAAAAAAAATGCGAGCGGCTAATAAGCATATGGGTTACAGACTGGGTTATACATCTGGGACCCACTGCAAAAAAAAACACCCAATAATAATTCAGCATTATACACATGACAGGGTAAATAACTTTTTCTTTTTACCAAACTGAAGCTAATAAATGCATTCAAGTCAAGTCATAGATACTCATGCTGCTTGTCACTCTTATTCTCCCTGTTTTTGATATAGGACTCTGTAGCACTATGTACAATGTAAACACAACCGGGCACAGAACAAACTAGTTTCAATCAGATCCAAAACCGACAACAAAGCCTCTCTGACCCGGAGCCTGATACAGTGGAGTGGGGATATATATTCCGTTACCCAAATGGTGCCCTATTCCCTATATAGTGCACTACCTTTGACCAGAGTCCTGTGGGTGCCTTATATAGGGAATAGAGTGCCATTTGGGAAGCAACCGGGATATGGAATAGGGTTGATTCACATTTTGCATAAACCGAGGACCTGCAGCCATGTATGTACTCACTTAGACAACATAATACACACACACTGAGTAAATCACTTGTGGGTGGGATACACTGCATAACATTGATAGGCTTTACCTTGACTAAAGTATCTATTCCAATGTAACGGTCGGTTGATGCATTAGGAAAGAGCTATGGTAAGGAGGGACACATTAAGCATCAACACTGAAGAGAAAGATTAATTAAAGCGCTTCTCTTCAACACACTTAGAACCAGAGTTTATGCTTCAACCCAAAACATTGAAGCAAGTAAATAGAATACCCTGACAGAATCCTTTGAGGATTGAGAATTCTGACCACGGTTAAAGTGCTCACAATCTCAGAGGACCTGAGGGGTTAGAGGTCAGGGGTCAGGAAAATGTTGGGGGGAAGGGGTAAAGGAAGAGATCCAGCGATTCCTCATCAGTATCAGCAACATGGTTTCCCTCAAACTCCCCACAAATAAATGCACATGCACATATGGCGACAGACAGACATCAGCCCTCAGACAAAATAAAGCGCACAGAAGCCAAGTCAGTTCTCCTCCCATTGTCTGTACCACTACTCCTCAGAGACCTCCCTGGGTTTCTTATAGATTGGCATGTTGATACTATGGAAGGCGGGCACCCAGCGGTTGTCATGTAGACCGACGTTGCAGCCGGGCGTGTCTTTGCGGGAGCCGTGGCAACACATCCAGTACCCGGGGCCGTAGGGCAGCGCCTGGCAGTAGGGCTTGTGGTGCCAGCGGCAGAGGGACACGTCTCCGCGCCCGTACCGCTTTTTACACTGCTTGCAGGGATCGTCTTTGTAGCGGGGGTCGCACACCCAGCGGGAGTCTGCGGGGCGCACGCCGTAGCTCTCGATGATGAACTTGAAAAAGTGGCAGGTGCACTTGAGCGCGGCCAGGCTCTCTGTGGGCAGCAGGCAGAAGATCTTGATGATGATGTGGTGAGGCAGGAAGGACATGTACTGCTGGGGTTCCAGAAGCAGCTGGATCTTAAAGCGCATCTCCAGGAACTCGTGAGACACCATGCGACGCAGGGGGAAAGGCACTGTCTCACACCGGCTAACATCACTCCCCTCTTCCTCACTCACCGCCTCTTCGGCCCAGTTCTCACTATGTGATATGGGTTCAGGGAGGAGAGAAGTGATAGAAGGGTCACAGGGCTGAATCTTGGAGGGTTCTGCTGAGTCTCTGGTGGGTTTAGGGCTGGATTCCATGTCCTGGGGGGTGTGTGTGTGGGTGGGAGTATTGTCTATGTGTGGGAGTGTGTGTTCAAGTACCACCTGTGAGGGCAGAGTGTGTGAGAAGAACAGCATGCCTGGGAGGGGCTCCTCACACTGTAGTTTACTACTGCTCTCTGTACTGCTGGCCCTGGCCTGCTCTGACAGGAGCTGGAAGTGCAGGTTCTGCCCAGACTCTACAGCCCTGTTCTTCTTCTGCTGTCCCAGGCCCTGGGCCTCACAGCTCTCATCTGGCTCTCTGACGACAGAGGCGCCACACCCAGAGTCCACGCTGCGAGACGGAGAGGCTGAGTCAGAGGTGCTGGAAGCCAACTGGGCAGCTTCACGGCAGCTGCTGGGAGCTAGTTTGTCCGTGTGGCTGGTGCTAGCAGAGGGATAGCCAGTAGAGGGACTAGCGTGGCGGTGCGGCACCCTGGTCGTCTCCTCTAGTCCATGATGGGGCCCGGTGGGAGACTGAGGTGGAGGTGGCTGGGCTGAGATGGAGAAGGCATCTGCTCCTGCCAGTAGCACCCGACCCACCCTCCTCCGCAGGCTGTTGTTGCGCGATAGGCTGTTGTTGCGTGAGAGGTTGTTGCGCGTGAGGCTGTTGCGTGAGAGCTCTCCTCCAGATCTGGACCCTTCCCTTCTAACACTCTGGTGCTTCAGGCACTCTGACTCCAGCTTGGCCACCATGTCTGACACCTTTACACATTCTGCCTCCTCATCTGTCCCCTGGGCGTTCTGGTCTGGGGCTCTGGGCTGCTGAGGCTCTAGGGTCAGTGACAGCCCCCTGGTTAAGGTAATGCTTGTGGAGCTCCGCAGAGACACAGGCTTAGAGTCCACCTGCTTGTCGCTGGCTCTCTGCTCCAAGAAGGCCACCAACTCCACCACAGAGAGAGCCTTGTCAGTCCCAGTCTCACTCACCTCCTCACCCTCTACCCTACACACCTGCTCCCCACACTCAGGCACTCTGGGGCTCTCTCTGAGGCAGAGGGTCACCTGTACAGGGCTGTTCTCAGTGGGGCTCAGTGTCTCCAGGGCTCCGGATGACTGTCTGTCTCGGTCCTGGTGGTGCCCCTGAGACCCTGACCTCCTCCTGCGCTTGGCCACAGAGCCACCCTCGTCCTCCCAGCAGCTCTTCATCTTCACAGACACGGTCCTCACCGGGCTGCTGCTCACCAAGTCCTCACCGGCTTCTCTGACAGGCTCTCCATCGCCACCGTTCACCAGGCTGCCACGGCACTGGGGCGAGGCGAAGATGGCGATCTTCTCCTTGGTGTTGCCAGGCTTGATGACAGCCCAGATTTCCAGCGGTCCCTCTCTGTCCTCCCCTTCATAAGAGATTCTGAAGGAGGCCTCCTGGTTCTCAGAGCCCACTGAGCCTGTAGAAGAGGTGGTGCAGGTGGAGAGTAGCAGGGAGGAGGGGGTGTTGCAGGAGGTGGTCTTGGAGATTTTACTCTGGGCCCAGGTGGCACTACTGTGGAATACATCCCCCTCGGACTCACTCAGCCTCAAGGTCTGCAGCCCACTGCCACTGTTGCCGTGGTTATTATTACTGTTGTTGAGGTGGTTGGAGCCACTGTTGTCATTACTGCAGCACTGCAGGGTGTTGGTGGATATGACACTGAGGGGGTAGCAGGCCGTACCCTGGCCTAGCCCATTGCTTATCGGACCAACCAGGGTCACTGCCGGGCGGACCCCCCACACTGTCCTCTGTGACAGGACCCCCTGCTGGCTCACATGAAGGCCTCTCTGGCTGTCTTGACTGGACTCCAGGTGGATCTCTTTCTTCTGCAGTTTGGGGTGTTGCTTGAGATGCATGGCTGCAACCCTGGAACAGAAGGAAATTAATGAGTTACTGTGGTACATGTGATGTGACCGTCTGACCAGGGGCCTGTTCAGGAGGATGCAATGTCAGAGAATATTCATAGAAGGCAGAATAGCTATTTAAGTCAGCTCTAGTGATTATATTTGTATCTGACACATTCTGAACATTTTGCTTTTGGCACGGAGCTGCAGAAGGAGAGGAGACGAGGCCAGGAGGAGAACGTTTGCCGTGCCTGTGCCTAACAAACCCCCCGGCAAAACCTCCCTTAGGAAAACACTAACAGTCAAAAAGTGTTGGGCTTGCCTTGAAGACTACTGTAGCTAGCCGGCCTACTTTAGATTGGCGTAAGATGGCGTCAAGTTTGCATTATCAGAGGTTGTTAAAGTAAAGACAACCATTTCAAAATGTTATATTGTTTTTGTGCATCACAGAGTGATGTTCTATCAATTTCCTGTGTAATTTCATGTGTATCTGAGTTATTGGAGTTCAAGCAGGCCGAAATCCATCCAGTATGACGTAGCACTGTGATAAAGCAATGCTCTCACTGCACTGGAAGTTAATAGGAATACAACTCTTAGATGGTGAAAACGTCTATCATACATGTCAGATTTCAATACTGGCCGATTTCATAACATGGGAGAACGTCTTCTCTTGAATGAGCCATTGATGATATTGTTGCGATATTACCAAGAGAAGTTTGTAATTTAACAGAGGGTCTAACACATTTCTTCTATTTGTCTGCCTCTTCAGTCCAGGGTGCATTGCATGGTGCCATTGCAAATGTCAGACTCCACTGTGTGGTACATCGACCTGCAGGTGAGATTGTAGACTCCTAAATTGATAGCGCAGTTTGTTTTAGCAAGTCGGTTAGGACATCTACTTTCTGAATGACAAGTAATTTTCCCAACAATTGTTTACAGAGATTATTTCACTGTATCCCAATTCCATTGGGTCAGAAGTTTACATACACTAAGTTGACTGTGCCTTTAAACAGCTTGGAGAATTCCAGAAAAGGATTTCATGGCTTTAGAAGCTTCTGATAGGCTAATTGACATCATTTGAGTCAATTGGAGATGTACATGTGGATGTATTTCAAGGTCTACCTTCAAACTCAGTGCCTCTTTGCTTGACATCATGGGAAAATCATAAGAAATCAGCCAAGACCTCAAAAGAAAAATTGTAGACCTCCACAAGTCTGCCTCATCCTAGGGAGCAATTTCCAAACGCCTGAAGGTACCACATTCATCTGTACAAACAATAGTACGCAAGTATAAACACCATGGGACCACGCAGCCGTCATACCGCTCAGGAAGGAGAAGCGTTCTATCTCCTAGAGATGAACGTACTCTGGTGCAAAAAGTGCAAATCAATCCCAGAACAGCAGCAAAGGACCTTGTGAAGATGCTGGAGGAAACGGGTACAAAAGTATCTATATCCACAGTAAAAACAAGTCCTATATCGACATAACCTTAAAGGCCGCTCAGCAAGGAAGAAGCCACTGCTTCAAAACCACTATAAAAAAGCCAGACTATGCTTTGCAACTGCACATGGGGACAAAGATCATACTTTCTGGAGAAATGTCCTTTGGTCTGATGAAACAAAAATAGAACTGTTTGGCCATAATGACCATCGTTATGTCTGGAGGAAAAAGGGGGAGGCTTGCAAGCCGGAGAACACCATCCCAACCGTGAAGTACGGGGGTGGCAGCATCATGTTGTGGGGGTGCTTTGCTGCAGGAGGGTCTGGTGCACTTCACAAAATAGGTGGCATCTTGAGGGAAGGAAAATTATGTGGATATACTGAAGCAATATCTCAAGACATCAGTCAGGAAGTTAAAGCTTGGTCGCAAATGGGTCTTCCAAATGGACAATGACCCCAAGCATACTTCCAAAGTTGTGGCAAAATGGCTTCAGGACAACAAAGTCAAAGTATTGGAGTGGCCATCAAAGCCCTGACCTCAATCCCATAGAACATTTTTGGGCAGAATTGAAAAAGCGTGTGCGAGCAAACCTGACTCGGTTACACCAGCTCTGTCAGGAGGAATGGGCCAAAATTCACCCAACTTATTTTGGGAAGCTTGTGGAAGGCTACCCGAAATGTTTTACCAAAGTTAACCTCTTTGGGCTAGTGGGCAGTGTTTTGACATCTGGATGACAAGCATGCTCAAAGTAAACTACCTGTTACTCAGGCCCAGAAGCTAGGATATGCATATACATTGGATGGAAAAAACTCTAAAGTTTCTAAAACTGTTAAAATAATGTCTGAGTATAACAGAACTGATATGGCAGGCAAAAACCCGAGGACAAACCACTCAGAAAAAAAAAAATTCTGCCAACCATTGATTCCCATGGGCTGTCATTTTTAATATGAAGGGAAAACCTCCCAGACTGCAGTTCCTAGGGCTTCCACTAGATGTCAACAGTCTTTAGAAAGAGTTTCAGGCTTGTTTTTGGAAAATTAGCTAGAATTTGTAGTTTTTCTAAGTGGCTCCCATTTTGGCTGTAGTGTTTATTACACGTTCTGGTGAATGCGCGTACTTTGCTGTTTATCTCCGGTAATGACAATAACGATTCTCCGTCTTAAATTTTATCGCTTATTTACGTATTAGGGTACCTGAGGTTTGATTATAAACGTCGTTTAGAGAAGTTTATTGGTAACGTTTAGGATTCATTTTGTATGCATTTTGAAGGAGGGAAATTGTATCGCTATTTCTGACTTTCGTGGCGCATTTGCCTGGTTGGAAAATGTTTAATGCTTTTGTGTGCTGGGCGCTGTCCTCAGATAATCGCATGGTGTGCTTTCGCCGTAAAGCCTTTTTGAAATCTGACACAGCGGCTGGATTAACAAGTTAAGCTTTTAACTGATGTATGACACTTGTATTTTCATGAATGTTAAATATGACTATTTCTGTCATTTGAATTTCGCGTTCTGCAATTTCATCGGAAGTTGTCGAGATGGGACGCTAGCGTCCCACTGATCCGCAAGAATTAAACAATTGAAAGGCAATGCTACCAAGTACTTATTGAGTGTATGTAAACTTCTGACCCATTGGGAATGTGATGAAAGAAATAAAAAGCTGAAATAAATAATTCTCTACTATTATTCTGACATTTCAGATTCTCAAAATAAAGTGGTGATCCTAACTGAGCTAAGACAGGGAATATTTACTTGGATTAAATGTCAGGAATTGTGAAAAACTGAGTTGAAATATATTTGGCAAAGGTATATAAACTTCCGACTTCAACTGTACTTCACATGCTGATATTAACTTTGGTAGAGAGAGCATTGTGGGTGTTGTAGTCTACTTGAGCTGCAACAGATTTCCACAATGCTTTTCATGTTGCTACCAACACTATGACAATGACATTTTTTTAAAGAAAAAACATTGTTCTCACATAATGTTATGTAACACTAAATTATAGTAATGGGTGGTTTTGGGTGGATTCTTCCTTTAATGCAGCCTGTTTCCTAAGCTTATCTATGAGAGATCTTTCATCCTAATGATAAGACAGGGAGAAGGAGCAGAGCTCCATGCCTTGGAATGGATAGCTCAGAACCAGATGACCCTATTGTTCACACTGCACAGTTTTAGTCCCAAATGGCACCATATTCCCTACATAGGGCTCTGGTCAGAAGTAGTGTACTACGGGCCATGGTCAAAAGTAGTGCACTAAATAGGGAATAGGGTGCTATTTGGGACACATTAAGTGTCTTGGTCATGGAACGGCGTGTCACACTAAACCTCAACACAAGGACTGCTGTTCCCCCAGCCCATCCTCCCTCTGCTCCGACACAATGGGTGCAGAGCCTTCAAGTCAAGACACAGCTGGGCCCTTAAACAGGCCCTCTCAGCTGACCTAGCCCCTGATACACCTAACACACACACTCTAAATTCAAGGGCTTTATTGGCATGGGAAACATATGTTAACGTTGCCAAAGCAAGTCTCTCTCTCTCGCTCTCTGTCACAGACACATGACTTCAAGCAGCCGCAGTGGGACAGGACAGACAGGCCCTAGTCCTCACAGCCTTACAGGCACAAGTGCATATAAGGCATTCTTCACTGCAGCCCTGGAACTCTGATAATGGGGGACAGAAGGGAGGGGAGGTGGGGCACCTCACATAACCAATTCAGGGATGGCATGCAGGGGTGGGGGAGGTGTTAGAGGGCAACAAGGTGACAGCAAAGGCACTGGCTGCTTCTCAAAACGGCACCCTATTCCCTATATAGTGCACTAATCTCGACCAAGGTCCATAGGGAATCGGCTGTCATTTGGGATGCACACTGCTTTCTAGGGGTGGGGTTGGGTTGGCTTCATCTACTCATTGGCTAGCTGGTGAGTGTGTAAAGCAGTGTGTCAAGGAAAGAAAAATTGCAGCCTGTTGTTGTGTGTCCTTGAAAGGCCTGCAGTAGCCCCCGTCACTCTCCTCTCCTTTCTTCTCTCCCACCAGTCCCAGTGTTCTCACTGCTCTATGGAAACCGACAGAAGGAATTCATGTGTCAGGTCAGTATCACGTTGTGTGTATACACACACACACGGGCAGTCACAGCAACAAGTTAAGAGTGGCACCAATGTCAACATGGCTCATATTATATCTCCATGGCAACAACTACACTAAGACTTGCACTACTGGCACAATACTCCAACTTTCACTTCCTGGTTTCAATGACAACACTGCCTTGGCAGCACTTAAGCAGGCAGGAGGCTCAGCTTTCAAGCCAGGGCAAAGATTGTGTTCCTCATTAACCCAGATAAACCAGACTAATTCACCATGTCCCAACAGTCTGTTTCTGCCATTGTCATGCCAACCCCTTGTCATTCATTGTCATGGCAAACAAGGGGTGTATGCCTGGAGAGGAGCCAACTCAGGAGTGTATTATTCAGTGAGGTGAAACATTCAGAAACCTTGCAGATAGAAATGTAAGGAATAGAGATGCTGAAATGACTCCCTATTCTAGATGACAGAATGTGTTGTTCTACACAATATATTTCCATGTGAATGTTTTGTAATGTTGTAGTTGCACCCTCCTAAACAGGCCCCTGGTCTGGCACGCCAAGATTTACTGTTGCTTATTATTACACAACCTGGCCAGAAGAGACACTCCCCTTCCCAGCAGTGTTCAGACCCTACACAGAGGCTGCGTCTCAAATGGCACCCTATTCCCTATATAGGGGTCTTGTCAAAATGAATGCACTATATTGGGACTAGGTGCCATTTGGGGGACACCCCCTAGACATTTCTCAATGCCTTGGACTGTGCCTAAAACACATCAGCGCTAATGGCAATTTGAGGGAGAAGTCTAACTTAGCATTAGGTAAAAAGAAAACAAGCGGTCTGAAGTGAAAAGCACAACAGAACTGGCCCTGGGTAGACTGGGGGGTGAGTCATGGGCTCTGATGGGGTGAGCTCATGGATGAACTCAGCGAAAGAGAGCAGCTTCAATTTAACAACATTTTTTCGCTCCCTCTCCTTCCCTCTTTCAAGAGTCCATGACTTCTTCAGCATGGGGCGCTGCCAGGGAACTGCTCCAACTTCAAAAGTATGAAGTCACATGAGGGTCTGTGTCCCAAATGGCACCCTTCTTGACACACCCTTCTCCCAGAGACCTATGGGACCTGGTCAAAAGTAGTGCACTATATACAGAATAGGGTCAATTTGGGACAAACCCGAGCAATCAGAGTCTGAGGCTCTGCCTGCTGCAATTATGGTGTAACATCACATCATGTTCTTCCTGAGGCGAGGCAGGGAGCTAGTGGGCTTCAGACCTGGGTTCAAATACTACTCTTGGGCAGCCTGAAGCACAGCACGGGCCTGTGTCATAAAGAAATGAGTCGTCATTTACAAACGAGGTAAACACAATATACTTTATCTGGCTAGGTAAACAAACACCAAACAAATAAAGCTGTACGATTTGGACAAAAAAATCTCATTTCTATTTTTTGGCCCAGATATTGCAATTACGAATTGAGGTTTTCTAAAACTTGGGTGACAAGATAGCAATTCCATCACACATGGATAAAACAAGTGTCAGGGTAGAGATCATCACTTCTGATATGAGATCAGTTGAATTAATACATTCTGTGCTAAATTAATACAAAGCCAAATGAAACAAACCCTTTCCAACATCGTTATTGGCTACAGATAAGATTACACACCTACATCCCCAAACATGATCAAAGTATAGTGTGTTATAAGCACAGCAATTATTAATTGATGAATAACAAATTCTTCATTCCTATTTTACCATTATGAGTTCTGAAATAACCTAAGAATTATTTATTCAGGCACCCATAGGCTGCAGATGGAATAGGAAGCTTATGATTGTGTAATTATGTGCAAATAAGCTCAATCATTATTATAATTGAAATGATAAAAATGCCATAGACATGAGTCTTGTCCAGTCATTCAACACGACATGTTACAACTTCTCCCTTAATTTTGTTATAGTGTTGGAATGGCGACTTGGGAGAAACATGTGCGAGAAGGAATCTTGCATCTCCTGTCCAGCTTGTTTATCATCTTCCTAAAGCAGTCTTTGCTGGCTGTCAATAGGAAACATGTCTTTGGCTATGTGATAGGCTCAGTGATTTCTATGCGTCTGCGGGATGTTTTTCGTAGGGTGTTAACACTTAAATGCATTGGCAATCAATGCCTGTTTAACGCAGGTGGCAAGTTGTGGCTGATAGGCCTTGCTGCTATTGGGCACTTGTTTTACCATGCAATTGTGGTAAAGTAGGGGATGGTTACACTTTAAATTATTGAATACATTTGTCGTATTGCCTCGCTGTCACCACAACAGAGGCACTTTTTGCACAACACTTGCATTTGTTTGACATCGGTGAGCCTGTAGCAGAAATACGGTCATACCACTGAAGATGCGCCATATCGAAGTTCTCGTTAGCACTCATGTTTTCGACGACACACTGAGGTAAAGACAGATTTTTTAAATCTAATACTGTACCAGACAGAAGCGAAAACCCAGACACGGGGCTATAAAGCTGAAGCATCCGTTTAGAACGTTTCTCACCACCAAATATGGTAGTGAGAGGAAGTCCAGTCGCAGGTAGTGGGAGAGGATGGAACTAGCTAAACTGGGCCGTCATTCTGCAAATTTTATTATCTGTGAAACATCTGATCTCATTTTTTCTGTTCCCAAAACTAGAATCTGTTACACAAACAGTGCACTACGTTTTATAGACTTGACACTTTGCCAAAGTTATTATTATTGTTATTATCTGTTAAAGGAGTGCAAAGTCTAATTGAGTTTGTGCACACTTCAGAGGAGAGGCGTTCCCTAACAGAAATATAAAAATACATGCTACAATGTGCCAATAAGATATCACTAGCTTGTGCTTGGCCCACCTACTTGCTTGTTCTGCCCACTATGCTTCATTTGCTCCCACTGTAAATGCCACAGATGAACAATCTTGGGTTAGTTATAAATATCTTTGACTGTACTGTCTGTCTTTGGTAAAGACAGACTTTCTCTCCTCACCAGCATCTAAGTGCACGCTCTAAGCGGGGACGCTTGTGATTGGTCAGCATCCACTGTGTATGTAGAGAGTGAATGGAGTCTAGCGCATCTCATTGGAGGTACTGTAGATCTAGTTCTCTATTAACAGTGTCAAAGAAGAAAAATCTCATGTCAATATTGCAATGAATTTGATTAATCGTGCAGCCCTACAAACAAAGCATGAATTGTAGCCTTACTTGTCCATAAACTACTTTAAAACATAAGGAGCCAGATATGTCATTTGGGTGAGCTGTCCCTTTAACTGCGCAGTAGGTAAGTAGAGTGATGAGTGAGTTGGGGGGGGGGGGCTTACCTCCAGGCTGACTGCAGCAGGTTGGGTGGTGGTGGTTTCCTAGGTTCCCTGTGAGAGGCGGCAGTAGCGCTGCAGTAACTCATAGATTCACATCTCAGGCATTCCCTCCAGTCCAGTGAGACTGGTGTGGCGACGGACACTTCTCTCCCGTCTTCTCCCACAACCCCCTGGTCGTCTGCAGGCCACAATCTGATGAGCTTACAACTCAGGGTCCCACCCAACACACTGTAGGGAAACAGGTACAGGATGTCCAGTTTATTACACAGTTCAGTTTCAGACCACCTTGCCTAGGAAGGAACATGGCTGTGTGTGTTGTTATGCCGACATAACGACAATTAAATTATCCAACAATCATAAGTGAATAACCCTGGCCTCCCACGAACAATGATCTGAAGAACTGCCAAAGTCAATGAGCCCAGGGCCGATTCAGAAGCAAACACTTCATGACAGAACGCAGCCTGACAGATTGACAGACCAGTTGCAACAAGTAAATATACTAGCAAAATACACAAAAAATAGTTTTTTACATTCCCACAAAGTTGTTCTATTGAATGAATGGCTTATGGGCAATTTCACAGTAACATAATTACACAGACTCAGTAGTACTTTGAACAATTTACAAAGAATTGTTCACAAAAAACATTTACTGGAAGAACTGTGCAAATGCAAAGTTTGGTAACAGAATTAATGTCAAATCTCCCTCAGTTTACTTACGCTACGTTTTCCAAAAACTGTTAAAAAAGGTGCACTATGCAGAAATCACTCCGCCATTTCCTGGTTGCAAAAATTCTAATAGTTTGCCTAAAACAAGCAGAGAATGTAGATAATCATTGTACCATCTAAACCGGTGTGAAATATATTTCCAATAGCCAAAGATCATATTTTCATCTGTTTGAAGCTGGTAAAAGTAAAAAAGAAGCATAAACTAAACTTAACAGGAAGCATAGAAATAAAGCCCAGAACAGATCTACCACTTCTTAGACTTTCTTTCAATGAGATTTACAGATCTATAACTCAAATTTCTATTTTAACCTGGTCTGGGTCGCCCAAAAAGTTACATATTGCAGGTTTAAACATCTACTCCGCATTAAGATTCAAAGATATTTGCAGAAAGAATGGGGTATCAGCTAGGACATGACACCCTGAGTTAAGAAAAAAAAAACATGTGTTATTGAACTACAGTTGGTAAAGTGAATTTACATCTGGTAACAGAATTACTGTACTATACAGAAATTCATCATTATGGATATGTATATCATTCTCGTCATGGTGATGTATCCTGAATAGGTACACAAAAAGGTAGAAATATGCAATATCCTTCTGTATGTTTGGGTATTATTCTAAACACTGGCTATTTTTGTAATGAGTTCCGCCCCCAAACAAGACTACATTTGGTTGGTCCTGACCAGACCAAATCAATCAGACGTCTATGTTTGGACATCACAGTAAACTGCATTGTTGGTTAAGGGCTTGTAAGTAAGCATTTCACTGTAAGGTCTACCTACACCTGTTTTATTCAGTGCAAGTGACAAATAACATTTGATTTGTGTAAAGAACAGTATATTCAGTAAAGTACATTACTGTACTCCACAGTACTATTCTTTACTTCACTGTAATGTTCTCTGTGCTGTACTTTTCTCTACAATGCCAGTGTAAGGGAGGACAGTAGCAGGTGACCCAACTCTGGTTTGTGACTACTTTGATTTCCCATTGTTGCCAATTCAATTGCAGTAATTCCGTTACAGATTTTTCAGTAATTCCATAACAGATACACCTAATAATTCATAAACATAAATTATCACACTAATTGGTAGGTCTACCTTTAATTGTTACTTCTGTGAACGTTCATTATCCTCCCTCATGAGGGAGAGAAATTAAAAAATATCAGAAAGATGTGGGTTTTTGGTAATGGAGTTACAAGGCACAAACTTAAACTTACAGAAGGCAAATCATTTATCCAAAACAAAATATGTGTTGATATCAGTTGGAAGGGGTCTTCAACATTAGTGAAAGCCAGAAAGTCTCAAGACCCCTTTTCCATCTGTTTGACCAGAAATCAAATTGATGAAAAAAGATATTAAAATATATATTCCTTAAATAAAAAATTAAAAAATTAAACTGTTGCTTTCATTTGACACGCTCCTATGAACTTCACATGTTGGAGCTCATGGCTCCTTTTAGATGGAAATGCCCTTATGTAATGCAAACCTGGCACTTTCTTCTAACAAAAACAGACAAAAGGAAAAACAACCAGATGCCTTTACATGGTTTACAATGCATTTTTGTGGTTTAACCACCTTCGTATTGAATTCCCTTAAGCCTCATTTCTAAGACAATCCAATATGAATCTAATGGAGACAAATCCTAAAAATAACCCACCATCACTGATCTGTAACAAAAGTCAACCACAGTTGGTTAAAACAACAAAGATGTGGCAGTGCATCAAATTATTTCCCCCCTTCAACATAAGTCAGAGATCAAACCAAAATGACAGTTTGTAATATTCATTAGCAGTCAGATGACTTAAAAACACAGCAGCCTACATTTAGCCTGGCCTTGTAGTAAACTCTGTAGCTTTGTAAAGACAAAGCAAAAGTATTGAATCCAGTCCAAATGCTCATACAGTATAAATGAACTGAAGGCATGGGCTTCAGTTCAAACTAAGCCAACATTGAAATGGAAACATGCTCACTCTAAGGTTGCATCCCAAATGGCACCCTATCTACTCTCTATTAGTACACTACTTTTGACCAGGGTCCATATGGCACTGGTCTAAAGTACTGCACTATACAGGGAATAGGGATGCCATTTGGGACATTAAATTAAGCCCTTCCCCCATTCTAATTCGCAGGCTGGGGAAAAACAAGCGCCCAGTTTGTTTTCAAAGAGATATGTCAGCCATGAAGACCAGATAAGCCTGAACAAAAGCTGCTTTGGGAACAGTGGAACAGTGACCAGCCAGGGGACTGAGGGGACGAAGGGACAGAGGGGAGGGGAAACCTGCTCTGCTTACTATCCACTTGGCTAGCTAAAACACAAGATCAGTCACTGAGGGACATGCTTGTACCTCTTGTACACAATGATAATTAAGACCACTGGCCTCATTCCTTTATTTCGGTATTATTTTTTAGCCCAGGACAAGTATTTTCAGCACCAATGTGCATATCGTATCAAATCACCCTCCTTTTCTTCATGGACTACTGTCCCTGCCAGGGTGGCTGGATAAGGGTGGAAAAGGAGTTAAATTCCTAAATGTTTGGTTACATTCGAGGGTCAGTACTGGACATGTGATCCTGCATGCTTGCACAATTGTATCTGTTGAGAACCCTGATAAAGAACTGATGTAGCCTAGCAAGCCTACAAAATTAGCATTCAATGTACAATAAAAACATGTTCAGCTAGCATGTTAATCAATAACATCCACATATTTACAAATGGGTGATGATACGAGGCAGGCTGAGGAGACACCACTTTCAAGTTACGATTGATTAGACACTGGCCAATAGTAAGCAGAGAGTTAAGGCTATATAGACAAGAGGGAAAACAGAACACTGGTTCATTGAATGTTTTTCAGCACATCGCAGCAGAGAGGGGTCTGAGCTGGATACAGAAGGAAAAGTGCAATAAAACAAAAGTCTCTGTTGTCTGAGCAAAACATGAACAACAAACTAGGCTACTTCCACAGCGCGTTCCAGCAATGTCTGCTAGAAAATGCATCTGTACAGTTATGGCCAAAAGTTGAGAAAATGACACAAATATTAATTTTCAAAGTTTTCTGCTTCAGTGTCTTTAGATATTTTTGTCAGATGTTACTATGGAATACTGAAGTATAATTACAAGCATTACATAAGTGTCAAAGGCTTTTATTGACAATTACATGAAGTTGATGCAAAGAGTCAATATTTGCAGTGTTGACCCTTCTTTTTCAAGACCTCTGCAATCCACCCTGGCATGCTGTCAATTAACTTCTGGGCCACATCCTGACTGATGGCAGCCCATTCTTGCATAATCAATGCTTGGCGTTTGTCAGAATTTGTGGGTTTTTGTTTGTCCACCCTCCTCTTGGGGATTGACCACAAGTTCTCAATGGGATTAAGGTCTGGGGAGTTTCCTGGCCATGGACCCAAAATATCGATGTTTTGTTCCCCGAGCCACTTTGTTATCACTTTTTCCTTATGGCAAGGAAAAGGCATTGTTCGTCACCAAACTGTTCCTGGATGGTTGGGAGAAGTTGCTCTCGGAGGATGTGTTGGTACCATTCTTTATTCATGGCTGTGCTCTTAGGCAAAATTGAGTGAGCCCACTCCCTTGGCTGAGAAGCATCCTCACATGAATGGTCTCGGGATGCTTTACTGTTGGCATGACACAGGACTGATGGTAGCGCTCACCTTGTCTTCTCCGGACAAGCTTTTTTCCGGATGCCCCAAACAATCGGAAAGGGGATTCAGAGAAAATGACTTTACCCCAGTCCTCAGCAGTCCAATCCCTGTACCTTTTGCAGAATATCAGTCTGTCCCTGATGTTGTTCCTGGAGAGAAGTGGCTTCTTTGCTGCACTTCTTGACATCAGGCCATCCTCCAAAAGCCTTCACCTCACTGTGCGTGCAGATGCACTCACACCTGCCTGCTGCCATTCTTGAGCAAGCTCTGTACTGGTGGTGCCCCGATCCCGCAGCTGAATCAACTTTAGGAGACGGTCCTGGCGCTTGCAGGACTTTCTTGGGTGCCCTGAAGCCTTCTTCACAACAATTGAACCGCTCTCCTTGAAGTTCTTGATGATCCGATAAATGGTTGATTTAGGTGCAATCTTATTGGCAGCAATATCCTTGCCTGTGAAGCCCTTCTTGTGCAAAGCAATGATGATAGCATGTGTTTCCTTGCAGGTAACCATGGTTGACAGAGGAACAAGGATTCCAAGCACCAACCTCCTTTTGAAGCTTCCAGTCTGTTATTCAAACTCAATCAGCATGACAGAGTTATCTCCAGCCTTGTCCTCGTCAACACTCACACCTGTGTTAACGAGAGAATCACTGACATGATGTTAGCTGGTCCTTTTGTGGCAGGGTTGAAATGCAGTGGAAATGTTTTTTGGGGATTCAGTTTATTTGCATGGCGAAGAGGGACTTTGCAATTAATTGCAATTCATCTGATCACTCTTCATAACAGTCTGGAGTATAAGCAAATTGCCATCATACAAACCGAGGCAGCGGACATTGTGAAAATTAATATTTGTGTCATTCAAAACTTTTGGCCACGACTGTACAGTACAGGCCTACTATTATTGAGAAAACATTAATATGACCTCATTTTCAGTCAGACACACAGAATCACTCACCGTGCACAGACAAACAATTCAGGACAAAGGGTGGGAGCTAGGGTTGCAAAATTCTGCGAACTTTCAATAAAATCCCTGGTTCTCACGAAATCCCAGTTGGAGGGAAATCAGCAGGAAATACAGAATTCTCGAATGTGGATTTCAGAAAACCAGGGATTTTATTGAAAGTTCCCAGAATGCAGTGCTAGGAGTCACTACAGAGCCGGGTTCGATCCCAGGAGTAGGAGACACGAGGCCGGCACACAATTGGCCCAGTATCGCCTGGGTTAGGGGAGGGTTTGGACGGCCGATGTCCTTGTCCCACCTCACTCGAGCGACTACTTGTGGTGGGCCAGGCGCATGCACGCGACCTTCGGTCGCCAGCTGTACGGCGTTTCCGCCGACACATTGGTGCGGCTGGCTTCCGGGTTAAGCGAGCAGTATCAAAAAGCAGTGCGGCTTGGCAGGGGTCGTGTTTCGGAGGACGCATGGTTCCTGACCCTCGCCTCTCCAGAGTACGTACGGGAGTTGCAGCGATGGGAAAAGACTAACTACTAATTGGATATCACGAAAAAGAGGTAAAAAAGGTACACAAAAAAATTGAGGTGAAAGGGAGACAGAGTAGGACTTTAAAGATCCAACCTTTTTAATTTTTACTGTTGAAAAGCAATATCTCAAGTATAAATACAGTGACGTAAACATACTAAGGTAATTTATTTTATTTTAAACAAACTAGTGTTTAGACAACTGCAAACTTCAAGGAATAGGGCATTCAAGGAGTTGGTCTGATAGGAAGTCGTGATGTCATCAGAAAGGCCAGCTCCCACCACTTGTGCCATGTCATGAATTACCTGAACCACCTATTTTGATGTGCCTTTTGTTATGTAAATCAGCTGTTAAATGAGGCGAGAAAGAGACTGGAGTGCCACTAAGTTCACCACCTCCCATTAAACTGATTGGCTTAAAATGACAGGTTTTTGAGGAAGTAAACCGCTGCTGCTTGTGGCGGTGCTAAAGGTTATTGCACATGACATGATTACACTCGTCTTGCAAATACACTTTTAGCCCAAACTTTGTACTTAGGACTGGCCGGCCTGTGATTAACAAGTCAATTGTCTGCGAGAGGAGCTGATGGATTCAAAGGCTCTGTTTTTGCCATGTGGGAAGTAGGCTGTTCAAAGTGTTACAGCAGTGTTTTGCTAATTTGTAATTACAAACTTTTCATACGGTGCAGTCCCCACAATGTGTTGGATGATGAAGACCAATGAGCTAATTGACAAAAAGCTTCTTCACGAACAACATTCTGAATTGTGATTGTTGTATAATAAATGATTCTGTTGAGCTTTGCTCTTGCTGCATATTCATATGATTGTACTCTAACTAGTTCTCCAAAGTGCTTCTACTCAACGTTAGGTTTTTCCTAATTTTGTCGGTTGTGGTTTGTGACCAAACTACCAGGCTAAGTAAATCAAATTACATTTGTTTTATTGGTCACATACACGTATTTAGCAGATGTTATTGCGGGTGTAGCGATATGCTTGTAAATCAGGTTTCTCAGAGTAGGAGTGAAAATCTAAGCTCAGTTTTGCCTTTTAAAATCATAATGAATAAAAGTAATGAATAAGACATGAATAAGACATGATCCTTAAATTAGCACTTCTACTCTGAGCCACTTTCTGGGTGCGGGCCAATAACAGAACTTGATAACACCACACTATGCTTAAAATGCTCGATCAAAATATCATTGCATTGTTAAAGAATTTACAACCCAGAATAAATTAAACTGGAACTAGGCCTATTGTCATTTCACTGAGCAAGAGAGCCTTTCTATTTGAGAGAGAGACTAACTTACATGGTTCCTGAAGAGGCGTTTTCTCTTTAGCTAGAATCCTTGCAACTCAACGTTTCTCTATTGCCCATTGCCCTGTGGCCTGCCTGCCTGGGGCACAGCACCAGTGTAGACTAGAGTATGTGGGTGTATGTATGCACGGGAGTTAACCTAAAGCTAGTAAAGCGCTAACTGAAATTCTTCCCAACCTTCCCCATTGCAGCACGCGGTTAAAGAGAAAGCTTCACCTAAGCAGCTGTCATTGACCACCACAGAGCCGGGCCCCAGCTTCTCCACTTACAGACACGTGTGGCTGTCAAGGAGGAAATAAAGCATTGCAGCCAATTGGCTTCCAGGACTCTCTTATGTCTATATACGGCAGCTAGATAATCAATAGTTTTGTAGAGATAGAGGGACTCCTCTCCACTGACTCCTGATTATGTTGGGTAGGTGTCAGATTCTCTCCTGCTACTCCACTCAACATGTGCCCCCGCATACACAAGTAGGCCTACACACTCTACAAATACACACAAACACCCTACTGAGCCAAGCCAACGCGCCAGTCCCATGACTGGGACAAGACCAAAGGGGGAAAAGGACACCCTGAATGACAACGAAGCCCACAGAGAAGAGCAGAATCTTCAATATCAGCAGCAGCAGCAGGAGCTCAGACTGGCCACATTCTGATCCTGCTGCAGCAGCATGTCCCTATGGACACAGGAAGACACTAAAAATGTACTACAAGCTCCACTCCATTGACCTACGTGAATGCGTGTAGGCTTGAGCGGTATACCGGGGCATTTGGAAAAAGCCACAAGATTGTTTTTCAATACAGTCCAAAGTATTTATTTCAAGTTTTTCCCAATACATATATTTGTAGCTACTTTAAATACTATGTGGCTACTTTAAATACCAGCAGTCAACTTATGCAATACGTTAGGAGATAAAGCAGATTGTGTTAATTTCACCAGTCACATTATGAAGCTTACCTTAGTACCCCAGAACAGTTGAGCCAGTCACGTGTTTGTTTGTAAATATCACAACAGGAGAAAGCAGGAGCTGATAAATCCATAGCGTTCTATATGTATCAGCAGTCTGTTTTGCTGCACACATGAGGTGATGAAGTTACACTTGTATGCAATTCGCTACTAAATGTTTTCCATTAGATACACTATATGACCAAAAGTATGGACACCTGCTCATCAAACATCACATTCCTAAATCATGGGCATTAATATGGAGTTGGCCCCCCTTAGCTGCTATAACAGCCTCCACTCCTCTGGGAAGGCTTTCTACTAGATGTTGGAACATTGCTGCGGGGACTTGCTTCTACTCAGACCTCACTTTGTGCACGGCTGCATTGTCATGCTGAAACAGGAAAGGGCCTTCCTCAAACTCTTGTCATAAAGTTGGAAGCACAGACTCATCTAGAATGTCATTGTATGCTGTAGCGTAAAGATTTCCCTTCACTGGAACTAAGGGCCAACCATTATTCCTCCTCCAGCTAACTTTACAGTTCGCACTATGCATTGGGGCAGGTAGCGTTCTCCTGGCATCCGCCATACCCAGATTTGTCTGTCGTACAGCCAGATGGTGAAATGTGATTAATCACTCCAGAGAACTGCTAGAGAGTCCAATGGCAGCGAGCCGACGCTTGGCATTGTGCATGGTGATCTTAGGCTTGTGTGCATCTGCTCAGCTATGGAAACCCATTTCATGAAGCTCCTGATGAACAGTTATTGTGCTGACGTTGCTTCCAGAGGCAGTTTGGAACTTGGTCGTCAGTGTTGCAACCAACTACAGAATTTTTACACACTACACGCTTCAGCACTCTGTGGTCCCATTCTGTGAGCTTGTGTGACCTACCACATCACAGATGAGATGTTGTTGCTCCTAGACATTGCCACTTCACAGTTGACTTGGGCAGCTCTAGCCTGGCTGAATTTTGACAAACTGACTTTTTGGAAAGGTGGCATTCTATGACGGTGCCACATTGAAAGTCACGGAGCTCTTCAGTAAGGCCATTCTACTGCCAATGTTTGTCTATGGAGATTGCATGTCAGTGTGCTCTATTTTATACACCGGTCGGTCAGCAACGGGTGTGGCTGAAATAGCCGAATCCACTCATTTGAATGGGTGTCCACATACACTATGTAATACAAAAGTATCTTATAATGAGGTTTCTGTTAGAGCTCTTGAGTTCTGTACAGTTGCCATTTTTCCCCTCCTCCGTTCTTCTCCCCCCTGCTCAAGGTACACATACTACTCCTTCAGAAAGCATGTGTCTCAACTTTGTTAATTTGCACAATTTCTCTCGTTCACTTTAGCTTGTAAATGTTCACACTCACCGAAAATTAGATTTGGTAACTAATAGCTATACTTAGTTTGTTTTGCTTGTTAGCATTTAGCTAATAGCGTCTGTGATTTCACTATTAGTTTGTGCTAATTTTGTTAGCATTTGGTATTTTCTTGTATGCTATGCCGGTAAGTAATACCGTAAATCCTGAGATGAGAGAAGGACGGTATCTGGATACCACCCAAGCCTATGTGGGAGGAGTTGGATTTTTGGAGTAGCGGACATCTTTTGGTAACATTGATATCCTCGCCGGTCCCTTTACAAGGGGGCGGGGGGGAATAGCTTGCTGGCAGCCTGGCTAAAAACATTGCAATCTAGCTAGCCTTTTCAGCTTGCCACATCGCCATGTGAAATAAATCTGATTTATAAAAATGTAAAAAAGATATGCCCTGTCAAATCTACTTTATGCTTCTTGTGTGTTCATTCCCATAGCAGCTAAAAATAGAACATGTTTGGTCAGAGAAGAAAAAAATCACATGACTAGCTAGTTGGCTACAGCAGGTTCAAACATTTCACAATAGCCTGTAATCACTAGTTATTACTTCTAAACAAAATACATTTTGGGGTTCTCTTGTCTTCTCATTTGTGGCAAAAGCAAAAGAAGAGTCTCAGTCTTCCCTTGCTAGCAAGTTGACTAAACACTGCAAGCTAGCTAGCCCTTTAGCTTCTTACATCGCCATGTGAAATAATCAGATTTATAATTAAATATGCCCTCGCAAATATTCTTATACTTGCCAGTGTAAAGTACAACATTATCCTAAGTTGATATGCTGCATCAATGTATTCACTCCCATATCAGCTAAAAACAGAATGTCATCCTTTTTAGTCACAGAGAAAAAAAAAGCACATGGCTATCTGTTTTAGCCTAAAGTAACATTATCACCTCAAAACAAAATATTTGGGGGGATTCTATAAGGTTGAAATGTTGTTTGGTTTATTATCTGAACAGTCGCTGAGACTCAAGGGTAGAAGAATACGGCGTCAAATGCCGGAGTGTATTTTTTGTGTGACAAAAACGACATTGTGCTGTCTGTCCAGCCTACGTATTCTCTGCAGATGCTTTAAGGAGACTTTTCTGACCAGGATCCAATTGAGAGCCCAACTAGCCAAATCTAAAACTGACCCTTACATTAGGCTAACCCTAACATTAACCAAACCTAACCCAATTTTAACCAATTTGGAAATTAAATATAGGTTTGCACGTCAGCCACGTAGCCTTTCCCATAAATGCATGGCTGCCCTCTCCTTTCATAAGGCACTTCCTTCACCTGAACCTACTGGGGTTTTTCATACAAATACAATAGCACTTTAAAACACACCCGGGAAGAGGGGTGCGGCTGCCTGACTGCCTGTAATTCGTATACAAAGCTATTTCCATACCCAAGCACTTGTGGACGAGCGCTGTTGAAATACCTTTTGAGGCGATTTTCTAATCTAGTGGTGTACAGGACAGTACATCCAAAACACTAAAACATCTAGCCCCAACTATAAATCAGAAAGCAACCAGAGAGAAAGCAGCTTTAGTTTAATATATTTGGACCACTAACAAATCAGTGCTTTCCTGCTCTTAGTATCAATCTATCGTAACCAAAACACCTCGCAAAGAAAGAAGTTTAAACAACATTTCACTGCTAGTGACTCCATTGAATAGAGCATCCTGATCACTGACTGACCAGTAACAGTTGTGCAATGATCTGTTATGTGTTCCATCCAGGCTAAGTACAGAGACATCCATCCATGATACTCTCAACATTCCACATACAAATGCTGTGCAGCACACTAACTCAGTAACACAAGTGCTGTCCTGTCGGAAGAGTAACATGGCACACAAGACCTTTGATTTGGGGGTTCTCTCTCATAGCAGCATGAGTATGTCATAGCATACAGACTCAGAAATAATCTCAAGACTTCAGCTGGCAACAACCCATTAACTTAACCTATTGTTGATCAGTTGCTACATGTTAGCTGGGGCATGGGCCAATAAAGCTATTAGCTCAGTAAGGTCAGTCTAAAAATAGGGAAATATTAGGTAAGCCAACACACAAGTTGACTACTATAAATCAGATCTCTCCTTTAAAGCTCAAACAAAAGTATCCATATTTTTTATGATACGGCTTTTCAACATACAGTAGATTTCTATTTCAATGTCAATGCTCTAGTTACACATGCGGCCTATCAATAACACCATTGCAGGCATACATATGCCCACACAAACAGAGGACCTCTTACCTAACAGGTCTTGAATTCCACACCTCTACTGAGAAGTTCACAGCGATTCAGTAATTACTTCAGGAGGGCCTGTGAAGGGCCTATGAGTAGCTAGCTTTCCACAGCCTAGTGTCTGTGCATTCCCTCCATTGCCAAGCACAAGGCTTCAGCTCTGACACCTTACCACCAGACCAGGAATGGCAAAAGCCTCGTCTATCTCACCCTGCCCATTGGATAGAAACTCATCAGGGGAATGGGAAACACATGCTGCCGAGGTACAGGCAGAGGATACAGACATGACCTATGCTACAAGACACAGCAAACCAGTTGCGTTACGTCAAGACTGGGCAACTTAATTTTTTTCCCAATGGCTATCAACACACCTTGTACAAACAACGACCATCCCAGTTTCTTTTGGTTTAGTGAATTCCTTCCTATCTGGCCCTTTGAGACAGTCGCACACCATTTAATCATTCACAGTTCTATGCTCTAGCCTTTCTTGTACTGCAGTAATCTGGAAGCCCACCATACAGTTGGTCTGTCTGTATGTCTTTGTGGCAATTGTTTAGCCTAATGTCAAAGCATTTTTCAAACTTTTCAGTCACACACCATTCAGTTGTACTTACACTGAGCTTTTCTTTATTACAGTAGCATAAAGACAGCCATACAGTGTTGCTATATGTCCCAAAACAGGCATTCTCTGACATGTCTTTGTGGCAATTGTGTAGCCTAACATCAAAGCAGCATGCCTACAACTTTAGCATTGACACAAATGAATCAGTGTGAAAAAATACCAATGCTGGAATGCACTGAGGGACAATGAGCATGTAGGAAACGTCCTTCACAGCACAAGGCAAACACACTGGATGCTGTAAGAGCATTCAACAGGCCAGGCTGAATATAACATGTAAAAAGGACAAGCAAGATGAAAATTCAAACAGCCAAAGACAACCTATCTTTTGTACTACAAAATGTGCCTTTCAATTGTTGTTTACAAGTAGTATGGCCAAGAAGTAGAAAACAAACACCTCAGCTTTTCTCAAGTTCTCAAGGGTGAATTATTGGGGCTCAGGCAGGTGGAAGGCTGAGAGCAAAGACAAGCCAACGCAGAGCGAGAGAGAAAGCAGTGGGAACAGAACAGGACAGGATTAAAAGCCACGTATCTAAAAAAACACAAAGGCTTGTCACAACCTGTTACACTCGCAGGTCTGGCCCTCCTCACCCACTCCAATCAACAGCTTGTTTTGTCAGGTAGGAAAAACTGTGTTGAACACAGGGCTCTAAATAAAATTAAATAGTAGCACTGGTGTGCCCAACTTAAAAGATCACATTTAACAGCACCAGAAAATATTGATACAGCCTTTATTTGGCCTATGCATTCTATCTACTGTTGAAGCACATGTTGTGCCCTAGAAACTATGTAACACTGTAAAGACTGTTCATTATACAAGCTAAAATGCCAATACAAATACCAGTCATTGAAATTACAAAGTAATTTGTGGAATATTACAGCATTACATTGTGTAAAAGCACAGTTTCCTGTTGAGATGCATTACATTAAATTGTACACGGTCTCTTTATGAACATCAGGTTTGTGTGTGAAGACATGCAAATCTGTCATTCATTCACTGCTATGATCATTGAGCTCATGAAGTTATCCCTTTACCATTCTTTCAGTGCTCCCAAATGTTTAGACTGGTAAAGTTACCAGGTTGTTAGCAAGCTAGCTAATGAGGTAACACGAGGTGTCAGCGGGCCACGACATGGTTTATGAATGTAAAACGCGGCATGCCAATGGAGATGCATCCAGCTGCAGCGCCAATGTGCAATAGAAGGAGGGGAAAAAACGTAGTGCTGGTAGCGGCTGAATGGTTTGGGTTAGAGACAAGCCGTTTTCTCTGTAGCAATGGTGCAACCACCACAGTCACGAATCTGCGTCTTAGAGACTATTTGCACTGAATCGCCACACATTCAACCCTCACACACTACCACCCAGCACAGCTGGTGTTCTACTATATATTCAACTGACCAAGACAATACCCATTTTATATTTTGTAAATACAGTCATACTTATAGCACATTAATTATCCATTCTGTATATCCTATTGTTAATTAACTATACTGTATATCCTATTGTTTACATACCAGGCTATTACTAGGCATAGTAACTCTTCCTTTAATCATTTTTTTTATTTGACTTTACTATTGTTATATTGATTATTGTACTGGAATGTTGAGGTAGCTAGCGCACAAGCATTTAGCTGCAGCTTTTATACCTGCTGTAATCTGGACGTGACAAATAAAATGTTTGATTACAACAATTAAATGGCAGATTTTTTCTTCTAGGTGCACTAAAGCAAAATATTTAGGAGCATATGCGACCAAAATGCCCGCACTTTAGAGACCTGATTGAACACGTCTTTCTCCTGCTACGCGAGTCTTAATAGAGTGGACAAAGATGTTTTTGACACTGAGCTGTCCAGTTGTCAGGGTGCCTTGGTGGGACGGATAGGCGAATTCACCGCAACAGGTGGTAAAGGAAATTTCAAACTACACTACAAGGGGTTCTCATCATTTGTTAAAAAAAGAAGGGGGAAAAAGAAGGTAGGTCCCAAGGCCTGGGCTTGATGAAAAGAGATTCACCAAATGTGCACACAAATGTCTAAGCTACATAGCAACTGTTGCTCAATCCCCCCAAAAAGTATATGGATATAAGCCATGAACATTTCTGTCAATCTTTATTGACAACGCTGAAGCTGAGTGCTTGTTTTCATGATGTATTGTAGAGTCCAGGGTTCAACGTAAACTTTTCTCACTGTCCCGAACGGAATCCCTACTGGCCCAGATATTGGGGGTCATACAGAGCCTATTGACATGCTTTCTCTCTATATTCAGCTGGTAACAGGTTACATTTGGTTATTATGGTAAGTATTAAAAAGCTGTTTATCAATTAACAATGTGACACATCAGTCTACTCTTTAGCTGTCCAGTTGTCAGGGTGCCTTGGTGGGACGGATAGGCGAATTCAACGCAACAGGTGGTAAAGGAAATTTCAAACTACACTACAAGGGGTTCTCATCATTTGTTAAAAAAAGGGGAAAAAAGAAGGTAGGTCCCAAGGCTTTGTATTAATTACATACATTTGTATAATAGCCAGTCATTTTAAGATTACAATTTTTTTAATCTTAAAATAGGACGTTGCCCCAAGACAGCTGCTTCTCAAAAAAAGATATCGATCTGGGTACAGTAGGCTATCCAAGACAAATGCTAGGCAATTTGTAGATTTCTTTTTACATACTATCAACAGTAGCCAGCATGTTCACCATTGAAAATGTCCTTTTAGAAATCACTTTCCCTAAAATAAGTAAGCTCAACGAGTGGGTTGATGAGCTCTTTTTGCTCTGGACAGCTGGCATGTGAACACATCAACTTGTTATGTACAGTTCGAGAATGAGAAATTCTGACTCCCGGGGAGCATGATGGTGCTTTAACCTGTTGAGGACAGAGGGCGCTGTTTTCACTTTGGGGGAAAATCGTGCCCAATTTAAACGGCCTCGTACTCAATTCTTGCTCGTACAATATGCATATTATTATTACTATTGGATAGAAAACACTCTCTAGTTTCTAAAACCGTTTGAATTATATCTGTGAGTAAAACAGAACTCATTTTGCAGCAAACTTCCTGAAAGGAAGTGGAAAATCTGAAATCGATGCTCTGTTCTAGGGCCTGCCTATAAATGTCCTTGATATTTATTAGTATACATGCACTTCATACGTCTTCCACTAGATGTCGACAGGCAGTGAGAGAAGAAAGGGAGTGTATAACTTGATCTGGGGTCGAATAAAAGCTCTCGGCATGACGTGTCACCAGTTTCCTGTTTTCTGGAGAGCGCGAGAAGGGACCTGGTATTGCCTTCTGAAAAGCTGTCGTTATAGACGACTAATATCTCCGGCTTTGATTTTATTTGATAAATGTGACAATATCATCGTAAAGTATGTTTTTTTCAATATAGTTTTATTACATTATTGAAATTTATTCGGGACGTTAGGCGTGTTGCGTTGTGTGCCTTTGTTCAGGAAGGAGAGCTTCGCGCTACTTTGCTAGCTTTCCGTACTAATTGACTGGAGAAGAGGACATTCTAAAAACCAAACAACGATTGTTCTGGACAAAGGACCCCTTGTACAACATTCTGATGGAAGATCATCAAAAGTAGGACCCATTTTATGATGCTATTTCATATATCTGTCGAACATGTGAAATAGTAGTTTGCGCCCAGATTTTGGGCACGCTCTCGCTATAACTAAGCTGGATGTCGTAATGAAGTTATTTTTAGAATTCTAACACGGCGATTGCATTAAGAACTAGTGTATCTATCATTTCCTATACAACATGTATTTTCTAGTAACGTTTATGAATAGTTATTTGGTCAGAATAGTTGTGTCATAAAAATATCCGCACATTCTGGGAAAAAGATGCTACGTTAGCACAATGTATAACCACTGATTTCAGCTCTAAATATGCACATTTTCGAACAAAACATAAGTGTATGTATAACCTGATGTTATAGGACTGTCATCTGATGAAGGTTTATGAAGGTTAGTGAAAATTAATATCTTTTGCTGGTTTATTCGCTATCGCTAACGTGCCTATTGCTATCGCTAACGTGCCTTGATGAATGAATGCGGTAGTGTGGTAGGCTATTGTAGTAAGCTAATATAATGCTATATTGTGTTTTCGCTGTAAAACACTTTTAAAAAAATCGGAAATATTGGCTGGATTCACAAGATGTTTGTCTTTAATTTGCTGTACACCATCGATTTTTCAGAAATGTTTTATGATGAGTATTTAGGTATTTGACGTTGGTGTCTGTAATTACTCTGGCTGCTTCGGTGCTATTTCTGACGGTAGCTGTGATGGTAGCTGCAATGTAAAACTGATTTATACCTCAAATATGCACATTTCTCGAACAAAACATAGATTTATTGTATAACATGTTATAAGACTGTCATCTGATGAAGTTGTTTCTTGGTTAGTTTGGTTGGTTCTTGGTTAGTTTGGTTGGCTTTGTGCATGCTACCTGTGCTGTGAAAAATGTCTGTCCTTTTTTGTATTTGGTGGTGAGCTAACATAAATATATGTGGTGTTTTCGCTGTAAAACATTTTAAAAATCGGACATGTTGACTGGATTCACAAGATGTGTATCTTTCATTTGCTTTATTGGACTTGTTAATGTGTGAAAGTTAAATATTTCTCAAAAATATTTTTTGAATTTCGCGCTCTGCCTTTTCAGTGGAATGTGGGAGGAGTTCCGCTAGCGGAACCCCGGTGCCAGACAGGTTAACCACCAAACATATTGATCAAATACAAATAGCATTACTTTTCCACGTGTTGTCTTGTCTTCAATGGTTTTCAATGGCAGACTGCAACAGAGCAGGTAAATGTTGAACTGGAATGCAAATTTTGCAGGAAAGTTAGTGGCCCTGTTGGGTCAGTGACTGACAAGATCCACTGGCCCAACACGTTTTTACTGGCCCCAGGCCAGCGGACCATTGTTAATGTCAGATCCTGGAGTCAAACTATTTCTCAGTTAAGTAAGATTGTAAAAGCATCATTGCACAATTTGGGCCTAGGCCTACACGTGAGATGATTGTTAGACAGTTAAGGGGTTCTGATGGATTAATTGGCTAAGAGCGAGAAAAAAAACAGACTGACAAATGATTAAATGCAGAGGGTGACCATCCTATCCCCTCTGACCACAGAACATTGGCCGTCATTTCCCAACAATTCTACATGTTGAATCTGTACCTTTTGTTGACACCCAGCAGGTGATCTACTTCGCACAGCTGACAATCATCATGGTGACATGTACTGTCCATAAGGTCTTACAGTAGTTGGGAGGTGTTCAATATTAAAATCAATGGAGACAACATCCACCCATAAACATCTGATTCAGTTCCATGGGAGTGCCAAAACCTTCTCTGACTGTACAATTAAATCAACCACTCAATACCATAAGTGGATCAGGCACTTAGCCTAGTGTATCAGCACAAACCGGTACCAACAAAATGAGGAACAGCCTAACATTGATTAGAAACACTTTGGAGAACTAGTAAGTTGAATAGAGTGCCACTATATGAATACGTAGCAAGAAAAAGACTAAACAGAAGCGCAACTCAGGCATTTTATTATACAACAAGCACAACTTACGATATTGTTAAAGAAAAATCCCATGGCAAAAACATCAGCGCCTCTCACGGACAATTGACTTGTTAATCACAGGCCAGGTCTAAGTACAAAGTGTGAGCTAAACGTATATTTGCAAGACAAACAAGAGTATGTGCATGCTGTGTGCAATAACTTTCAGTACCTCACAACATGCAGCGGTTTACTTCCTCAATTTTTTTTATTTTAAGCCAATCACTGTTTAATGGGAAGTGATTAACTTAATGTTGCACTCCAGTCTCCTCACTTCATTTAACCTAACAAAAGACATGTCTCAATAGGTGGTCCAGACATGTCAACATAGCACAAGTGGAACTTTTACTGCTCTTCAACAGTAAAAGTATTTTTTATTTTTTTATTTTTTATCACTGGATGAGGTCTTTAAGCACAACCAAAATCAAGGTTCTTCACTCCTATTAAGATGGGACATTAAAGGTAGAGTCAGTGATCTGACATTGTTGCACAAAGTAAACAGCACGGTGGGCCCATTTCAGCAAAAACTAGCAAGGCTAAACGTCTGCCGTTTTAGTACCGTGGCTATCACATTGTAAGAGCATGATGTGAATCCATGCACAGATACCATGTGTGACTGAACGAAGTCTTGCTCATTGCAATATCTGCAGTGCTGCTCGTGCTACGTCATTTAGCTGACCTTTAAAGATGCTCATCATTTAAGCTAACACACTCAGGGAGGTTCTAAGGCTAGGCCATCTACAATCAAGATGGAAGTAATCCAAAACAAAAGTAAGGAGAGGTTGTTTTACACTTTGGACAAAGCTGAGAGTTCTCGTCAATCAGTAAAGACAAGGACGACTTTAAATTAACAATTATGTTTTGTAAATGCACAGCTAAGTGTTGATGAATGCAAGTATTTTGTTTCAGGGCTAAGGGATGTGCAAGGAGGTTTCTGGGACTGTGTGTCTGGTCAAGGAAAGGGACTGCTCCAAGTCCCATCCATCTCTGATTTTCTCAGTGTATGCGCCTAGTTTATAGTTCATCCAAAGGGCAGGCAATAATTTACCCTTATACATAGAGCACCTAACGTTAATAATTGGATTATCCATGTTAATAAATTCATAATTAGGAAAGTAGCTGTCAGCGAAACAGTCAACACCGCTACACAAAACTATTCATACACAACGTAGCCACTTGGTAAGATTGCTAGCTTTTAGATAAGTGACAATGTATTCACACATTGCACTATTTAGATTTAGTAACGACCATGCGTGTTGTTATCGTGTCAATAGGATAACAAAAGTGTGAGCTTGTTGTGTTAGTTTGCTAAACTACTGTGGGGTAAAAAGTTGCCAGTGACAACGACATTGTTACCTACATAGTTAATTTATAGTTTTAAATTAGCTCGTTACATTTCAGCAAAACGAGATTGTAACGTTGATAAACGTTTGTTCGATTTGAAAAGGCCTTATCCACCCATGCAGCTAAGGTTTGAGGAAAGCAACATCATAGTCAAGGTACTAGCCATTAGTTATGTGGCGTAACGTTAATGCTAGGTGCACGCTAACACATTCCGTACAAAATAAGTCCATAACGTTAAGTTAGCTAGCTAACGCTGATTAACTTTGTGGCCAATTACCTTATCAGATTCAAATGAATTGCAGTGCAATCTAAGCAAGTGTTTAAACGGACCCATCAGAGTCCATCTCCACTCCACCCACCTCGACTTTCCAGGCACGTTAACGTTATTAGCTAGCTAACGTTAGCATTGCTAATGGCTAGTTAGTTACACAACTTTTTTTTTTTTTTACTTGTGTGCTGGGTTGGCAGAATGTCAACTCAGTTTAACAATATTAGCTAGAATGTGTTAATTTAATTAATGTAGCTAGCTATTTAACTGTACACACATATAGAGAAATACCAAAGCAAAGGCAAAACGTTCAAACTGACCTGTGCCGCTGCGAAAACTCGGAAATGATGAGGTCTCCAATCCCCTGCCTTACTAGGAGCACTTGCTGGGCAAAGCAGCGCCGTGTTCGGTGTTCAGCAGTGACCTTACAATAAATTAGAACCGTATCTATAATTATACGGTCTTCATAACTATCATATAAGGAGTAAAATCGTTATCATTTTCGTCCGTATTTGATGCTACGCTCTTGCTAACAATCCCATACTAGCTAGTCGTTTTGCAAAAGATATTCGCGAGCGAGCGACGTCCCCTGCTTGATATTATAGCGCTCAGCGTTCTGACGTGCTTGCATCTTCAACAATGATGAACGTGTCCGCAAAACTATCATGCACGCGCAAAATAATTGCGTCAAAGACAATACTGTACTCCGTGAATTGAACTGAGATTGATCATTTATATAGGTAATTTACATTTTCGGAATAGGCCTACTTGAGGAAACAAATAAAAAAGGGACAATATGAAATGTTTAAAATAGATTAAAGCGTTATTAGGTGAACCAGTCCCCATGGTTTACGGGTGACCCAAATTATATTATATTACTATAAGAGTTCTGAAATCCCTATTACAAGCCATACCATAAACCAGGTGCAAAAGCGATTTGAGAACAATTCAAAGTTCCAACCTTTATGAAGTTCACAGCAGTTTATATGTAGGCATAGAAGAGTCATTGAATAATGAATCTCTTTGGTCTTCAGTTTCCATCGAGATTCAGTCCGTAGTCGGTTTCCATCATTAAAAATGAATCACTGACCTGACGTCAGGATACTAAGAGATCTTTTGTTTATCCCAAATTACACCCTATTACACTTTGGTGCACTACTTTTGACCAGGACCTTAATCAGGAGTCTGATTCAAATAAGTGCTATATAGGGAATAGGGTGTTATTTGGGATGTAACCCTTGTTTCCCGCCATAGGTCACAACAGCCTCAAAACACAGAATAGTGTCAGTCAAGTAAGCATGTGCCAGCCTCTTTTAGTAGCCTACTGTAGAGAGGAATGTGATCTCTGTCAGTGTCGTCGTCGTCGTCGTCGTCCCCCCCCCAATAGCTTTAAACCATCTTCATAGTTTATCATTGAATCATATACCAGAGGTAAGGTAGCTGACTGTTATCTTAAAGACATAGAAGCTTTGAACTCTTTTAAGAGACAGGTTTCCTGTGTTGGTGACCCATATTCATGGTTCTGTGTTTTTGCTAGTGCCAACATCAAGGAAGCCTTTTTTTTTTAAAGTGTGTGTTGTATCTCAACCAAGTACCACAAAATAATAGGTACCATGGAGCTCCGTGTGTTATCGTACACTACAGTATTGTAAACATGTGCACCACATCTGGCTGGCCACACCTGACCTTTTCCCCATGGCCCTTCTGTCTGTTCTTGTCTACCTGACACACAAACTTACACACACTCTCTTAGAAAAAAGGTTCCAAAAGGCTTCTTCGGCTGTCCCCATAGATGAACCCTTTTTGGTTCCAGGTAAAACCAGTTTTGGTTCCAGGGTTCTACATGGAACCCAAAAGAGCGCTCCCTGGAACCAAAAAGGGTTCTGAAAAGGGTTCTCCTATGGGCACATCCAAAGAACCCTTTTAGGTTCTAGATAGCACCTTTTTTTCTAAGAGTGTGTACAGATGTACACACACCTTCCTATCTGCCCTGTCTACCTGACACACTGTTATCAGTTATTGCTGGGGAAGTAATTATCAGGAGGAGACATGGTCTGGCTGGTAGATTATAGACAACAGCCAGAGGCATGCCGAGCTGGGGGAAAAGTTTATCATGTGTCTACATGCATCTTGTCAGTCTCATCTTGTGAGCTTAATAGTGCGATGGGCTCATTGCTGTGGGTTGGTGGAGGGCAGTGAGGGCTGTAAATGTAATAACAAGTTTGTGAACATGGATTGAGAGAGGGCTGTTATGTGAGAGTAACTGTAACAAGAGTTTGTTTTACGTGTTCTTCCACATTGTGATATAACTTATTGCTTAAGAAGAACATAATGGAGAAAAACACATTTGATGTTAGACAGCAGCAGCTCTAAAATAGCAGTTCACTTCTTTTAAAGGGACTTCAAACAATTTAATCAGGAGAGTAATCGAATATAAATATAAACCAAATTATAGTATTTAGAGGTATCTCTGTGGTGTAAGTCTCCTCATATTTTGTTTAGTGGTTACCAGTGAAAAGATTCCGTGTTGATTCAGTCAATGTGGTCTTTGTGTAAATAAAGTCACATTTGCTTAATTTGAGATATGATTGTCAACCGTAATATCACTCACAGATATTGACACTCTCCTCCCTGAATAAACATGTTAAGTGCTGATGGCTGGTAATGGAAATAAGATAATCACTGCTTATAGAAACACTACAGAAAGATAGTGCATGACATCATTACATTACCAACAAGTGAACTTGCTCATGATTGCAGGGTTAAGGAGAAAGAGCTTTGAAAATAAAGTATGTTTACAGACGTGGTCCTTCATTCACTAATGCAAAGTAATAATAGCCTATATGTTAAGTGGTAATATGCATTGGTGTTTTCAAATTCATCTACTACTGTGTGGTATAGGTAGCCAAGGTAATGTTTATTTTGCCACAGCAAATACTAGGCTTGTTGTGGATCTAAAACATTCAACATAGTCTCAACTGTGCCACCTAGTGGGAAAGGTTATACAACAATAACAATCACTCAAAACACATACTGTACATCACCCTATATCTGGAGGAAGAGATATCAGTCAATGAAAAAATATGTTTGAGTCTAACATTGGATATAGGTGGTTTTCATTCAAATGTATGTACCTATTCAGACTTAAAACCAATGAATTTGTAAGTTAAAAGTTGTTGACTTTTTTCTCTTATTAAAAGACTAAGAAAATATATTTTTCCACACAGAGAATATACCATCTTAGTAGAAGTACAGAATATGATGGTAGTACTACTGGGTTAAAGCTTTAGACTCAAGCTACTGTATGTTTCTGTTGAAAGCCAATGATGGAAGGTCACTGGAACCATAAAAATAGAACCTGAGGGACTTTGGCTAATCTGGTCATTCTATTAAATGGCTGAAACCAACCCTGCTAGATCTTATAGTTTGTCAATCTCCACAGACGTGAGGGTGACATCATTATAGATGACCAGGTGTTTGATGGATTGGATGTCACGGATGCGGTGTTTGAACTCCAGGATGTGTGAGCTGTTCACTGCCACCTTGAACTCACTGTTAGTGCACATGATCTTCATCTGGAAAAACACAGGACCACAAACTCATTATTATGCAAAATCAAAGAATGTGTTAAGATATGACTGAAATGTAAATTAATATATTGATTGTAAAACATGATCTGTTGATCATGAATAACATTTGAATTTGTTTGACATTATTTTTAATTACCATAAAAATCATACAACTGAAAATATCGAGATGAATACAGGAGTGTCTCAAGATATTTTCCAAATGGCACCCTATTCAGTGCACTACTTTTGACCAAAGCATGTTCTGTTCAAAAGTAGTGCACTATATAGGGGGGTGCCATTTGGGACAAAACCTAATTCTCAATGGACCCCAGCCATCATGGTTTTAAAACTCTGATTGGTTGACATGAAGTAAAGCAGAAGATAGATTCCTCACCTCGAAGGGCTGGCCCTGAGTGAAGGGGAAGTGATTGTGCTCTCTCTCCTCTTTGCCCCATGTATTGCCTATCTGACTGTTCCGCACAATCGTTTTCTTTCCCTGGTCATTAAAGCGTGGGTTGAAGTGCATGGCAATGTCATTCCCTTTGGTTAGATTGATGGTGAACCTACAGGGAGATAATAGCAGTGTTCATACCAACTCCTTGTCACTCATTTTCTTTTCAAACGATTTCTTTGGCTTGACAATGAGCAATGGAATTTCAAGAGCACAAACATATTTGGGACGAAGCTAATAACATAGTGGTAAACCTTGGATTTTGTGACATTTACGTCATCAATGCGTTTATCTAGTAGTGTCGATTACAAGTCAGACAACAGCATTATGTTTTGTGATGAATGTGTGTGTGTGTGTTCTATGAGCCACATGCTCAACAGCACTCAGCGACATTCTCCATGTGTGAGCTTTTTGAGTTTGTGGCCATAGTTACTGTAGGCCTACTCTTGACTTCAAAGTGATTGGTATTATCTGGTATTGAATTCATCACAGATCATTTGTTCTATTCTCACCCATTGTCCTTACATTAGTTAAATTGTATTCAGTTGAGGTTTGGAAATAATGATGTCAAGATGCTCTTTTGGGATTACTGTCTGCCAACCTCTTTCAAAAGGGGCCTCATTGATTTACATTTGACAGTAATCTAGATTTGTTAACTACCCCGAGCTTGATTATCTAGATCCTCTCGTCTAACTTCTATTAGTCTCCGTTTACATCCTGAGATGGATACTTATGCATCACACACTTTGAAGAACAAAAGAACAACCGTTTGTATTTGATAAGATTTTAGTCCTTATTAGATTGAGAGTAGCAGTAGAAGTAGCCAGGTCCCAGATCTGTTTGTGCTATGATTCCAACTCCTTGTCATGCCAAATATCATGTATAGGATGACAAGTGGCAAGGAGTGGGATGATGGCACAAACAGACTAGTACTTAGGTTATGGTATAAGAAGTTTGCAGGCAACATATCAAGGAAAGGCATTCCATTTGTGTACCTACTGCTGGCTACAAGACTGAAATAACTGAGCAACATTAAGAATCAAAGTGTGGAAATAGCTACAATGTAGATCTTCACAATTTACCACGGAAACTATATTTTGCTGTGAATACTGACATTTTGGCATTTTGGTTAACTGTCCCACGAATTGTGATGAGCATCTTGTCGTAGCATCCATTTGGCAGATTCAGGTCATATGGCACTTTCTGTTGGGGAAATAAAATGGGTTTGTTGAAAACAGCAAATAAAAACAGCCAAAACCAGTTGAGTGTCATTAGGACAGGCTTACAACAATGTCTGAGTAGAGGTCTTGAGGGCTAATCTGTCACAAAGATATTTCTGAACCATGCAGAACCTTGCTCATGGTTTTTCAAACCGTCATAACCAACATCCTCAGGATTGAATGTCTTCTCTTACCAGTGAACTATTTTGTGGAGCAGTTGGTTGGGCAGGGCCTGGACCGGGGCTTGGCCATCCGGGTGCAGTAGGTTGGCTAATCTGTCCTGGCTGCCCTGGCCATGTCGGCTGACTGGGCTGTCCCCCACCTGGTTGTCCGGGCCAGGTTGGCTGGCCAGGCTGCCCCCCACCTGGTTGTCCGGGCCAGCCGGGCTGCCCCCCTCCTGGTTGTCCGGGCCATGAGGGTTGGGAAGGGTTTGGTTGTTGTCCAGGCCACATGGGGGCGGGCTGGCCTGGTTGACCACCAGGCTGTCCTGGCCATGTTGGCTGGTTGGGTTGCCCACCAGGCCACACGCCCCCACTACCCTGCTGGTTGTTCTGGCCTGGCCAGCCCGGTTCACCACCCAGAGCATCTGAAAGCTGTAGGGGAAGAGGGGAAGCAGAGCGGGGTGAGAGAGAGGAAGCAGAGCGGGGTGAGAGAGGATTGATAGTGTGCACAAGTGGATGTGTCTCCTTGCTTAATTTCTCACTGGACCCAGCTAGCACATAATGTTCTGAGAACCATTTGTTTCTTAGAGCTTGGTGAGAGCGTGGAGTCCTATGGTTATTTTGCATACAACCTACCCACAACTTTCTGGGAATGGTGCAGGATAGTGATTTGCCTTTGGAACATTCTCAGCACATTTAAGGAACTTGACAAAATAACAATTTTCTTGGTATTTCATTATTTTAACAAAATGTGTCTTAAAAGTTCAAACATGGTTACCTTTCATTTCAATTTTGGTCATGTTCTAGGAACGTTCAACTGGCTTGACATTAGTCCATATTAGGCTCACTTGGGCCGAAGATGTCTCTTTTTTTTAAGGTCTATGTCCCTAGAGTTGGAAAATGTGTGATAGCAGTGCAGCAATCATGCCAGTCGGTATAAAATATTACGTTGCGGCCCGCCCACCTCTGGGGAAAACAATCTGTGGTTACCTAGGTTACTCCATTGACTCGCAGCAAAAACAAAAAAATTGCATTTGAAAAATTCAAGTTATCTGCTTGTTTTAGTCAATTACAAAACTACATGTCTAAAGATCACTTTTCAACATTGCCTGCTCGCAACTGGTTTCTCACTACTTAGAAAAACGTAATATTGTAGGGCTTTCCTCATGCCCCTTTTCATGATGCTGCTAACCACGTGAGTGAGTGCTAGCTACCGACTGGAACATTAAGCTAGCAAAACCAACACCACAAACAGACTACACAGCTACAAGTAGGTTTTACCTGAGATTAAATGTTTTCCACACACATAGAGTAGCTACACGTAGCCTACATGGACACCGGGTCCCCACATTTCCCACGCTGAATAACAGATAACACTGCTACTCCACAGATAACACTGCTACTCCTACTGCTCTCTCCTCGTCTGCCCACGTGTTCTCGCACACCCCGAGAGCTTCTGGTCAGCGGGGTGGTGGCACTGGGATCCTCATCTCTCCCAAGTGGACATTCTCTCTTTCTCCCCTGACCCATCTGTCTATCGCCTCCTTTGAATTCCATGCTGTCACAGTTACCAGCCCTTTCAAGCTTAACATCCTTATCATTTATCGCCCCCCAGGTTCCCTTGGAGAGTTCATCAATGAGCTTGACGCCTTGATAAGTTCCTTTCCTGAGGATGGCTCACCTCTCACAGTACTGGGTGACTTTAACCTCCCCACGTCTACCTTTGACTCATTCCTCTCTGCCTCCTTCTTTCCACTCCTCTCCTCTTTTGACCTCACCCTCTCACCTTCCCCCCTACTCACAAGGCAGGCAATACGCTTGACCTCATCTTTACTAGATGCTGTTCTTCCACTAATCTCATTGCAACTCCCCTCCAAGTCTCCGACCACTACCTTGTATCCTTTTCCCTCTCGCTCTCATCCAACACTTCCCACACTGCCCCTACTCGGATGGTATCGCGCCGTCCCAACCTTCGCTCTCTCTCCCCCGCTACTCTCTCCTCTTCCATCCTATCATCTCTTCCCTCTGCTCAAACCTTCTCCAACCTATCTCCTGATTCTGCCTCCTCAACCCTCCTCTCCTCCCTTTCTGCATCCTTTAACTCTCTATGTCCCCTATCCTCCAGGCCGGCTCGGTCCTCCCCTCCTGCTCCGTGGCTCGACGACTCATTGCGAGCTCACAGAACAGGGCTCCGGGCAGCCGAGCGGAAATGGAGGAAAACTCGCCTCCCTGCGGACCTGGCATCCTTTCACTCCCTCCTCTCTACATTCTCCTCTTCTGTCTCTGCTGCTAAAGCCACTTTCTACCACTCTAAATTCCAAGCATCTGCCTCTAACCCTAGGAAGCTCTTTGCCACCTTCTCCTCCCTCCTGAATCCTCCTCCCCCTCCCCCCCTCCTCCTCCCTCTCTGCGGATGACTTCGTCAACCATTTTGAAAAAAAGGTCGACGACATCCGATCCTCGTTTGCTAAGTCAAACGACACCGCTGGTTCTGCTCACACTGCCCTACCCTGTGCTTTGACCTCTTTCTCCCCTCTCTCTCCAGATGAAATCTCGCGTCTTGTGACGGCCGGCCGCCCAACAACCTGCCCGCTTGACCCTATCCCCTCCTCTCTTCTCCAGGCCATTTCCGGAGACCTTCTCCCTTACCTCACCTCGCTCATCAACTCATCCTTGACCGCTGGCTACGTCCCTTCCGCCTTCAAGAGAGCGAGAGTTTTGGAGAGTTTTGGAGAGCACCCCTGCTGAAAAAACCTACACTCGATCCCTCCGATGTCAACAACTACAGACCAGTATCCCTTCTTTCTTTTCTCTCCAAAACTCTTGAACGTGCCGTCCTTGGCCAGCTCTCCTGCTATCTCTCTCAGAATGACCTTCTTGATCCAAATCAGTCAGGTTTCAAGACTAGTCATTCAACTGAGACTGCTCTTCTCTGTGTCACGGAGGCGCTCCGCACTGCTAAAGCTAACTCTCTCTCCTCTGCTCTCATCCTTCTAGACCTATCGGCTGCCTTTGATACAGTGAACCATCAGATCCTCCTCTCCACCCTCTTCGAGTTGGGCATCTCCGGCGCGGCCCACGCTTGGATTGCGTCCTACCTGACAGGTCGCTCCTACCAGGTGGCGTGGCGAGAATCTGTCTCCGCACCACGTGCTCTCACCACTGGTGTCCCCCAGGGCTCTGTTCTAGGCCCTCTCCTATTCTCGCTATACACCAAGTCACTTGGCTCTGTCATATCCTCACATGGTCTCTCCTATCATTGCTATGCAGACGACACACAATTAATCTTCTCCTTTCCCCCTTCTGATAACCAGGTGGCGAATCGCATCTCTGCATGTCTGGCAGACATATCAGTGTGGATGACGGATCACCACCTCAAGCTGAACCTCGGCAAGACGGAGCTGCTCTTCCTCCCGGGGAAGGACTGCCCGTTCCATGATCTCGCCATCACGGTTGACAACTCCATTGTGTCCTCCTCCCAGAGTGCTAAGAACCTTGGCGTGATCCTGGACAACACGCTGTCGTTCTCAACTAACATCAAGGCGGTGACCCGTTCCTGTAGGTTCATGCTCTACAACATTCGCAGAGTACGACCCTGCCTCACACAGGAAGCGGCGCAGGTCCTAATCCAGGCACTTGTCATCTCCCGTCTGGACTACTGCAACTCGCTGTTGGCTGGGCTCCCTGCCTGTGCCATTAAACCCCTACAACTCATCCAGAACGCCGCAGCCCGTCTGGTGTTCAACCTTCCCAAGTTCTCTCACGTCACCCCGCTCCTCCGCTCTCTCCACTGGCTTCCAGTTGAAGCTCGCATCCGCTACAAGACCATGGTGCTTGCCTACGGAGCTGTGAGGGGAACGGCACCTCCGTACCTTCAGGCTCTGATCAGGCCCTACACCCAAACAAGGGCACTGCGTTCATCCACCTCTGGCCTGCTCGCCTCCCTACCTCTGAGGAAGTACAGTTCCCGCTCAGCCCAGTCAAAACTGTTCGCTGCTCTGGCACCCCAATGGTGGAACAAACTCCCCCACGACGCCAGGTCAGCGGAGTCAATCACCACCTTCCGGAAACACCTGAAACACCACCTCTTTAAGGAATACCTAGGATAGGATAAAGTAATCCTTCTAACCCCCCCCCCCCCCTTAAAAGAGTTAGATGCACTATTGTAAAGTGGTTGTTCCACTGGATATCATAAGGTGAATGCACCAACTTGTAAGTCGCTCTGGATAAGAGCGTCTGCTAAATGACTTAAATGTAAATGTAAATGAATAGCCTGAAGCCACAGGGCACTTCTCGCAGGCTCTATTTCCCTACATAGTTTAATTGAACCGTAGGTCGGGATTTTTTACCTGGTTAACGAGCAGTTTTTTGGCATGTTTTATTATTTCCGTATAACAAAAAATTAACAATAAAGTTGGCTCTTTTACAATGGGGGTCAATGGGAAAGAATGTTTGTATTCCCCAATTTGTGGGCGTGGTCGAGGGGAATTCCTTCTTATGACAAGAACAACAACTCGGTAGTGCTCTTTATTTCATCCCTCCATCCCATTCATTTTTTCCCCAAAGGGATTTTATCCTGACAAACAATGTCATGCAACAAGTTATTGCTCACGTATACATGTGTAATTGGAAAGCTTAGATTCACAGCTATCCTGCAGACAATTTCGAAATGTTCAGGTCAACAGAACTTTGACTTCTATGTTAGATATCAAATGTACCTGTATAAATGGCTTTAAAAAGGGAAAGCATGATACATTTAAAAAACTTTGACAAGTGATTTGGAAAGGTAAGGAAATTACCTTTCAAATTATATTTAATCAACTTTGAAATGACCAGCTACAACTATTGTAAAAAAAGAAAAGAAAAAAGCTCCCATATGCGCATTGACATTAGAATGTTGAAAGCTTAGCCATAGAATTCCATGTAATTGGACAGCTATGTTTTTGTATTCTAACTTTGATAAGAGGCAGCAAATTGCACACACACAGCTAGGCCTGGTTATTAAAAAGATTTGTAGATACAGGTCCATCAGAGAATTCACACATTAACCCCACAGAAGCCTTTTCCCAATATTGCCACCAAACTACTCAATGGGGTCTTATTGGACCACACCTGTTTGAAATGTAATTGTAGTAACACCATAAATATCTTAAAATGTTCATGTAGAATGATGTAGAATACACAACCACATGACAGGTGTGCCAGATATACAGATGTTAAATTATTCACAGAATTGTGTTAATTAAGAATGTGCCCAAAAAGGGTGGCTACTTTGAAGAATCTTAAATATATTTTGATTTGTTTAACACTTTTTTGTTTACTACATGATTCCATATGTGTTATTTCATAGTTTGTCTTTACTATTATTCTACAATGTAGAACATAGTAAAAATAAAGAGTAGGTGTCCAAACTTTGGACTGGTACTGTATATTGAGGCAAACATTATAGACAGTACCCTATTGGCAAAATAAAACTCAATTGATTGAACATTAACATTTCTTCAATATGATTTACATTGACGGTGAATTCAGAAAGTATTCAGACCCCTTCACTTTTTCAAAATGTTTGTTACGTTACAGCCTTATTCTAAAATGTATTAATCTACACACAATATCCCATAATGACAAAGTGAAAACAGGTTTTTAGAAATGTTGGCAAAAGTATATTAAAAAAGAAATACCTTATTTACATAAGTATTCAGACCCTTTGCTATGAGGCTCGCAATAGAAGTGCATCCTGTTTCCATTGATCATCCTTGATGTTTCTACAACTTTATTGGAGTCCACTTATGATAAATTCAATTGATTGGACATGATTTGGAAAGGCACTCACCTGTCTATATAAGGTCCCACAGTTGACAGTGCATGTCAGAGCAAAAACCAAGCCATGAGGTTGAAGGAATTGTCCATAGAGCTCCAAGACAGGATTGTGTCGAGGCACAGACCTGACGAAGGGTACCAAAAAAAATGTCTGCAGCATTGAAGGTCACCAAGAACAGTGGCCTCCATTCTTTTTAAAATTTCATTTATCATTTATTTATTCTCCTTTTTAACCCTTTTTCTCCCCAATTGGTAGTTACAGTCTTGTCCCATCGCTGCTACTCCCGTACGGACTCGGGAGAGGTGCAGGTCGATTGTCATGTGTCCTCCGAAACACGACCCTGCCAAGCCGCACTGCTTCTTGACCCACTGCTCGCTTAACCTGGAAGCCAGCCGCACCAAAGTGTCGGAGGAAACACCGTACAACTGGCGACCAAAGTCAGCGTGCATGCGCCCGGCCTGCCACAAGGAGTTGATAGAGTGCGATGGCATAAGGCCATCCCGGCCGGCCAAACCCTCCCCGAACCCGGACAATGCTGGGCCAATTGTGCACCGCTTTGACACTGCCTGGGATCGAACACAGGTTTGTAGTGACACCTCAAGCACAGCGGCCTCCATCATTCTTAAATGGAAGAAGTTTGGAACCACCAAGACTCTTCCTAGAGCTAGCCGCCCAGCCAAACGGAGCAATCGGGGGAGAAGGGCCTTGGTCAGGGAGGTGACCAAGAACCCCAGTTCCTCTGTTGAGATGGGAGAACCCTCCAGAAGGACAACCATCTCTGCAGCACTCCACCAATCAGGCTTTTATGGTAGAGTGGCCAGACGGAAGCCACTCCTCAATAAAAGGCACGACAGCCTGCTTGGAGTTTGCCAAAAGGCACCTAAAGGACTGTCAGATCATGAGAAACAAGATTATCTGGTCTGATTAAACCAAGATTGAACTCTTTGGCCTGAATTCCAAGCGTCACGTCTGGAAGAAACCTGGCACCATCCCTATGGTGAAGCATGGTGGTGGCAGCATCATGCTGTAGGGATGTTTTTCAGCGGCAGGGACTGGGAGACTAGTCAGGATCGAAGCAAAGATGAATGAAGCAAAGTGCAGAGAGATCCTTGATGAAAATCTGCTCCAGAGCACTCAGGACCTCAATCTGGGGCAAAGGTTCACCTTCCAAGAGGACAATGACCCTAAGCACACAGCCAAGACAACGCATTAGTGGCTTCGGGACAAGTCTCTGAATGTCCTTGAGTGGCCCAGCCAGAGCCCGGACTTGAACCCAATCGAACATCTCTGGAGAGACCTGAAATTAGCTGTGCAGCAACACTCCCCATCTAACCTGACAGAGCTTGAGAGGATCTGCTTTGAAGAATGGGAGAAATTCCCCACATACAGGTGTGCCAAGCTTGTAGCATCATACCCAAGAAGACTTGAGGCTGTAATCGCTGCCAAAGGGGATTCAAAGTACTGAGTAAAGGGTCTGAATACTTATGGTACCAGTCAAAAGTTTGGACACCCCTACTCATTAAAGGGTTTTTCTTTATTTTGACTCTGTTCTACATTGTAGAATAATAGAACATTGTAGAACATTGTAGAATAATAGTGAAGAAATAACACATATGGAATCATGTTTTATATTTTATATTTGAGATTCTTCAAAGTAGCCACCCTTGATGACAGCTTTGCATACGCTTGGCACTCTCTCAACCAGCTTCATGAGGAATGCTTTTCCAACAGTCTTGAAGGAGTTCCCACATATGCTGAGCACTTGTTTGCTGCTTTTCTTTCACTCTGCGGTCCAACTCATCTCAAACCATCTCAATTGGGTTGAGGTCAGGTAATTGTGGTGTGTTTTGGGTATTTATCCTGTTGAAAAACAAATGATAGTCCCACTAAGTGCAAACCAGAAGGAATGGCGTATTGCTGCACAATGCTGTGGTAGCCATGCTGGTTAAGTGTACCTTGAGTTTGAAATATATCACTGACAGTGTCACCAGCAAAGCACCACCACACCTCCATAAGAACAAATTCTTATTTACAATGACGGCCTAGGAACAGTGGGTTAACTGCCTTGTTCAGGGGTAGAACGACAGATTTTTACCTTGTCAGCTCAGGGATTCGATCTAGCAACCTTCTGGTTACTAGTCCAACACTCTAACCACTAGGCTACCTGCCGCCCCAGTGGGAACCACACTCAGTGGGAACCACACATGCGGAGCTCATCCGTTCACCTTCTTCGCGTCTCACAAAGACAGAGGTTGGAACCCAAAATCTCACATTTGGACTGATGAGGAAAATAAACTATTTAGAATAAGGATGTAACGTAACAAAATGTGGAAAAATTCAAGAGGTCTGAATACTTTCTGAATTCACTGTATAGGCCTATGTAGCCTATTTATATTTGAAGGCAGTCATCTCTGCTTTCATTTTAAGCATATTTTTATCCTTCACTTGTTTGTGACAATTGCAAACACTTTGGCAACTTTGCATTTGTAGTCAACTTCGTTTTTAAGTTATCGGCGGTCACAGTCAGACAGATCAACTTCTTCATGCTATGTTTAGCTGAGATCTGTGAATAAAGTGACGCGGAAGGGCAAAAAAAACATCTAATGACGCACTTAGCTGTTCTGCGAGTCGTCTGAGGTAAGTAACTAGCGTTTAAGTGCAACTTTAGTAACGATGGTTTTGGGAAACAGCTGGGAGATTGAATGATGCTCCTACGAAGGTTCTAACGATGAACTTAGACTTAAGATGCTGGGCCCTGAACATTTCCGAAAATGTGTCTGATGGATAGCTGTGAATCTAAGCTTTCCAATGATAAACTGACGTTGTTTGTCATAGGGTCAAATTAATGGGATGGAGGGATGAAAGAAAGAGTGATAACACAGAAAGCTACCATTGCTGCACTGCTATCACACATTTTTCAACTGGGGGACATAAACCTTTAAAAAAAAAAATCTTATGAGACATCGTTGGCCCATGTGAGCCCAACACCCCAAATGTTCTCAAATAGTTCAGTGAAAGTTCTTCAGTGGGAATTTCAGTACTTCAGCATAGCGTTTCCTACAGGTTTCCTCATTTAAAAGTAATGTCCTCAAATTGTTCCAAGAAAGTTAAGAAAATGTTGCATAAAACCACAAGAAAACATTAGAACGTTCTCTGAACATTACTAAAGTTATTTAAAAACATATACATTCCATTCTCAGCATAAAAAAAACTCACTCTATCCTTTATCTTGTTAAGTGTGTTCAGGTGCGTTTGCTGCGCCCACTAACGGGCCACACCCGATCTTAATGAGTGCTTGTTTCCTTTGAAATGGGGTCTGTTTGAACAGACTAAAATTAACAGCTTTGTAGGCATAAAAACAAAATGGCATGCTTGCGCCATCCTGGTGTTGCAGTGGAATAAATCCATCAATAGAGAACAGACAATTATAGGGTTGAATCTCACTGATGCCGTGTCACAATAACAAATTGCAAGATTAATGCCTAAGGAAATTAATTTACATGTGCTTGGCGTTCAAAAAAGCTAACCCCAAAATAAGCTAGCAGTGTTAAAAGTCTTGAAACATTCAGGTGAAGGTTAAGGAAGTTATTAAAAAACCTCAAAATAACCTATAATTTGTATTCTCTGTGTTAATAAAACCCCACAGGAAAACTTAAGGATCCAGATTAAAACGTTTGCATAATCTCCCTGCAATCTAAAAAATAAACGTTCCCAGAACAGGCTACATTTTTACTTCCTGAAACCAGAAACATACATTCCCACAACTTCCAAGGAACCAAATGTGCTAGCTGGGGAACACAGTGAGCTCTTTATTGCTTATAGTATTAAGCATTCTTGCAATTTGATAGAATATTAGAAAAAGTGTTTACTTACATCCATTGTATCTGAAAAGGAGAGTGAAATGTTTGAGTTAAAATTATTGCATGTTTTAAGTACTTCATCCAGACAGGTCTTGAGAGGAAAGTATGCTCAAATGTTTATATGACAAACGTTAGCCGTAGTCGTAGTCTTTTCTGTGGAACCATACAGATGAGTAATGTTTTCTGTACAGAATTATAAGAATGCATTCATGTCATAAGACTGTATCAATCAGGGGAACACCTATCCTATCCTCACCACACCCATTTGTAATTTTCTTTCATATGCATCAGACCAGAGCTAATTTGAGTCAGGATATTGGTGGAGGTAAGGTGTTTATTTCAACAGACAAAGCCATAATACCGTTCTGACATCATTCTACCCACCTTCCCCACACACACCCTTCGCTCCTCCAGGTCCATCTCCCTTTAGCAGCCCTGCAGTAGACTAAAAACTATGGGTGACAGGGCTTTCAGTTGCTCCGCAACTGTGGAACGCACTTCCAGACACTATTAGGGCTGCAGAGTCTCTGTCCTTTAAGGCACAGCTCAAGACTGTGCTTTCAGAAAAGCTTTCAAGGACCTCTGCTAGTATTCTGGCCACACCTGTATATAACTTTGATTGTTGTCTGTGTTGTTTTTTATTATTATACATTATACTTTTTTTAAATGAATGTGCACCTTGGGTCTGAGAAAAGCACTTTACAAATTAAAATAATTATCATTATAATAGCCTATAATATATAATAGCTCTGAACACATTAGATATATTTCAAAAGTAAACTAAAAGTATTTATTCAAAATTAGCCTACTTCCTCGATTCTTTGTGTACCATGAAGCCTAACTAACAATTGTCATGATCATGAGGAGGAGGCATGATTCTCTGCTATATTTAGATTCCTAACCGGATATGTACTGACTGCTATTACTATCCTATCAAACAGAGTATAAATGTGAAAACAGAGGGGCAGTAATAAAAAAGCATTAAAAAATTGCACTTGTATTTTCCTAATAGCTCTGACTTTGCTTATAACTTCTTTATCGAGGAAAGATGTAGGACTGTGATACAGTATGTGGTTGTCTCACCTAGCTATCTTAAGATGAATGCACTAACCAAGTAGCTCTGGAAAGGAGCGTCTGCTTAATGACTAAAATGTAAATGTAGAAATGAAAACATGAAAGAACACAGAACAGGTAGGAACATGATACATTGACTTAGGAGAGTATTTTTACCTAGAGCAAACATTCAGTCATATTGCGCAGTTTTGTGGAATGTTCAGTGCCTCATGGAAACTATGCACTCTTTGAAAAACGAGTTCCAAAAGGGTCCTTTGGCTGTCCCCATAGGAGAACCCTTTCCCCCCCAGGTAGAACATTTTTAGTTCCAGGTAGAACACTCACTGGAAAGGGTTTTACATTGAACCCAAATGGGTTCTACATTGCACAAACAAGGGTTCTTTAAAGGGTTCTCTTATGGGGACAGCTGAAGAACCGTTCTAGATAGCAAATATTTTTCTAAGAGTGTGGTTCACAACACATGAATCGCAGGTACTATCTTCTGTAAAAACCTTTCCGGTCCTCACTCGTTTTGCAAGGCCACCGATCAACTTAAGCAGCAGGAATCCATTTGGGATCGTTGACATGACATTTTTAGGCGGTGTGCGCTGTGATACAGAAGATATCATACTGCATATCCAGTGTGAGATACTGTATATCTAACCATCCGACATTAAAATATCTCTTCCTGGTTATGTAATATGCCCTCTATCTCCCTACACAGAAGCTGTCGTAAAATTAAACGTGAACCTTCCTTAAAACTAATATTAGTATAAGAATGCACAAAAACGAATTTCTCCAGATTACAGTACACAATACAAAGCAATGGCTGGTGTATGACCCAAATGAAGACATACCTGTTAGTAGCTCCGTTCAGTTGGCAGAGATACAGTAGACAGGGAAGGCTGTGTGTCAGTGTATATATAAACTGGTTCCCCCACAAGGCCACACCTTTATTTCCCGGTCTCACTTCTGAGAGACCACACCCGCAGAGTAACTTTCCCACCAGCATTAAAAGTATGTACAACAAAATGGCGCACAGGTTTCTGTGTTTATTTGTGAGTTTCTTTCTTAAACAGCACAATTATGAATAATAGTAATATGAGGTTCTTACAGTTATCTGTTAAATGTTTAGTTATGATGAGAGAAACCTTTCCACGGAAAGTTTCCATGTGTATACATGTTGCGCCTCTGGATGGGTGTGTTTGCAGACTGTCCAAACCACAAAGGTCTAATGCACAGCAAAAAAAACAGTCCGTTTCTATGGTTTGTGGGTGTGGTTGGAATGCTATCAAGCATACTTTTTAAGGGTGCGCTGTTTGTAGAAGTCAAACCCCCGAGTCGAAAATATACAGGTTAGAACAAGAGGATTCTAATATCCCATAACTCTTTGCCTAATTGCGGAATAATTCTAAACAATGGGACCAGCAATGTGAGCGAAAATAACTGGAAGTTAATGTTAACTGTACAGAAAAAAAACATCACAATGGAAAATTAACACAATCATAGTGAATTTGATCTAATTACTCAGCAAACACATAGTATAACTGTTTTACTGTCATTCTAATAATTTATCTACAGACACACACTAATTTATCTACAGACACACACTTAATTGATTTCCTGACGGCTGGGCACTTTTTCAATGCAAATACTGTAGCATCAACAATGGCACTGGCCCTGGGTTTGTTTTCAAACGCTTCTGCATGGACTTATTAAGGGTGCGTTTGTAAATTGCCTCCAGTGTGTGAGAGTGCACTCTGGGTGGTAACTTCAGAGCGTTGTCAGATTGCCTGTTCATATATTAAGAGCGTTTTGCTCTAGGAGTGTTCAGAATGCACTGTGGACGTAAGGTTGATGAGGAGTAGGGTTGATCTGAGTGTTCTGATCTCACAACGACAGTCAACCACCCAAGCTAACTGGCTAAAGTTGGCTAGCTTGCTAGCTATTTCCAGACACAAATGAGAAAACATCTCACTGACCATTTTACTCACCCTAGCAGAGCTGGTTATGCTGCTTTTATGTTATCTAGAGTGTCAGTGACTGTAACTGTGCTGCTGGCAACAATTTAATAACTTTTTTTGCCAACATTTACTGACACCGGTCATATTCTTTGGGTGATTGATCCGTTATTCTGTGGTCTGGCACACTCGGAGTACTCTGAAATCGGAATAGATAGCCAGAGTCAATTTACTAACGCACTCTACACATCAAAACCTTGCCTTGTTAAATAATGGTTAAATAAAAAAAACATATACATACATACATATATATATGCATATATATATATGTATGCGTAATGTATGCGTATATATGTGGGAAGGTTGAAAGTTGTTTCTGAATGTTCTCTGAACAACTTGAGAACATAACTTTAAATAGAACCATGAGGAAACCTGTAGGAAACGTTATGCTGAATTACTGAAATGTCCACCTAAGGAACATATGGTTCAGGTTCTTATAACGTTATGTGCTAGATGGGTATCTTGAGCCATTCCCAGAAGGTTGTATGCAAAATAACCATTGGACAAGCACACTCTCACCAATGTCTTAGACACATATGGTTCTCAAAAAGTTATATGCTAGATGAGTTGTTTCCTTTGAAATTAGGTCTTGTTTGAATGCTATGTATATACAGTGGGGCAAAAAAGTATTTAGTCAGCCACCAATTGTGCAAGTTCTCCCACTTAAAAAGATGAGAGAGGCCTGTAATTTTCATCATAGGTACACTTCAACTATGACAGTCAAAATGAGAAAAAAAAATCCAGAAAATCACATTGTAGGATTTTTAATTAATTAATTTGCAAATTATGGTGGAAAATAAGTATTTGGTCACCTACAAACAAGCAAGATTTCTGGCTCTCACAGACCTGTAACTTCTTCTTTAAGAGGCTCCTCTGTCCTCCACTCGTTACCTGTATTAATGGCACCTGTTTGAACTTGTTATCAGTATAAAAGACACCTGTCCACAACCTCAAACAGTCACACTCCAAACTCCACTATGGCCAAGACCAAAGAGCTGTCAAAGGACACCAGAAACAAAATTGTAGACCTGCACCAGGCTGGGAAGACTGAATCCGCAATAGGTAAGCAGCTTGGTTTGAAGAAATCAACTGTGGGAGCAATTATTAGGAAATGGAAGACATACAAGACCACTGATAATCTCCCTCGATCTGGGGCTCCACGCAAGATCTCACCCCGTGGGGTCAAAATGATCACAAGAACGGTGAACAAAAATCCCAGAACCACACGGGGGGACCTAGTGAATGACCTGCAGAGAGCTGGGACCAAAGTAACAAAGCCTACCATCAGTAACACACTACGCCGCCAGGGACTCAAATCCTGCAGTGCCAGACGTGTCCCCCTGCTTAAGCCGGTACATGTCCAGGCCCGTCTGAAGTTTGCTAGAGAGCATTTGGATGATCCAGAAGAAGATTGGGAGAATGTCAGATGAAACCAAAATATAACTTTTTGGTAAAAACTCAACTTGTCGTGTTTGGAGGACAAAGAATGCTGAGTTGCATCCAAAGAACACCATACCTACTGTGAAGCATGGGGGTGGAAACATCATGCTTTGGGGCTGTTTTTCTGCAAAGGGACCAGGACGACTGATCCGTGTAAAGGAAAGAATGAATGGGGCCATGTATCGTGAGATTTTGAGTGAAAACCTCCTTCCATCAGCAAGGGCATTGCAGATGAAACGTGGCTGGGTCTTTCAGCATGACAATGATCCCAAACACACCGCCCGGGCAACGAAGGAGTGGCTTCGTAAGAAGCATTTCAAGGTCCTGGAGTGGCCTAGCCAGTCTCCAGATCTCAACCCCATAGAAAATCTTTGGAGGGAGTTGGAAGTCCGTGTTGCCCAGCAACAGCCCCAAAACATCACTGCTCTAGAGGAGATCTGCATGGAGGAATGGGCCAAAATACCAGCAACAGTGTGTGAAAATCTTGTGAAGACTTACAGAAAACGTTTGACCTCTGTCATTGCCAACAAAGGGTATATAACAAAGTATTGAGATACACTTTTGTTATTGACCAAATACTTATTTTCCACCATAATTTGCAAATAAATTCATTAAAAATCCTACAATGTGATTTTCTGGATTTTTTTTTCTCATTTTGTCTGTCATAGTTGAAGTGTACCTATGATGAAAATTATAGGCCTCATCTTTTTAAGTGGGAGAACTTGCACAATTGGTGGCTGACTAAATACTTTTTTGCCCCACTGTATATATGTATATATATATATATTGGGTTAACTTGTTTGAACTCCAAGCACAGATATAAAATAATTTCCTCATACATTAATCATGCAAACACATTTCTTGTTTATGATGACACAGCATCAGTGAGATTTGAGCTTATGATCTTCTGTTTTCTATCCTTGAAATTAGTCCACTGTGCCACCGGAATGGAGCTAGAATGCCCTGTTTTATTACGCATACAAAGTTGTTCATTTGAGTCTATTCAAACAAGACCTAATTTCAAAGGAAACAACTCATCTAGCATATAACTTTTTGAGAACCATATGTGTCTAAGACATAGGTGAGAGTGTGTTTGTCCAATGGTTATTTTGCATACAACCTTCCCACAATGTTCTGGGAATGGCTCAAGATACCCATCTATCACATACCGTTATAAGAACCTGAACCATATGTTCCTTAGGTGGACATTTCAGTAATTCAGCATAACGTTTCCTACAGGTTTCCTCATGGTTCTATTTAAAGTTATGTTCTCAAGTTGTTCAGAGAACATTCAGAAACAACTTTCTTCTGTGAGGAATTTCAGTACTTCAGCATAATGTGTTCTGCAGGTTTCCTCGTGGTTCTATTTAAGTTCATGTTCTCAGAACATGAAGAAAACGTTCCATAAAAAAAACAAGAAACATTAGTAATGTTCAAAGAATGTTCTAAGAATGTTATTTAAAAACATATACGTTTCGTTCTCAGCATCAACAAAACTCTCTCTATCCTCTTATCTTGTTAAGTGTGTTGGCCGCCCCCACTAATTGGCGACACCTGATCTTTTTTTTTTTTTTTTTTTTTTTTTTTTTTTTTGGGGTGGATCAGCTTAATATTGCGGAAAGAATGTTGCTTCCAATGTAATTGTCTGCATCATTTCCAATCCCCCATATTTTTTTGGGTAAATATATATATCCATACACGCATGCATACATATATACATATATACATACACATACCTATATAGACATACATACTTTTTTAAAGAATATACCTTTATTATTATTCCCCGCAACCCTACCACCGCTCCCCCAATTGGAGTAAACTAATAAACACTTCTGCTTTTACCTTCAATTTATACATCTTATACCTATTTTACAGACACAGACTACTTTATAATAGTTCTCTCTTGTTTGTTCTTAGTCCTTCCTCTATTTCTGTTGTCCATCCAATTTTATTTCCACTTGTAACTGTGCTATTTCACAAAAGCTCCGCACCTATACACATTTCACAGATCCCGTATGCCCTACATTGTTTATCTTGTTATTAGTCCCACCCTTCAGTTCCACTCAACCCTTCCCATCTATCTTCCAACATCATCCATTTCGGATTTTTATTTGCCATATATTTTTCAACTGTGCTGTGATGCTTCACAAAAGATTTGAACCGTCCTATTCTCATAGCTTCTACAGATTGTAAATTAAAAATAAACATTTTTGCTAAAATAATTATTATATTATTGATTGATTGACTATGGCTTTTCAAATCCCCCAGTATTGCTATCTGTAGCGTTAGTTCTAGGCAAATGTTGCAATTCTTCAGCCATTCCTGGACCTGTGACCAAAAACGAGCTACATATGGACAATACCAAAATAAATGATCTAATGACTCTGCCTCCTCACAACAGAATCTGCAGAGCTGGGAAGATTGTATACCCCATATATATAACATTCTATTAGTTGCAAGAATTTTGTACAGTAATTTAAATTGAAAAATTCGAAGTTTTGAATCCGGCGTTGTTTTGCGTATCAATTCATAAACCATGTGCCATGGAATGGGTACATCGAAAATCTCTTCCCAACTATTTTGCAATTTATATGGCACAGCTGTCAGTTTTTTGGTCCTTAAATGAAATTGGTATATGTTTTTATTTATCACACTTTTCTTTAACCATTTATGTTCTTTAATACAGGGCCGACATACAAGTTCCTTACTTTTTTCCCCTTCTACTTGCCTCTTCCATTTTTGTGGTAATGCTGCAATTAATTGGTTGTAATTTTGGGTAGAGCAGACATTTCCATATGTCTGTGTTAGCTGCATGTGTGACATAACTCCACCAGTCCTATTTATGATATCATTCACAAAAATTATACCTTTTTTAAACATTTCTTCGATAAATACAGTTTTTTTATCAATTACTATATTTGAATTTAACCACAATATTTGTTGTACTATTTGTTCCGTCCTTTCAGGTGGATTAAACTGAAATTGCAACCAACTTTCTAAGGCTTGTTTAAAAAATAAGGATATTTTGGAGATTATTTCCTTTTCAAACAACCGAAAGTGAGCAGGTGTAATCTGAATAAAGGGAAAAAGGCCCTTCTTGAACATAGGATGAGACATTCGTACCAATTTACTAGAGAACCAGTTTGGATTTAAGTATAACTTTTGTATGACTGATGCCTTTAGTGAGAGGTCTAATGCTTTAATATTTAATAATTTCTGCCCTCCGAATTCATATTCGTTATATAAATAGGCCCTTTTAATTTTATCTGGCTTGCCGTTCCAAATAAAATGGAATATTTTTTGTTCATATAATTTAAAAAGCAGGTCACTAGGTGTAGGCAAAACCATAAGCAAATAGGTAAACTGTGATATGACTAAAGAGTTAATCAGGGTGATTTTTCCACAAATAGACAAGTATTTTCCTTTCCATGGTAGCAAGATCTTATCTATTTTTGCTAACTTTCTATAAAAATTTATTGGAGTGAGATCATTTCTTTCTTTTGGGATTTTTATACCGAGTATGTCCACATCTCCGTCAGACCATTTAATTGGTAAACTACATGGCAATATAAAATGTGTATTTTTTAGTGATCCAATACGTAATATGGTACATTTATCATAATTTGGTTTTAATCCAGAGAGGATAGCAAAGGTATCTAGATCCTCTATGAGGCCGTGGAGAGACTCTAGTTGTGGTTTTAAAAGAAAACATGAATCATCAGCGTACAATGACACCTTAGTTTTTAAGCCACGGATTTCTAATCCATTAATATTAATGTTTGATCTAATTTTAACAGCTAACATTTCGATGGCAATAATAAATAGATATGCCGATAGTGGACAACCTTGTTTTACTCCTCTAGATAGTTTAAAACCTTCTGAGATGTAGCCATTATTTACTATTTTACACCTAGGGTTACTATACATAATTTTAACCCATTTTATAAGAGATTCCCCAAAATTGAAATATTCTAGGCATTTATATATAAACTCCAGTCGTACTTTATCAAAAGCCTTTTCAAAATCAGCTATGAAAACCAGACCTGGTGTCCCCGATATTTCATAGTGTTCTATTGTTTCCAGTACTTGCCTTATATTATCTCCAATGTATCGTCCATGTAAAAAACCTGTCTGATTAGGATGAATAATATCTGACAAAACTTTTTTTATTCTATGCGCCAAGCATTTTGCTAGGATTTTTGCATCACAACACTGAAGTGTAAGAGGTCTCCAATTTTTTAATTGGACTGGATCTTTATATATACCACTTGGGTCCTGTTTCAGTAATAACGATATCAGACCTTCTTGTTGCGTGTCTGATAATCTACCATTTATATAGGAGTGGTTAAAACAAGCTAATAATGGTCCTTTGAGTATATCAAAAAAAGTTTTGTATACTTCCACTGGTATGCCATCCAGCCCTGGAGTTTTCCCATCCTTAAAGGCCCCAATTGCATCAAGCAGTTCCTCCTCTGTAATTTGGCCTTCACATGAGTCTTTCTGTACAGATGTTAATTTTACATTATTAATAGGAAAAAAATCCATACAATTAGTTTCAGTTAGTGGAGATGGAGGAGCCTGAAACGAAAACATATTCTTAAAGTACTTTACTTCCTCTTTCAAAATATCATTTGGTGAATCATGCGTGACTCCATCATTTGTAACAAGTTTTAATACATTTTTTTTGGTAGCATTTCTATATTGAAGATTGAAAAAGAATTTGGTGCATTTTTCCCCATATTCCATCCAGTTCGCTTTATTTTTATAATATATTACACTGGATCTTTCTTGAATAAGTTCCTCCATTTCTTTTTGTTTTTCCTCTAACTTATTCTGTGCCTCTATGGTACCGTTTTTATTGCTATCTAACTGTACTGTTAGTCCTTCAATTTCCTTTGTTAATATGGACTCTTTTGATCTAAATTCCCTTTGTTTTATAGATGAGTACTGAATTGCATGGCCTCTAAAGGCACACTTAAAAGTGTCCCATACAATAAGGGGATCTGCTGTACCTATGTTATGTCTGAAAAAGTCAGTTATAAAATCTTCTGTCCTAGTTCTAAACAATTTATCATCTAGTAGACTTTGATTAAATTTCCAATATCCTCGCCCACGTGGAAATTCTGTAAGAGAAATATATATGCCAATTATGTGATGATCCGACCGCATTCTGTCCCCTATCAACACTTTTTTAACTTTTGGTGCCAGAGAGAATGGTATAAGAAAGTAGTCAAGACGACTAGCTTGATTCAGCCTCCGCCATGTATATCTCACTAAATCAGGGTATTTAAGTCTCCATATATCCACTAATTCCAATATATCCATGACATTCATGATTTCCTTAAGTGCCTGAGGGTGATAGTTTGTAGTGTGATTTCCTTTCCGGTCTATAGAGGTATTTAAGACCGTATTAAAATCTCCCACTATAATAATAGAGTCTAGTGTTGCTTGTAGAGTTGATAAATTCTTATATATATTTTCAAAGAAGCTTGGATCATCATTATTCGGACCGTATAGGTTAACAAGCCATATTTGTTTATTGTCCAATAACATATTTAAAATAATCCATCTACCTTGAGGATCTGTTTGGACAATTTGCACATTTGGATCAAAATTATTGTTAATTAAAACCATCACCCCTTTTGAATTTCTTTGCCCATGGGAGAAATATATTTTGCCCCCCCAGTTCTTTTTCCACAAAACTTCATCTAAAACTGTTGAATGGGTTTCCTGTAAACAATAGATATTATAATCCTTCTCTTTTAGCCAGGTAAATACTGATCGTCTTTTCTTATTATCTGCTAAGCCATTACAATTGTAACTGGCTATACTTATTTCACCACTTACCATAATGAGACACACCTTTCATTCTTTTAATCAGAATATATTTTTGTAAACGTACTATTAAAAAGTAACATAATGATTGAGTGTCTATATAGTTGTACCATGATATTTGCATTTCTACTAAGTAAACCTCCAATTGGTCCCTACTATTCCACCCGCTAAAAGGCCTCATCTCGAGATGGCTTGTCATCCCAATGCCCGGTAGACCACCCTCGACCCCCTGTATCCCATAGCCCTGAACTGACTGGGATCCATTCTTTGAAAAGAGCATACAGTGCCATTTACCGAATTGAAGAAGATCAATTACCATATGCATTTCCATTGCCCTCACCTCGATTTGTATTATATATATATCTGTGGATCATCCTCTATTGTCCCTAACATCTTTTACTTCTTCCTTCGCAACAGTTGTGGGATACACACATACACCCACACACACTCAGCCCTTACCCCCACACAACCATAAGCTCACTTTCTCAACAATTGCACCATCCCAGAGCCCAACTCAAGATGGGTCATGATTTACAAATGCACTTGCAGTTGCAGCTGCATGAGAAGGCCTGCAAGACCGCACAAAAAATTAGCAAAAATTGAGAGATTTATTTACCATTGTTATATCCTAGATAATGGAGGTCAAATGTACACCTTATTCCTGAAACACCCACAATACGGCCACCCGTCATGACCATGTCCCCACGCATCTCCATGCAGTCCGACTTTGATTTTGTGCCGCCAGGGCCACAATAATATACCCCCTCTCTGAATGTCCGAGTGTGACCCCCTCCCCATGGGTTACTGCAGCTAGTGTTGCCAGCACTGCCACTGCCTGGGTGGGGGCACCCCACCGGAATCCCCACCGGCTAGGTACAAGGTCGTCAAGGTTCTCATTAGCAGCTTTGAGAATTTCCTTGTATATTATGCTCTCCCTTTATGGGGCTTTGGCTTTGCAGGACCAACCCTGCCAAGCAGGCTCAGAATCTTGAGGGGGCAGTGCTGCTCTTGGTCTCTGACCTCATTTTAGCTGCATACAGACCGCTTACAGCGGGCACATAAAACAGTTAGGGACTTCTCCTTAGTATCTGGGTCATTCAGGTGGGTGTCTAGGGTATAGTGCCATGGACCGTACCATTAAAATAGGATAATAAATAATTAGATATAATTTATAAAAAAATAAATAAAAAATGTAGTTCTCCATGATAGGACAATAAATAAATAAGACGTATAATTCATTATAAAGGTATATCCATCATCTGAACATTGAAAGCCCTCTCATACCCGGCTCACAGCAATACATTGGCTCTGGGATATGCAACCATTTCATTACTCACTCATTCAACTTTCCAAACATAACAAATAAAATAAAAAATAAACACAAACCATACCATCCACACATACTGTGCCTTCTGTTTACTTAGTTTTTATCTTCACTATGTTGAATTAGTGCTTGTGTGTTCAATTAGTTATATGTGAAGATTTATAGAAAAGCTATATTTTTTATTGTATTGTTACAATCAGTAACCGGGCTTGAATTGTGTTTATTTCCCTCGTCTATGAGAACTTTGTAATTTTTAAAATAACCATGGAGTAGTCTTTGTGTCTCTGAACAACTGGTTATCAATATATAGTTTATCAACGACGAGAGCTACTCGTTTCGCTTTTAATCTATTTTCTTTGAAAATTGGATACAGAACTTTGCGCCGTTCTGCAATTTCCTTCGGAAACTGATCATTCATGCCAATTTTGGTCCCAGCAAGTCTTTTACCCAGGCTTTTAACGATTATTTTATCTTTAAATGAAGCAAATTTGGCAACGATTGGGCGTTCGTACCTCTGCCCTCTCTGTCCGAAGCGGTGAACGCGTTCAAGTTGGATTTTGTCGATAACTTCGCGTGGAATCTGAAGCGCTGTAAGGAGGAACTCTCTAACTATAGATTCAGGAACTTCTCCTTCTTTTTCTTGGATACCTGTAAGTACCAAATTTTCTCTCATGGATCTAGTTTGTATGTCTAGTAAGGTTTCCTTCAGAACGGTGTTCTCCTTTTTAATTCCATTCATTTCGGTTTCAATTTTATTGACTGTCCCTTTTAGCGCGTGTGTTTGCTTCTCCAATGTCGCAGCTTTTTCATCACTCATCTCTAGGCTTGCCTTCAACTCTTTTATATCCTTACTAACTAATTCAAGTATACCCAGTTTGTCATTTATTGATTTTAACAGATCGGTTTCGACCTTTACCATTCCCGGTGGTGAGAATAAAGTCATCAGTGTCTGTAGAAGAGTCACGTTTTCGTTTTGTAATCGGTTCCCCTGTCTTACTCTCCGTCATGTTTGGTTGTTGCCAGTTTTCGTAATATTTGTCGATAAATGTCTCTAGTTTTAGGATTTGTTTTGTGTTATTGTCCAGATTGAAGGTTATCTCTCACCAGATTAAGTAGTGCTAATATTTTAGTCTAATTTAGCAGATATTTCGAATATTATGTTTTATCTTGAGGTGCTCTACATAAATCCCTTCAGTCCGCCATTACCCTTACGTTACCTTTACGTCATACGTCAGCTCTTCTCTAGCAGCACAGAAAAAAATCAGGCGACACCTGATCTTAATTAGTGCTTGTTTCCTTTGAAATGGGGTCTGTTTGAATAAACTAAAATGAACAGCTTTGTATGAGTAAAAAAAAGATGGCATGCGTGCACCATCCTTGTAGCACAGTGTACTAATTCCAGGGATAGAGAACAGAAGATCATAGGTGTGAATCTCACTGACGCATGTCACAATAAAAAATGTGTTTGCATGATTAATGCTTAAGCAAATAAATTTCCATGTGTCATGTCTGTGCTTGGAGTTCAAAACAGTTAAAAAATCTTACTGAAACATGTTCTCGGAGTGTTACTTAATTATCTGCAGGGCCTCCTGAGTGGCACAGTGGTCTAAGGCAGTGCTAGAGGTGTCACTACAGATCCGGGTTTGATCCCAGGATGTGTTGCAACTGGCCGTGACCAGGTGACTCATGAAGTGACGGACAACTGGCCCAGCTTCGTCCGGGTTAGGGGAGGGTTTGGCCAGCTGGGATGTCCTTGTCCCATCGCGCTCTAGCAACTCCTTGTGGCGGCCGGGCGCATGCACGCTGACTTCAGTCGCCAGCTGTACGGTGTTTCCTCCGACACATTGGTGCGGCTGGCTTCCGGGTTAAGCAAGCATGTGTCAAGAAGCAGTGCGGCTTGGCGGGGTCGTGTTTCAGAGGACGCACGGCTCTCGACCTTTGCCTCTCCCGAGTCCATACGGGAGTTGCAGCGATGGGACAAGACTGTAACTACCAATTGGATATCACTAAAAAGTATCTAATAAAATTAATTATCTTCAAATAACCTAGAATTTTCATTTTCAGAACGTTAATAAAACCTTCCAGGCAAACTTTCAGGGAACTATAGTCTAATGTTTTCAGAACCTCTCTGCAACCTAAAAATGAACATTCTCAGAACAGGAAAAATTTTCACTTCCGTTCTCAGAACGTTAAAAGGTCCATTATCAGCAACGATCACTCCTGTGTTCCAATGGCATGTTGTGTTAGCTAATCCAAGTTTAGCATTTTAAAAGGCTAATTGATCAGTAGAAAACCCTTTTGCAATTATGTTAGCACAGCTGAAAACTGTTGTTCTGATTAAATAAGCAATACAACTGGCCTTCTTCAGACTAGTTGAGTATCTGGAGCATCAGCATTTGTGGGTTCAATTACAGGCTCAAAATGGCCAGAAACGAAGCTCTTTCTTCTGAAACTCGTCAGTCTATTCTTGTTCTGAGAAATGAAGGCTATTCCATGCCTTCTAGGCAGAGTTGCAAAGAAAAAGACATATCTCAGACTGGCCAATAAAAAATAAAAGATTAAGATGGGCAAAATAACACAGACATTGGACAGAGGAACTCTGCCTAGAAGGCCAGCATCCCAGAGTCACCTCTTCACTGTTGACGTTGACACTATTGTTTTGCGGGTATTATTAAATGAAGCTGCCAGTTGAGGACTTGTGAGGCGTCTGTTTCTCAAACTAGACACTCTAATGTACTTGTCCTCTTGCTCAGTTGTGCACCGGGGCCTCCCACTCTTCTTTTTATTCTGGTTAAAGCCAGTTTGTGCTGTTCTGTGAAGGGAGTAGTACACAGTGTTGTACGAGATCTTCAGTTTCTTGTCAATTTCTCGCATGGAATAGCCTTCATTTCTCAGAACAAGAATAGACTGACAAGTTTCAGAAGAAAGAGCTTAGTTTCTGGCCATTTTGAGCCTGTAATCAAACTCACAAATGCTGATAATCCAAATACTCAACTAGTCTGAAGAAGGCCAGTTTTATTGCTTCTTTAATGCAAAAGCGTTTTCTAAAGATCAATTAGCCTTTTAAAATGATAAACTTGGATTAGTTAACGCAATGTGCCATTGGAACACAGGAGTGATGGTTGCTGATAATGGGCCTCTGTACGCCTATGTAGATATTCCATAAAAAATCTGCCGTTTCCAGCTCAATAGTAATTTACAACATTAACAATGTCTACACTGTATTTCTGATCAATTTGATGTTATTGTAATGGGCCAAAAATTTGATTTTCTTTCAAAAACAAGGACATTTCTACGGTAGTATATCTATTCCTTAAAGCTTTAGATTATGAACCATAGAGAAATAGCTGCTAATTTGATGGCAATTTAAAAGACTGTACACTGTGTTATTTATTTTTAAAGTTGTTTGTTATTTGGCAACCTCTCCAGCACATAATGATGTGCCTTGTGCTCTTACCTCAGCTACACTTTAAACAAGTTAGGCTTCTCCTAGCACACACATGCAAATGCACTCACACACACGCACACACACACACACACACGAATGTACACACACAAATGCACACACACAAATGCACACACATGCAAATGCACACATACACACGAATGCACACACATGCAAATGCACACGCAGCATTGCACACACACACACAATCGTAAGTATCATTATTTGATGTCATGCATGGGACATAAGTGAGTGCCTTACATAGAAAGTGCATAACAAATTATAGGATTGTAAGGATACTCATACACTATCTGTGGCTGTCTGTGGCTTCTTTCTTCCTTACCACGTCACAAAGCTGGCATATGATTCAGATAAGGTCAAATTCACTGACTGAAAGATCAATTTACCCTGAATGGCTTCAGAACTCACAACTGAACTGACTTGCCTAGTTAAATAAAGGTTAAAAAAAAATCAAAAATCTAAATTTCTAGGAATGTGACCAGTGTTGAGCCAGACTCCTACACCTTGGATCAAAGAGAGAACCAGGCAGAAACACTGAAATTCCCACTTAATAACATTGTTTTTTATTATTTTCCCAAACATTAGAGATCTTTAATAGACACTCTTATCCAAAGAAACTTACAGTAGTGCATACATACATTTGTATACTTTTATTGAGTACTGGTACTGTGTGGGAATTGAACCCACAATGCTGGCATTTCAAGTTGGATAACATTTATAGAATATTACCAAAATGTCAATTAAACGCAACAATGTTTGAACTTTTAGGATACGTTCATTTAAAGTAATGACATTTTTTTTTGTCAAGTTCCTTAAATGTGCTGAGAATGTTCCAAAGCCAAGCAGGTAGCCTAGCGGTTAGAGCGTAAGGCCAGTAACTGAAAGGTTGCTGGCTCAAATCCCTGAGCTGACAAGGTTGAAATCTGTTGTTCTACCCCTGAACAAGGCAGTTCCCCGGTAGGCTGTCATTGTAAATAAGAATTTGTTCTTAACTGGCTTGCCCAGTTAAATAAAGGTTAAAAGAAAAGCTATCCTGCACCATTCTGGGAAGGTTGTATACAAAATAACCATAGGACTCCACGCTCTCACCAAGCTCTAAGAAACATATGGTTCTCAGAACGTTATGTGCTAGCTGGGATGAATGCCTGCAAAAATATTAATGTCACCATACTTATCTCTTGAGTCCAAGCATACAAAATAACACGTTTTTATGTGTTTTAAAAATCCCAGTAGATAACAAAATTATCAAATTGGAAGTACAACTATCCAAAGGTGCAAAATTATGGGAAATTACTCTCCTTTTATGCATTTTTTACCAAACAATTTCAAACACATCAAATCAAATATTATTCCTGATAAAAAAACAGATTGTGCAGGATTCATTCATTGGTATAATCACAATCCAATTCCATGTATTCAATACAAAAGTTGGTTTGCTCATAGTTTTGTAGACTTCCCATTAGCGCACAGAAACACAATACTCAATTGCAAACAGGATGCATGTTTTGGAATATTTGTATTCTGTACAGGCTTCCTTCATTTCACTCTGTCAGTTAGGTTAGTATTGTGGAGTAACTACAATGTAGTTTTCTCCCATCACAGCCATTCAACTCTGTAAATGTTTTAAAGTCACCATTGGCCTCGTGGTGAAACCTCTGAGTGGTTTCCTTCCTCCCCGGGAAATGAGTTAGGAAGGATGCCTGTATATTTGTAGTGACTGGGTGTATTAATACACCATCCAAAGTGTAATTAATAACTTCACCATGCTCAAAGGGATATTCAAGTATTTTTTTTATTTTTTTAAATCTACCAATAGGTGTCCTTCTTTGCGAGGCATTGGAAAACCTCCCTGGTCTTTGTGGTTGAATCTTTGTTTGAAATTCACTGCTCAACTGAGGGACCTTTCAGATAATTTTATTTGTGGGGTACAGAGATGAGGTAGTCATTCAAAAATCATGTTAAACACTATTATTGAATGCATTGTTCATACAACTTAGTATGTGACTTGTTAAGGATATTTTTACTCCTGAACTTATTTAGGCTTGCCATAACAAAAGGTGCAGAATACTTGGTGACTCACAGCATTTCAGCTTTTCATTTTTTATTAATTTGTTCAAAAAATTTACATAATTCTACTTTGACATTATGGGGTGTTGTGTGTAGGCCAGTGACATTTAAAATATATATTTAATCCATTTTAAGTTCAGGCTGTAACAACAAAATGGGAAAAGAGTCAAGGGTTGGGAATACTTTCTGAAGGCACTGTACATACAGTGTGAATAATTCTCAGGCTACATAATAACTTGAGTTGGAACAGACATGCATAGATCCTATTGCACATAGCCTACTGTGGTTTGGTGTATTTGAATAGAGCTTATTGTTCCTATTTGTTTAATAGTTCGGAAATTAAGTAATTAAGAGCTTTCAGTGGTTACATTGCGGGAGTAACACAGTTAACACACAAAGGCCAGCGGCAGTGGTGTTAGTGTTTAGATACTGGTGTGAATAGCTGAGTCTTGGATTTTGGTAAGTAGGATAATGTTTGTACTGGGTGGGCTTCTGTGGTATTATTCAAATGTATTCTACTGTATTCTATTGTTCTACTGCAAACTGTCGCTGTGCAATGCATTGTTCTACTGCACATATGGGCCTACAGTAACCCCTTTTACCATGTAGGCTATATGTGAATTGGTAACACAAGATGATGATGATAATGATGATCTGAAGTTCTGTAAATGTATTTGATCATTGCTGTTCTGCTATAGATACTGTACATTTAAACACAGATGAAAAAATGACTTTTACACGATTGAGAAAAACTGTAACCTAACCTTACCTCAACCACCATAACCTTACCTCAACCCCCATCCCCTGGGGGAAGTGTCTTGCCATAGATTTTCAAGTAGATTTAAGGGAAATAGGATTTTCCCCCTAACCTAACCTTAGCCATAACCCTCAACATTATGCTCAAACCTGGCACCACCCTTAACCTAACACCTCTAAATAGGGCTCCCCGAACTCACAATTTAACCCCTGAATGTGACTTTAGTTGTCAATACAGTGAAAGGTGTGTTACATTCCCCGATTTCTGTGTTGTTGTGGGTTTGTATGCATGTGTATGTATTTCAGGAAATGTCTATCCTGGATTCCCCCAAGCAACTGATTGGCCGGCCTCGTGGCAGATTGGAGCTGACCCCACCCTCTCGTCAGGGGATACAGCTGTCTGTAATTACAGACTCCTCCAGCTGTATAAAAGCCAGTGTTCCTTTGTTCAGATGGAGAGCTTATTGGTATGTCCTGTGTTGCTCAGAGAGAGCTTATTGGTATGTCCTGTATTGGTTGTTGCTCAGAGAGAGCTTATTGGTATGTCCTGTATTGGTTGTTGCTCAGAGAGAGCTTATTGGTATGTCCTGTTTTGGTTGTTGCTCAGACAGTTTTTGTGAAGTATTTTGTAGCCGGTCCTGCTGAGGTATGTTTTTGTCACAAGGACTGTGTTTTGATTATTGAAATTGTTCACGTTATGTTAGTATTACTGTTTTTGTTCCAAGGGGGGAAGGGGAAGGCACCTTGGGAGTGCTTAGGCAAGAGGCCTGCGGGCATGCATATACCCGTAGTAAGTACTCTGTCTATGCACACTAGGTAAGACCTGGGTGGACCATCCCCTGTATTTTGGTTAGTGCGCCAGGTGGTGGTAGGTAAGATGGGAGAGGGGGTTCTTTAACTTTGGTTCTGTCCAGCCCCTTTTTCCCCAAATTTACCTTGTGAAGGAATAAATTCCCTGTTAAAGGTAAAATTCTCTAGTTCATCCTTACCTGCACTTAGTCACATACCTCTTTCACTCCACGGGGAGTTTAGTGTAGCAGGGTGTTGCGTTCCCTCCAAGAGGTGTGCGTAACAGGTGTGTCTATCAAATCAATCTGTAGAATAATGTTTATGGTGTACTTAACTGTTTACAAATGGAGCATTCTATCTCAATTTCCCATATTGATCTAGAGGAGGATAATCAGAGCTTAATTAGGAAGATATTAGATCCTCTGACAACAAAATTTGCCCTGTAATAAATGTCAAGATCAAATTTTCAAAGGTATCTATAAAGGCCTTTGTACATTGTCACAAAGTGCTTTACAGATACCCAGCTCAAAACCTCAACGAGCAAGCAATGCAGAAGCACAGTGGCCAGGAAAAACTCCCTAGAAAAGGCAGGAACCTAGGAAGAAACCTAGAGAGGAACCAGGCTTTGAGCGGTAGCCAGTCCTCTTCCGGCTTTGCTGGGTGGAGAGTACATGGTCATTAAGGCCAGATTGTTTTTAAAGATGTTTAAACCTTCATAGATGACCAGCAGGGTCATATAATAATCACAGTGGTTGTAGAGGGTGTAACAGGTCAGCACCTCAGGAGTAAATGTCAGTTGGCTTTTCATAGCCGAGTATTCAGAAGTCGAGACAGCAGGTGCGAGCGAGAAGGGTAGAAAACAGCAGGTCCGGGACAATGTAGTACGTCCGGTGAACAAGTCGGGGTTCCATAGCCGCAAGCAGAACAGTTGAAACTGGAGCAGCAGCACGACAAGGTAACATGTCTGTGCAGGATATAAAACCCTGGCACTACGTGAAACACCCCTCCTAGGGACGACATGGAAGAGCACTAGTAAGCCAGTGACTCAGCCTTCGTAATAGGGTCAGAAGCAGAGAATCCCAGTGGAGAGAGGGGAGCCGGCCAGGCAGAGACCGCATGGGCAGTTCGTCACTTGAATACCTTGCCGTTCACCTTCTCACTCCTGGGCCAGACTAGACTCAGTCATAGGACTTACTGAAGAGATGAGTCTTCAGTAAAGACTTAACGGTAGAGAGGGAGTCTGCATCTCGCAGACTAAAGGTGAAATAAAATAAAAAATAAATAAAAATCTCTCGCAAGGATGGCAGACCATTCCATAAAAATGTAGCTCTTTAGAAGAAAGCCCTGCCTCCAGCTGTTTGCTTAGAAATTCGAGGGACAATAAGGAGGCCTGCATCTACCAAATCGGAGAGATAAGTAGGCGCAAGTCCATGCTTTGTAGGTTAGCAGTAGCCTTAACAGGAATCCAGAGGCTAGCACTGGAATATGATCACATTTTGGGGTTCTAGTCAAGATTCTAGCAGACAACAGATAAGTAGAATCCTTTTGATGTAATATGTCATTTTTACTAGTGAAGTACAGAGGGCTTAATGTCAGTCAGTCAGTTTAGGTCCCGTGTGGCTCAGTTGGTAGAGCATGGCGCTTGCAATGCCAGGGTTGTGGGTTCAATTCCCACGGGGGGACCAGGGTTCAATTCCCACGGGGGGACCAGGATGAATATGTATGAACTTTCCAATTTGTAAGTCGCTCTGGATAAGAGCGTCTGCTAAATGACTTAAATGTAAATGTTTAAGATGTGTTGATGTGATGGTACATACTTTGAACACTAGATGGCACTCTAGTTCTTCAAATTACTATTTACAGATTGGCTAGACTAGGGTTTGGTCAAGAATACTTTTTCCCCCTTAAATGGTTCCGCAATCCAGTTTGGAACCATTCAATTTCACAATGACTCAGTACAGCTCAACATTTGGAAAACATTCAGTAATAATATACTGTACATCATAGCAGTGTGGTTATTATCAGCACCATCTCTTGTGTGCTCTTTGATTCATATTTAAACAGATACAAATACAGTATATTGTGTTTAAGCCCATAAATATAATTCTAATTATTGTATTGAGTTCAAACTAATTTGGTTATACCTCACTTAGTATGTATGAATAGTGTGCTCTTCAACCAATGTGTGCTTCCATGGGAAAATGGGGTACGGTAGGCCTATAGTAGAACAATGTCTATAGTAGAACAATGTCTATAGCAGAACAATGCATTGCACAGCGACAATAGAATACAGTGCAACAATATGTTGTGTTTATTTAGGGGATAGATCAGCTATGACATTAGCAGATAGAACTGGAGACTACCAAATAACATTACTTGCATAATTTTTAATCCCCTTTTTTAAAATGTATTTATTTCCTAATCGTACTGAATTCATAGTGTAATCACTAATCTCAATTCCAACCCTCAGATATCCACAGACGATGCCTTTTAATAATAGCATATTACCTACCACAGGAGGTTGGTGTCACCTATATTGGGGAGGACGGGCTCGCCATTCCATTTGCCCTGTTCCGCCCATTATTGAGCCGTCCTCCTGTGTTAATTACTAACCCAAATCCAACACTCTGCCATTCACACCTGTATCCAAACACCAAATTACACTGTGTGGGTAACAGGTGCGTTATATCACTTTAATAACTCAGTGCTCTGCCATATGACAATAACTTCAAATTAAATCCCAGGTTCAAGAAACATTGGGGAAAAAAGGCAAAAAAAGGCCTTTGTAACTCTGCCATTCAACAGCAACCCCGGAGCAATTAGGGTTACGCGCCTTGCTCAAGGGCACATCAGCAGATGTTTCTCCTTGTCAGCTCAGGGACTTGAACCTGCGACCTTTCAGTTACCGGCCGAACGCTTTAACGGCTATTCTACCTGCATATCATAGTATTTGAAATAGGATCCCTGTGCCAACAAATGGAGGTTGAATCCTTCAATTTATTTATGTAGCCTGGGAATTATTCACTCTGTATGTATATTTAGATCTTATTCCTATCAGAGCTGTTGTCAAAGCAGAAAGTGCACAGAGAGAATGGCTGCATCTGATAGGGCACCCTATTCCCTAGTAAACTACTTTTGACCAAAGCCCTATGGGCCCTGGTCAAAAGTAGTGCAGTGTATAGGAATAGGTTGCCATGTAAGACACAGCGATAGCTTAGAACTACCTCACCAAGAAAAGCGTCACCAATGCCTCAAAGATGGAGTGTCTTGTCTGTACAATAATAGGAACATAGTTAATACTGTGGGATGGGATGCCTCTGGCTCTGTAAACTGAAAGAGCCAGTGTCTGCTTAGTGTTTACTCCCAGCACTAGAACACAATACACTGCATTCCAAGATATAGATCACATCTAAACACAAATCATTTCCACATTATTGGAATTTCCTGCTCTGTCTTGAGTTATGGTGAGAACAACATGTTTGTTTAGGGCCCTTTTATTGCTTGTTGCTTTTAGCGATGACTGTGCCCAAATGGCACCCTATTCCCTATTTAGTGCACTACTACCCTATGGGTCCTGGTCAAAAGTAGTGCTCCATATAGAGAATAGGGTGCCATTTGGGACTTGTACCATGTCTGAACACAAAAGGCCCTTAACAAGCCCTGTCTAATTCCTCTACACAAGAGTACTCTAAACAAAAACTATCTCCTCATTTTCATTCTCCTGCCGAGAGAGAGGATTGGCGGCCATTTTGACAGCACAAAAAGCTCCTTGTATACATATTGCCCCGACTCCTGCTAATACAAGTAACGTTCTCTCTCTTCTGGCTGCTAGCCTCTCCTTGGAATTCCACTTTGTTTTGCTTGGAGGTTATTTAAGGGAGTCATGTATCCCTTCAGTCAGTCTAAGTCTAACTAGAGTTTCAGTCTATCCAGCCAGGCAGGAAGAGCATCCTGACCCCTCTGAGTGGCTCAAGGCAGAACATTTAACATGGTATGAAGAACTTAACCCTGCTGTTCTCAGCACTGCTGTACTCAGCTCAATAGGCCTCTGACACACTGTTCTCTCCCCATATGCTGTGTGATGTAACATTGTAGTAGCCTGCGTGTCAGTCTGTTTGTGCCATCATGCCAACTCATTGTCAAATAAAATGGGTATGTTTGGCTTGGCGTTGACAAGAGCACAGAACAGATCTGGGACCAGGCTAGTAGTAGGATGATTGGGGAAAGGGTAGAATATAGGGAAACAATATCAATGCAGTAGCTATCTAAACCAGAATGTTTTACAGAAGATTAAGTGATATGATTCTGCTGAGAAGAACATGACATGTTCCATCAGGATTAGGGCTGAGTGGTTAAACTAACTGCTAACTTAATCTAATGCTTGGCTACTTTGCTTCCTTGTTGGCAAAACTAGGTCTAATGACAAAAGCAGAGCTCTGGTTATTTCTGTGAGGAGGCGGGGTGAACCCACAAGATAAAGTGAATGAACATTATAACTGCAGACCCAAGACGAAGAAATACCAAGGTCGAATGGTACGCTCATCAGAGACATCAGAGACATTACAACTCACTCACTGTGCATTATTCATTTGCATCTAACCTAAAACCAAAATGTCTCTCCATTGCTTACAGTAGCTACAATTTTGCACAGTCTGCAAGTTACTTTACAAGCAGCTGTAATTGGATGGCAGAACAGTCAATCCAGCCTGGTGATGTGAGACTTAGCGTTGCATTACAGAAAGCCTCATCAGAATACAGGCATATGTAATGAATCTTATTGCCATTGTGTTCAATGTTTGTCTACTTAGCCCCAGAGTTAATGAGTGTCACGTCAAGTGCATTTAGTGCAGTCACAGTACATTCACTACACGTTGTGCTCTCTCTGCTAATGCAGAAGATAGCTTGCTACTCAGACTTGGGGCATACAGTATTGTTGAATACTTAACAACCGTGGAGACAGTGACAAACTACTCAGGCCTCTGCAGAGACATGTTGAAGGGTAAAGAGAAATGTTAGCACAATCATGTGATATAGCTAACACTTCCTAAGTTTTGACTGAAGTTTGATATTTTAAGATTTAATTATTTAGTTGTTCAGTATGAGTGTATTTACCTCATGAGTCTCGCCATGGATCATTGCAACATACAGTAGAGCCATTCAAGGTCTTTACTACTCAATGTTATGTTTAGCATATTATGCTGCATTGCACCATGTGTGAATTACATGGGTATGGAATGGAACTATTAGCATTTTAATTAAAATACAACTATTCTTCTGCTTCTTCTTCTGAATAAATAAAAATATAATTCATTGCATTTATGAAAGGAACCCATTTGAAAGGCATTAGAAAATCCTGAGAATCTCAAACTGAAAGGGTTCGTGAGAATAGATCGGTCTGGAGTCGAGTGGAAGAACATTGTGGTTGGTTGGCTTCCATGAGACAGGACATTTATTTAACAGATGTGAACTACTGCACGTTAATACAGCCAACTGCTGACATCAAAGGAAATCTAACGTTACCACATTTTGACCACTTGTGTGCTACATTTAACTTACCTACTTCTCTACTTGTCTACATGGAAATACAACATGTCCTTGAAATATACAGCTGAAGTCGGAAGTTTACATACACCTTAGCCAAATACATTTAAACTCAGTTTCACAATTCCTGACATTTAACCCTAGTAAAAATTCCATGTCTAAGGTCAGTTAGGATCACCACTTTATTTGAAGAATGTGAAATGTCAGAATAATAGTAGAGAGAATGATTTATTTCAGCTTTTATTTCTTTCATCACATTCCCAGTGGGTCAGACGTTTACATACACTCAATTAGTATTTGGTAGAATTGCCTTTAAATTGTATAACTTGGGTCAAATGTTTCAGGTAGCCTTCCACAAGCTTCCCACAATAAGTTGGGTGAATTTTGGCCCATTCCTCCTGACAGAGCTGGTGTAACTGAGTCAGGTTTGTAGGCCTCCTTGTTTGCACACGCTTTTTCAGTTCTACCCAAAAATGTTCTATAGAATTGAGGTCAGGGCTTTGTGATGTCCTCTCCAATACCTTGACTTTGTTGTCCTTAAGCCATTTTGCCATAACTTTGGAAGAATGCCTTGGGTCATTGTCCATTTGGAAGAGCCATTTGCGACAAAGCTTTAACTTCCTGACTGATGTCTCGAGATGTTGCTTCTATATATCCACAAAATGTTCCTATTTTGCCATCTATTTTGTGAAGTGCACCAGTCCCTCTTGCAGCAAAGCATCCCCACAACATGATGCTGCCACCCCTGTGCTTCACGGTTGGGGATGGTGTTCTTTGGCTTGCAGGCCTCCCCCTTTTTCCTCCAAACATAACGATGGTCATTATGGCCAAACAGTTCTATGTTTGTTTCATCAGACCAGAGGACATTTCTCCAAAAAGTACGATCTTTGTCCCCATGTGCAGTTGCGAACCGTAGTCTGGCTTTTTTATAGCGGTTTTGGAGCAGTGGCTTCTTCCTTACTGAGCGGCCTTTCAGGTTATGTCAATATAGGACTTGTTTTACTGTGAATATACTTTGTACCTGTTTCCTCCAGCATCTTCACAAGGTCCTTTGCTGTTGTTCTGGGATTGATTTGCACTTTTCGCACCAAAGTACATTCATCTCAAATCACATCAAATTTTATTTGTCACATACACATGGTTAGCAGATGTTAATGCAAGTGTAGCGAAATGCTTGTGCTTCTAGTTCCAACCATGCAGTAATATCTAACAAGTAATCTAACCTAACTATTTCACAACAACTACCTTATACACACAAGTGTAAAGGAATGAATAAGAATATGTACATACAAATATATGAATGAGTGATGGCCGAACGGCATAGGCAAGATGCAGTAGATGGTATAAAGTACAGTATATACATATGAGGTTAGTAATGTAGGGTATGTAAACATTATATAAAGTGGCTAGTGATACATTTATTACATACATTTTTCCATTATTAAAGTGGCTAGAGTTGAGTCAGTATGTTGGCAGCAGCCACTCAATGTTAGTGATGGCTGTTTAATTTAAAACTTGTTAGGGATAGGGTGCAGTATTTTCATGTCCGGATGAAAAGCGTGCCCCCTGTTTTCCATTCGTTTTCTATGGTAAGCCCTTTTTAATAGGAATCTGCTTGCAGTTCCTATGGCTTCCACTAGATGTCAACAGTCTTTAGAAATTGGTTGATGTTTTTCTTTTGAGAAATGAAGAAGTAGCCCTGTTCTTTCCATGTGTCATTCCAGGTGGACTCTAGTCTTTTGGTGCGCGCTTCACTTTGTTTTCGTTCGGTATTGAACGTTTGTTACGTTTTACGATGCCTAAGTTTGGATTAGGAACATTGTTTGAAATGTTTGGACCAAGTTTACAGGTAACTTATTAGATACTTTGTAGTCATGTTGGGCAAGTTGGAACCGGTGTATTTTCTGAATCAAATAAATGGACATTTGTGGGATATAAAGAAGGAATTTATCGAACAAAATGACCATTTGTGATGTTTCTGGGACATTTTGGAGTGCCAACAGAAGAAGATCTTCAAAGGTAAGGCATTAATTATATCATTATTTCTGAGTTTTGTGTCGCACCTGGCTGGTTGAAATGTGATTTTCATGTGTATGCGGGGTGCTGTCCTCAGATAATCGCATGGTCTGCTTTCGCCGTAAAGCCTTTTTGAAATCTGACACTGCGGCTTGGTTAACAAGAAGTTAAGCTTTATTTTGATGTATTATACATGTATGTTTTGTGAATTTTATTATGAGTATTTCTGTTTTTGAATTTGGCGCACTGCAATTTCACTGGATGTTGTCAAATCAATCCTGTTACCGGGATCTGAGCGGGAAGGGATCACTAAGAAGTCTGATGGCCTTGAGATAGAAGCTGTTTTTCAGTCTCTCGGTCCCCGCTTTGATGCACCTGTACTAACCTTGCCTTCTGGATGATAGCGGGGTGAACAGGCGGTGGCTCGGGTGGTTGTTGTCCTTGATGATCTTTTTGGCCTTCCTGTGACATCGGGTGGTGTAGGTGTCCTGGAGGGCAGGTAGTTTGCCCCCGGTGATGCGTTGTGCAGACCTCACTACACTCTGGAGAGCCTTACGGTTGTGGGCGGAGCAGTTGCCGTACCAGGCGGTGATACAGCCCGACAGGATGCTCTCGATTGTGCATCTGTAAAAGTTTGTGAGTGTTTTTGGTGACAAGCCGAATTTCTTCAGCCTCCTGAGGTTGAAGAGGCGCTGCTGCGCCTTCTTCACAACGCTGTCTGTGTGGGTGGACCATTTCAGTTTTTCCGTGATGTGTACGCCGAGGAACTTAAAACTTTCCACCTTCTCCACTACTGTCCCGTCGATGTGGATAGGGGGCTGCTCCCTCTGCTGTTTCCTGAAGTCCACGATCATCTTCTGTATTAGTCCTTCCTGAGCGGTATGACGGCTGCGTGGTCCCATGGTGTTTATACTTGCGCACTATTGTTTGTACAGATGGACGTGGTACCTTCAGGCATTTGGAAATTGCTCCCAAGGATGAACCAGACTTGTGGAGGTCTACCATTTTTTTCTGAGGTCTTGGCTGATAACTTTTGATTTCCCATGATGTCAAGCAAAGAGGCACTGAGTTTGAAGGTAGGCCTTGAAATACATCCACAGGTACACCTCCAATTGACTCAAATAATGTCAATTAGCCTATCAGCTTCTAAAGCCATGACATCATTTTCTGGAATTTTCCAAGCTGTTTAAAGTCAACTTAGTGTATGTAAACTTCTGACCCACTGGAATTGTGATACAGTGAAATAATCTGTCTGGAAACAATTGTTAGAAAACTGACTTGTGTCATGCACAAAGTAGATGTCCTAACTGACTTGCCAAAACTATAGTTTGTTAACAAGAAATTTGTGGAGTGGTTGAAAAACGAGTTTTAATGACTCCAGCCTAACTGTATCTAAACTTCCGACTTAAACCGTATTAAGGGTAAAAGCTGCAATAAGTTACTTTTTGAGCAACCCGACCAATTTCACATAGAAATTAGAGTTATAGATCTGCCATTCTCATTGAAAGCAAGTTGGTTTAGATGGTACAATGTGAATCTCAAAACAATACATTGCTTGTTTTGTCACAAACTGAAATTTGGCGAACTATTCGAATATTAGCAACCAGGAGTGATTTCTGCATATTGGTGGCACTTTTTAGAATTGCTTTCAGTGAGAAGATCTGTAACCCACATTTCTATGTGAATTTGGTCGGTCACCCATAAAGTTACATATTGCAGCTTTAAGTATAAAGGGAAAATAATAGTTTGAGTCAGAACATTTTTTGCGAGGTGCACATATTGGTCTCTGTTTTATCCATTTAAATGAACTCCTTGTAGAAGCATGTGTATTTGTCAGCATTTTATGACATGTACTGTATCTACCATTAAAAAAAGTTTGTAGTCATATGCACATCCTTAAAAACATAGGTGCTGGGCTAATATCCTGTGTACCGAACCATAAAGAACATATTCCGTAACTGTTTACGCAAGAGTTGAATGACAAAACTACCACAACAACCACTTCGCTTTGCTACGCTCCATGTGAAAGAACCCTGTTAACACATCACTGCACAAGCACACACAGAATAAGCTGTTAGGCTAAAACAATGGGGACAATCACAGCATAATGCATAAACACCAAGCATTGTGTGTGTGTGTGTGTGTGTGTGTGTGTGTGTGTGTGTGGTGTGTGTGTGTGTGTGTGTGTGTGTGTTGGGGGGGATGCAGATAGAACGAGACAATAATAAAATTGGTCCTGATGAAACTGATCTGGAAATAGATCAGGCCTTAATAGCTTTAGCCCCAACCCTTCTCAACAACACCCACTGAGCACTTACCATGTAATTCATTAAAGCCATCTTAACCTAATATGACTGGTACGGAGGGAGGGGGTGTATCAACGCTAGACTAGAATTGAGATGGAACTGCCGCAATTGTGACGTCATAGTCTTGGTTTCACTTCTGCTGGAGCTTTCACATCAGTGCTCACCAGTGCAAGACATTAGCTGACGGAGGCACATTAAACCCACTGCTGGCTGCAGAAAGAAACTCAATTAGGCCTGCTCAGGGTGTGTGTGTGTGTGTGTGTGTGTGTGTGTGTGTGTGTGTGTGTGTGTGTGTGTGTGTGTGTGTGTGTGTGTGTGTGTGTGTGTGTGTGTGTGTGTGTGTGTGTGTGTGTGTGTGTGTGTGTGTGTGTGTGTGTGTGTGTGTGTGAGACTTAAGGAAAGCTTTGACTATGTACACTCAGTGAGCATAGCCTTGCTATTGAGAAAGACTGCTGTAGGCAGACCTGGCTCTCGAGAAGACAGGCTATGTGCACACTGCCCACAAAATTAGGTGGAAACTGAGCTGCACTTCTTAACCTCCTGCCAAATGTATGACCATATTAGAGACACATTTCCCTCAGATTACACAGACCCACAAAGAATTAGAAAACAAATCCGATTTTGATAAACTTCCATATCTATTGGGTGAAATACCAGTATGCAACCACAGAAGCAAGATTTGTGACCTGTTGCCACAAGAAAAGCACAACCAGCAAAGAACAAACACCATTGTAAATACAACTCTGTTTATTTCCCTTTTGTACTTGAAATATTTGCACATTGTTACAACACTGTGTACAGTGCCTTGCAAAGGTTTTCATCCCCCATGGCATTTTTCCTATTTTGTTGCATTACAACCTGTGTAGAAGCCACCGTGCTTCTACACCTTCATTGCTTGCTGTTTGGGGTTTTAGGCTGGGTTTCTGTACAGCACTTCGAGATATTAGCTGATGTACGAAGGGCTATATAAAATAAACTTGATTTGATTTGAATTTAAATTGATTTTTTATTTGGATTTCATGTAATGGACACACAAAATAGTCCAATTTGGTGAAGTGAAATTTAAAAAATGACCTGTTTCAAAAAATTCAAAAGAATTTCGAATGGAAAAGTGGTACGTGCATATGTATTCACCCCCTTGCTATGAAGCCCCTAAATAAGATCTGGTGAAAACAATTACCTTCAGAAGTCACATAATTAGTTAGATTGCACACGGGTGGACTTTATTTAAGTGTCACATGATCTGTCACATGATCTCAATATATATACACCTGGGCTGCTGTCCAAACACTTAAAAGACACAAGTTTGCAAAGTAAGCCCCTCAGCCCTCGTTTTTAGTCGGATTTGTGAGTGTACAATTATGTTCACTCCGGGGCCTGAAACTCCCCATAATTAAATTTGCAACGATTGTACATCAGCTAAGAAAATTCAGCGAAAACTCAAAAACAACATCAATGGAGAAGTCAACATACAAGTGTAAGTAAAAACAAATGCAAATAGAAATTTTGCTACTACGTAAAAAGTAAATATGTTTATCTTTTGGAAATTGTAGAAATAAAATATTTCCCTTCTTCAGAAGTTCCAGCTAGGTAGGCTAACATTAGCTAATTCATTTGCTAGCTATCAAACAGTAGGCATATATTAATAATTATATATTTAATATAAGTAGACATGCACTCATATTTTTTGTATTATTATTTTTTATTTATTTAACCTTTATTTAACCAGGTAGGCTAGTTGAGAACAAGTTCTCATTTGCAACTGCGACCTGGCCAAGATAAAGCATAGCAATTCGACACAAAACAACACAGAGTTACACATGGAATTAACAAAACATACAGTCAATAATACAGTAGAACAAAAGAAAACAAAAAGTCTATATACAGTGAGTGCAAATGAGGTAAGATAAGGGAGTTAAGGCAATAAATAGGCCATGGTGGCGAAGTAATTACAATATAGCAATTAAACACTGGAATGGTAGATGTGCAGAAGATGAATGTGTAAGTAGAGATACTGGGGTGCAAAGGAGCAAGATAAATAAATGAATAAATACAGTATGGGGAAGAGGTAGGTAGATAGATGGGCTGTTTACAGATAGGCTATGTACAGGTGCAGTGATCTGTGAGCTGCTCTGAAGCTAGTGAGGGAGATATGAGTCTCCAGCTTCAGAGATTTTTGCAGTTCGTTCCAGTCATTGGCAGCAGAGAACTGGAAGGAAAGACGAACAAAGGAGAAATTGGCTTTGGGAGTGACCAGTGAGATATACCTGCTGAAGCGCGTGCGACGAGTGGGTGCTGCTATGGTGACCAGTGACCTGAGATAAGGCGGGGACTTGTAGATAACCTGTAGCTAGTGGGTTTGGCGATGAGTATGAAGCGAGGGCTAACCAACGAGAGCGTACAGGTCGCAATGGTGGGTAGTGTATGGGGCTTTGGTGACAAAACGGATGGCACTGTGATAGACTGCATCCAGTTTGTTGAGTAGAGTGTTGGAGGCTATTTTATAGATGACATCGCCGAAGTCGAGGATCGGTAGGTTGGTCAGTTTTACGAGGGTATGTTTGGCAGCATGAGTGACGGAGGCTTTGTTGCGAAATAGGAAGCCGATTCTAAGATTTCATTTTGGATTGGAGATGCTTAATGTGAGTCTGGAAGGAGAGTTTACAGTCTAACCAGACACCTAGGAATTTGTAGTTGTCCACGTATTCTAAGTCAGAGCCGTCCAGAGTAGTGATGCTGGACGGGCGAGCAGGTGCGGGCAGTGATCGGTTGAATAGCATGCATTTAGTTTTACTTGCGTTTAAGAGCAGTTGGAGGCCACGGAAGGAGAGTTGTATGGCATTGAAGCTCGTCTGGAGGTTAGTTAACAGTGTCCAAAGAGGGGCCAGAAGTATACAGAATGGTGTCGTCTGCGTAGAGGTGTATCAGAGAATCACCAGCAGCAAGAGCAACATCATTGATGTACACAGAGAAGAGAGTCGGCCCGAGAATTGAACCCTGTGGCACCCCCATAGAGACTGCCAGAGGTCCGAACAACAGGCCCTCCGATTTGACACACTGAAATCTATCAGAGAAGTAGTTGGTAAACCAGGCGAGGCAGTCATTTGAGAAACCAAGGCTGTCGAGTCTGCCAATAAGAATGTTGTGATTGACAGAGTCGAAAGCCTTGGCCAGGTCGATGAATACGGCTGCACAGTAATGTCTCTTATCGATGGCGGTTATGATGTCGTTTAGGACCTTGAGCGTGGCTGAGGTGCACCCATGACCAGCTCTGAAACCAGATTGCATAGCGGAGAAGGTACGGTGGGATTCGAAATGGTCGGTGATCTGTTTGTTAACTTGGCTTTCGAAGACCTTAGAAAGACAGGGTAGGATAGATATAAGTCTGTAGCAGTTTGGGTCTAGAGTGTCACCCCCTTTGAAGAGGGGGATGACCGCGGCAGCTTTCCAATCTTTGGGAATCTCAGACGATACGAAAGAGAGGTTGAACAGGCTAGTAATAGGGGTTGCAAAAATTTCGGCAGATAATTTTAGAAAGAGAGGGTCCAGATTGTCTAGCCCGGCTGATTTGTAGGGGTCCAGATTTTGCAGCTCTTTCAGAACATCAGCTATCTGGATTTGGGTAAAGGAGAAATGGTGGGGGCTTTGGCGGGTTGCTGTGGAGGGTGCCGGGTAGTTGACCGGGGTTGGGGTAGCCAGGTGGAAAGCATGACCAGCCGTAGAGAAATGCTTATTGAAATTCTCAATTATAGTGGATTTATCGGTGGTGACAGTGTTTCCTAGCCTCAGAGCAGTGGGCAGCTGGTAGGAGGTGCTCTTATTCTCCATGGACTTTACAGTGTCCCAGAACTTTTTTGAGTTAGTACTACAGGATGCAAATTTCTGTTTGAAAAAGCTAGCCTTAGCTTTCCTAACTGCCTGTGTATATTTGTTCCTAACTTCCCTGAAAAGTTGCATATCCCGGAGGCTATTCGATGCTAATGCAGAACGCCACAGGATGTTTTTGTGCTGGTCAAGGGCAGACAGGTCTGGAGTGAACCAAGGACTATATCTATTCCTAGTTCATTTTTTTTTTAATGGGGCATGCTTATTTAAGATGGTGACGAAGGCACTTTTAAAGAATAGCCAGGCATCATCTACTGACGGGATGAGGTCAATGTCATTCCAGGATACCCCAGCCAGGTCGATTAGAAAGGCCTGCTCGCAGAAGTGTTTTAGGGAGCGTTTGACAGTGATGAGGGGTTGTCATTTGGTCGCAGACCCTTTACGGATGCAAGCAATGAGGCAGTGATCGCTGAGATCTTGATTGAAAACAGCAGAGGTGTATTTGGAGGGCAAGTTAGTTAGGATGACATCTATGAGGGTGCCCGTGTTTACGGATTTGGAGTTGTACCTGGTAGGTTCATTGATAATTTGTGTGAGATTGACGGCATCAAGCTTTGATTGTAGGATGGCCGGGGTGTTAAGCATGTCCCAGTTTAGGTCACCTAGTAGCACGAGCTCAGAAGATAGATGGGGGGCAATCAATTCACATATGGTATCAAGGGCACAGTTGGGGGCAGAGGGAGGTCTATAGCAAGCGGCAAAAGTGAAAGACTTGTTTCTGGAAAGGTGAATTTTTAGAAGTAGAAGCTCGAATTGTTTGGGTACAGACTTGGATAGTAATACAGAACTCTGCAGGCTATCTTTGCAGTAGATTGCAACACCGCCCCCTTTGGCAGTTCTATCTTGGCGGAAATGTTTTAGTTAGCGATGGAGATTTCAGGGTTTTTGGTGGATTTCCTAAGCCAAGATTCAGACACGGCTAAGACATCTGGATTGGCAGAGTGTGCTAAAGCAGTGAGTAAAACAAACTTAGGGAGTAGGCTTCTAATGTTAACATGCATGAAACCAAGGCTTTTACGGTTACAGAAGTCAACAAATGAGAGCACCTGGGGAGTGGGAGTGGAGCTAGGCACTGCAGGACCTGGAATAACCTATACATCAACAGAGGAGAAGTAGGATAAGGGTACGGCTAAATGCTATACGAACTGGCCGTCTAGCACGTTCGGAACAGAGAGTAAAAGGAGCAGGTTTCTGAGCACGATAGCATAGATTCAAGGCATACTGTACAGACAAAGGTAAGGTAGGATGTGAGTACATTGGAGGTAAACCTAGGCATTGAGTAATGATGAGAGAGATATAGTCTCTAGAGACGTTTAAACCAGGTGATGTCATCGCATATGTAGGAGGTGGGACAACATGGTTGGTAAGGCATATTGAGCAGGGCTAGAGGCTCTACAGTGAAATAAGACAGTAATCACTAACCAGGACAGTAATGGACGAGGCATATTGATATTAGAGAGAGGCATGCATAGCCAAGTGAACATATGGGTCCAGTGAGTGGTTGGGCTGACTGGGGACACGGCGATTCAGACAGTTAGCAGGCCAATGCTAACACGCTAATAGTTAGTAGACCGGGGCTAAACAAGCTAGCAGTTAGCAGACCGGGGCTGGCAAGCTAGCAGTTAGCAGACCGGGGCAGGTAAGCTCGGAGTTAGCAAACCGGGGCTACCCCAAACCGGGGTAAGTTTGTTTTTGCCTCTTTGTGCGGTGACGTCGATAGACCAGTCGTGGAATTAGTAGGGTTCCAAGTTGCTCTAGGTAGCTAGCAGGCCTAGCAGGTTAGCAGAATGGGTCTTCAGCGGTCGTCGCGCCTGAGGGGACTGTTGGAATCCAGTCGTAGAGGATTGGCGGGGTTCCGTGTCACGTACCGGCAGTAGAAGGGGTCCGGATATTGTAGCCCAGGAGTGGGCTTCGGTGGTAGCACAGTAGCCCTGGCCGGGCTAGCTTCAGGCTAATTGGTGCTTTCTCCGGGATGGAAACGCTAGCCAGGAGTGGTCACCCGGGATTGCGGTTAGCTAGTTGCGAAGATCCAGATGAACATTTTCAGAATTTGTGGTAGGAATCCGGGGATATGGAGAGAAATAGGTCCGTATTTGAATGTAGTGCATATAAAGCACCCACAAGCCACCGGTGGCTGAAAACACAATCATCCCGGGATGAACGAGTGATGAATTTCCGGCCAAGGGTGGTCCATTTAAAAATAATTCCTTCCTCCCTCGCCCCTTGCCCTGCAAGTGTATACTCATCAGACGTCATGATACATCATCAGAAGTGTCCACTTAATTTGAGGGCTGAGGGGATAGGGTGTGTCTTTTAAGTGTTTGGACCCCAGCCCTGTTCTGAAAGGCCCCAGAGTCAGCGGCACCACTAAGCAAGGGGCGCCACCAAGCAAGTGACACCATGAAGACCAAGGAGCTCTCCAAACAGGTCAGGGACAAAGTTGTGGAGAAGTACAGATCAGGGTTGGGTTATAAAAAAATATCTGAAACTTTGAACATCCTACGGAGCACCATTAAATCCATTCTAAAACAATTTAAAGAATATGGCACCACAACAAACTTGCCAAGAGGGGGCCGCCACCAAAACTCACGGACCAAGCAAGTTGGCATTAATCAGAGAGGCAACAAAGAGACCAAAGATAACCCTGAAGGAGCTTTAAAGCTCCACAGTGGAGATTGGAGTATCTGTCCATAGGACCACTTTAAGCTGTACACTCCACAGAGCTGGGCTTAATGGAGGAGTGGCCAGAAAAAAGCCATTGCTTAAAGAAAAAAATAAGCAAACACGTTTGGTGTTCACCAAAAGGCATGTGGGAGACTCCCCAAACATATGGAAGAAGGTACTCTGGTCAGATGAGACTAAAATTGAGCTGGCGCAAACCCAACACCTCTCATCACCCAGAGAACATCATCCTCACAGTGAAGCGTGGTGGTGGCAGCATCATACTGGAGGGATGTTTTTCATCAGTAGGGACTGGGAAACTGGTCAGAATTGAAGGAACGATGGATGGAGCTAAATACAGGGAAATTCTTGAGCCAAACCTGTTTCAGTCTTCCAGAGATTTGAGACTGGGATGGAGGTTCACCTTCCAGCAGGACAATGACCCTAAGCATACTGCTAAAGCAACACTCGAGTGGTTAAAGGGGAAACATTTAAATGTCTTGGAATGGCCTAGTCAAAGCCCAGATCTCATTCCAATTTGAGAATCTGTGGTATGACTTAAAGATTGCTGTACACCAGTGGAACCCATCTAACTTGAAGGAGCTGGAGCAGTTTTGCATTGAAGAATGGGCAAAAATCCCAGTGGCTAGATGTGCCAAGCTTATAGAGACATACCCCAAGAGACTTGCAGCTGTAATTGCTGCAAAAGGTGGCTCTACATAGTATTGACTTTGGGGGGGGGGTGAATAGTTATGCACGCTCAAGTTTTTTTTTGTCTTATTTCTTGTTTGCTTCACAAGAAAAAATATTTTGCATCTTCAAAGTGGTAGGTATGTTGTGTAAATCAAACGATACAAACCCCCCAAAAATCAATTTTAATTCCAGGTTGTAAAACAACAAAGGGGGGTGAATACTTTCGCAAGCCACTGTATAGACATAATATGACATTTGAAATGTCTTTATTCTTTTGGAACTTTTGTGAGTGTTATGTTTACTGTTCATTTTTAATTGTTTATTTCACTTTTGTTTGTTATCCATTTCACTTGCTTTGGCAATGTAAACATATGTTTCCCATGACAAACAAGCCCTTTGAATTGAATTGAGAGAGATCCCCTGCCAGATAACCAGACAGGCTGGCTCATGTCAGGGCTGCTGTTTGGAGTGTCACTGAGGAGGGCAGGCAGTTCTGAGATTTGCCCATTGTGTGTCTTTAACACATAAAACACTGAGTGAGTTTAGCTGCCACTACATCATGGACATAATGGGAGGAATAATGTCTCTGATGGATTACATTTGTTATTGCTGTCATCATCATCATGGTTTTGTAATCATTGTCATGATTTTCAGTGTAGTTTTTAGTTTTAGGAGATAAATAGATACATCCCTTATCTAACAGATTTGTATTATGCAATAACAAAATCCCCGATGGATGTGAGTGTAAGGTTTGTCTTTTTTCATCAATGTTACCACAACAATCCTCACAATCTGTGCACTGAGGCAGAACTTATTGTTTCACAAAAGATGCCAACAATGGAATTCTATGGAAGAGAGTTTAACTTTTTCTCAACCTTTTATCGTTTGTTCGGTTCAGTTACCATAGCCAATTCGCAATATGACCCTTGGAGTTTCTCAGATATTTGTGTAACTGTATTTGAGCTCTGAGCAGCAGCACAATTGTTTGAATAAAAAATCCATGTATCACATCAACCAAGAGTCCCGGCTGTGAAAAGTACCCCCTATTGTCTTTGGAAATCATGTTTCGATTGAATTCGGCCTGTCCCAGAAATGAACCCTAATCCCCCGAACTGAAAAGGCACCCAAATGTTCACCCATCATGCTCCGCCTCACTGCTCTTATCTGAGAAATTAAGCCCCAATGCGGGGGCCTTGTGAGCCAAGAGAGACCACATGGTGACACAGACATGAGCCTTGTTTTAGACCCTGTGCTAATGTGAGTTTGAACACATATTATGGTTAAACTCAACTATACTAATTGATGAAAATATATATATATATATGTATAATATTTGTAAATTATTAAAACATAAATAGGATTGGTGGAGTTGTCACACATGCAGCTAACAAAAATATATGGAAATGTCTGCTCTATTCAAAATTACAACCAACTAATTGCATTCCAGGTGACTACCTCATGAAGCTGGTTGAGAGAATGCCAAGAGTGTGCAAAGCTGTCAAGGCAAAGGGTGGCTACTTTGAAGAATCTCAAATATAAAATATATGTTGATTTGTTTACACACTACATGATTCCATATGTGTTATTTCATAGTTTTGATGTCTTCACTATTATTATACAATGTAAAAATAAAGAAAAACCCTTGAATGAGTAGGTGTGTCCAAACTTTTGACTGGTACTGTATATATTTACCCAAACATATATGGGGGATTGGAAATGACGCAGACAGTTACATTGATGGAAGCCACAATCTATCTGCAATATTAAAGCTGATCTACCTCCTAAAACAAAATATATGTATATTAATGTGAGTTTCGCGATCTGATCAACAAGATCAAATCACTATATGATCAAGGTTTGTCGCGTCTACACATGGTATTAAAATGTGTCTCTTCTGTATGTAAAGTATTTGACATATTCTTTCAAAATAATATGAATGCATTTTTATTAAGACAATAAATAATGTCATTTTAGAGGCCAGTATAATGATGATTTAAATGGTTTGGCAATCTAGATCTGTTTACACTTGATTGATATCCAGACACAATACGTGCCTGACTACCTCCGGAAGTGGTCAGGAAGATCTGATCAAAATCAGATCATAATGTGTCTTTTAATCATCTCCACCTGTCTAAAATGTCCTGTTGTGTGTGTGTGTGTGTGTGTGTCTTTCTCTCTTCACAGATTTCCCCCTCAGGGGACGTCCCACCACATAGGGAATCAGATCTTGCCCAGAACAAACGAATGAATCATATTCAGTTATCAATATTGAAATGACCCTCGCCTGCAGCAAGTAAACAGAGAGGGTTTGGGGAGGGGCAGCAGTGGCCAACGCAAGAAGGGAGAAGCATATCCTCACACATGGCCCCCCTTAGGGTGTGTGTATAGCAGAAGGAAAGCGTGTGTGTGCGTCTGTGTGTGTGTGCTCATGTGATCATGTATTTATGTGTGTCTAAGTGTATATTGTGTGTATGTAGTTGGGGAGTGGGCTTGACGCCTGGATTTGCAATGGCACACTGTGTGCATGTTCCTTTAAGCTGTGGACCTGAGCAATTTTATTGTTCCTTTAAGCTGAGGATGCATGACTGCACTGAGCACTCATCCAGCCTCTCATAGATATACTGAGTGGACTGCTCACCAACAATCTATTCATTCTGATTGCTCTGCGGTCATTCACTGGAGAAAACACAGAACATCAAATCATTGTTTTACTAGCTTTTCCCAATGTCGTTAAAAGGGTATTGAACCAGCATTTTATGGCACTGCTGACGAATTACAAGTCAATATACAGAAATTGATTATGAGCCTTGTTATCACAATACCAATAATATCACTGGGTTGTGCTATATGTGTGTGTTTGTGTGCTGCATGCATTTGTATGCATAGCTTGGTGCGTGTGTGTGCTCACCGCGTGCCACTTTCGTGTGTGTGAGTGTGTGTGTGTGTGTGTGATTAGCTTGGTACTTGTGTGTGTGTTTATTTGAGAAAGTTTGTTGTTTATCAAGTAGAGCGTAAGTCAGCAAAGTTCCCTTCCTGATGAGTCACCAGTGGATACGGTCTGTCTGTCCTTGGAGGATGGAAGCCCAATTTAATTACACACAGAGGACTTGCTGCTCTGCTCTGCTCTCCACCACAGAAACATAATCAACTTGTAGCCACTAATTGCAATCAAACTTTAAAATGCATCAGAGACTAATAATAGAACTGTGAAAAGGTACAATGCATTAATTGTATAATTGAACATGAGAGGAGTACTGTAATGAATTGATTAGTATGGCGTTCCAGCCTCTACTAAGTAAACAGTATAGTGAAGGGAAGCTAGAATGGTACTACATCATGTAATGAAACATTATCCATGCTATATATTACTGTGTTATTTGTTCTTATGACGCCTAGGCATTAGTTCCAATACAGTATCCAGTGATTGGTTAACACATTGATTAAGAGAGACATTGTTGAACGACTGGGCCAAATAATCAGCTTGTAGCAGAGAATGATTGAATTGGTTAATCTATACCCATTTACAATGCTCTAGTTGACTAACACTTCTATAAGGCAGCCCATGCAGATATTAGTTTACTGTAGGTCTATCTTCTAGATTAACATGGCAGAGTGGTAATTATTTAAAGTGCCTGGACTAGACTACTTGTGATTCTAACCCTGTAGCCTGTGATCATCCAAGGTGATCTTTGCGTTATTCACCAGTAGCCACATTAATAAACATAAGAGAGAAATGCAAAGTTTCTATTCTATGTTCAAACTGTTCTCATAAGGCCAGTGATATGTAGTTTTAGCAGATTACATTACAACAGTGACTGAAGATGTGGTTTACCTGGTCGTATGCCTAGTATTAAGACCTACCCACACTGCAACCGCAAGAGTAGGCCATAATCCAGTAACAAAATATTGCTTGAATCATCAGCTCAAACTTCATAAGGAGTTGATATTTTCTAATGATTTAGAAAATCAGCTAATGATTTGAGCAAAGAGAAGCTCCTTTTGAATCCCTCAGCATCATCCACAACTCTCTCTCTCACTCACTCACTCACTCACTCACTCACTCACTCACTCACTCACTCACTCACTCACTCACTCACTCACTCACTCACTCACTCACTCACTCACTCACTCACTCACTCACTCACTCACTCACTCACTCACTCACAGACAGACATACCTTATGATAACAGTTGCAAGGCTCACCCGTGATCTAGTCTGCTGATTGTGTCTTGATGCCAGGTCAAGAAATTAAACAAAAACAGGTTCAGTTATCACAGGCATCTTAACCCTGTCTGTCTGCTGCTGTTTTAAAGGGTTTATATTTTAGACTGGAGACAGGGCAGGGTTGACGTTTGGAATTTCTAGGGAGCTTGATTTGTACGGTCACAGAGGCATAGGCTATAATGGTAAATTTTTTTATGATTATGATCCCGTTATTTATTCGAAAGATATCCTTCCCACACACATTCCAAACCTTTCCTTTAGCATTCAAGCTTGCCTTGCATGGGAGCATATCTCTAAATAAAAGTCTGATCATTATCGGAAGGTGGAGACGTGAGGTACAGTCACCTTCCCCTTTCCCACGTGTTGGTGGTTTAAATGATGATTTCTTTATGAGTTTTAAAAAGGCTTCTAAAGTTTGTAATTTCCTCCTTGAAATTTCATAATTGATTTGCCCTAAAAAAACATCAAGCCCTACAAAAATGCCCAGGAATATTTTCCTGCTGTAGCAAACTGGCTCAAATTAAGATCCAACATCTGTAGTAGCTTTTCATCGTGCGATAATTGTCACGATTTTCATGCAAATATTGTAAAATATGCATACCTCTGCTTTATGATTTATCTCATCTCCTGCAAGACTTTCTCTTTACCAGATATATATAGTTTTGTGTCATTTTAGTTTATTTTGGCCCTGGGTTTGCTAACATCCACTTGAGTGTTCCATATAAATTGTTTGCTCGGATGTTGAAGCTTTCCTAAATAAGTTTGTTTCCCCCCAATAGATATCTAATTATCTCAACATTATGAGAGTAGTATTACTGTGGGGGTGATAGCAACACCAACATAGCTACATAGTAGGTCAAAGCTGTGTGCTGGAAAACCTTTGTAGAGCATGGGTGGAATAGGTATTGTGGTGCGCATGTGAATTTCCTTTCTTTTTTGGCTTCAGGTCAATGCCTACTTCTCACTTAAAACATGTTTTAGTATTTAATTATCCTTTACATCAGGAGGATAAAATTGCTGAATTAGTATTGTATCTGTATTTACACATTTTTGTAATTTCATTTTATGAGATCTCTCTTCTAAACGCTAATGCCTATAGCCTTGAGTTATTCACATTTTTAAGAAATCCAAGGTCTAGTGTGTGGTGTCCATTGTCCAGATTTTACCTTTAGGTCTACTCCTGCATGCATGTCCACCGGCCGGTGGGGTATCATATCCTGCATAAACCAGGGCACTGTTTTGTTGTCGTCCACATCACAGACAGCCTCAACGCCTTATCAGAGTCCAGATCAGTGCAGCCAGGTTATTCCCTCTTCTGAACACTCAGGTAATGGTGGACGCAGCAGACTACATGGCACCAGCAGACCTTGTTAACCTTGCAGTCTCATAAAGCCACTCTGTTGGTGTTGCAGTGCAGGAGCAGGGGGGAGAGCAACAATGCAGGAGTGTAACAGGGCAATATGGAACCAAATGATCTGGAACCAGCAGCACTCCCCCTAGACACTAAACACCCTATATCTTGTAGTTTTTTTAACAAGTTTTTTTATTTCATCTTTATTTAACCAGGTAGGCCAGTTGAGAACAAGTTCTTATTTACAACTGCGACCTGGCCAAGATAAAGCAAAGTTGTGCGACAAGAACAACAACACAGAGTTACACATGGGATAAACAAACGTACAGTCAATAACACAATATAAAAATCTGTATTCAGTGTGTGTGAATGAAGTAAGGAGGTAAGGCAATAAATAGGCCATAGTGGTGAAGTAATTACAATTTAGCAATTAACACTGGAGGGATAGATGTGCAGATGAGGATGTGCAAGTAGAAATACTGGTGTGCAAAAGAGCAGAAAAACAAAAACAAATATGGGGATGAGGTAGGTAGTTGGTTGAATGGGCTATTTACAGATGGGCTGTGTACAGCAGCAGCAATTGGTAAGCTGCTCTGACAGCTGATGCTTAAAGTTAGTGAGGGAGATATGTCTCCAACTTCAGTGATTTTTTTTTTTGCAATTCGTTCCAGTCATTGGCAGCAGAGAACTGGAAGGAAATGCAGCCAAAGGAGGAATTGGCTTTGGGGATGACCAGTGAAATATACCTGCTGGAGCGCGTGCTACGGGTGGGGGTTGCTAATGTGACCAGTGAGCTGAGATAAGGCGGAGCTTTACCTAGCAAAGACTTATAGATGACCTGGAGCCAGTGGGTTTGGCGACGAATATGTAGCGAGGACCAGCCAACGAGAGCATACAGGTCGCAGTGGTGGGTAGTATATGGGGCTTTGGTGACAAAACAGATGGCACTGTGATAGACTGCATCCAATTTGCTGAGTAGAGTGTTGAAGTCTATTTTGTAAATGACATCGCCGAAGTCAAGGATCGCCTAGGATAGTCAGTTCTACGAGGGTATGTTTGGCAGCATGAGTGAAGGATGCTTTGTTGCGAAATAGGAAGCCGATTCTAAGATTTCATTTTGGATTGGAGATGCTTAATATGAGTCTGGAAGGAAAGTTTACAGTCTAGCCAGACACCTAGGTATTTATAGTTGTCCACATATTCTAAGTCAGAACTGTCCAGAGTAGTGATGCTAGTGGGAGCAGGCGGGAGCGGGCAGAGATCGGTTGAAGAGCATGCATTTCATTTTACTTGCATTTAAGAGCAGTTGGAGGCCACAGAAGTAGTGTTGTATGACATTGAAGCTCGTTTGTAGGTTTGATAACACAATGTCCAAAGAAGGGCCAGATGTATACAGAATGGTGTCAAGGTGGGCAAGGTGCTGCGGGAGGTGCAGAGCTGTTGGCCGGGGTTGGGGTAGCCAGGTGGAAAGCATGGCCAGCCGTAGAGAAATGCTTATTGAAATTATCGATTATCGTGGATTTATCGGTGGTGACAGTGTTTCCTAGCCTCAGTGCAGTGGGCAGCTGGGAGGAGGTGCTCTTATTCTCCATGGACTTTACAGTGTCCCAAAACCTTTTGAAGTTTCTGTGGCAGGATGCAAATTTCTGTTTGAAAAAGCTAGCCTTTGCTTTCCTAACTGCCTGTGTATATTGGTTCGTGACTTCCCTGAAAAATTGCATATCGCGGGGACTATTCGAAGCTAGTGCAGTACGCCAAGGATGTTTTTGTGCTCGTCAAAGGCAGTCAAGTCTGGAGTGAACCAAGGACGATATCTGTTCTTAGTTCTCAGGCTTCTGATGTTAACATGCATGAACCCAAGGCTTTTACGGTTACAGAAGTCAACAAATGAGAGCGCCTGGGGACACACAGGGCCTGGGTTAACCTCTACATCACCAGAGGAACAGAGGAGGAGTAGGATGAGGGTACGGCTAAAGGTTATAACAACTGGTCGTCTAGTGCTTTGGGAACAGAGAATAAAAGGAGCAGATTTCTGGGCATGGTAGGATAGATTCAGGGCACAATGTACAGACAAGGGTATGGTACGGTGCGAGTACAGTGGAGGTTAACCTAGGCATTGAGTGACGATGAGAGAGGTTGCATCTCTGGAGGCGCCAGTTAAGCTAGGTGCGGTCTCCGCATGTGTGGGGGGTGTGGCAAAGGAGCAAACTGAGGCATGTTGAGCGGGACTAGGGGCTCCGCAGTAAAATATAACAATGAGAGCTACCCTAAACAACAGTATACAAGACATATTGACATTAGAGAGATGCATAAAGCAATCACAGGTGTTGATTGGGAAAGCTAAGACAACAATGGGTAAACAGCTAAGACAACAACAACAACGGATAAATGGCAATGAATGGGCAGAGAGGGTCAGTTAGCTACACACAGGGCCTGAGTTCGAGGCTGGAGCCGACAGATAAACAAAATGAAGTACCGTGTTAATGAACAGTCCAGCAGGCATCAGCTGTGTAGCCGATTGATCATAGGGTCCAATGAGCCGCAATAGATGAAACAGGGAGCAGTTCGGTAGTTGTTACTACGCTAGGCGAGCGGGAGACACGGCTTTCAGGAAGCTAGTGGGCCAGGGTTAGCAGAAGGGTCTTTACCGACATCCACGACTCAGAGACCGGTTGAGAGCACATCGGCCGAATTACGTCAGCAGACCAGCAGTGATGGATCGGCGGGGCTCCGTGTCGACAAAGGGTCCAGGTCAATTGGCAAGAGAGGTATTGTAGTTGGTGTACTTCGTTTGCTAGCCGGGAGATAGGCCTAGCTCGAGGCTAGCTCGAAGCTAACTGGTGCTTGCTTTTGGACAAGAGCGTTAGCCACAATAACCACTCGGTAGCTAGCTGGCTGCGATGATCTGGTGTAATGGCTTGCGGGCAGGAATCCGGTGATGTAGTGGAAAACAAGCAGTCTGATATGCTCAGGGCTGATATCGCGCTGTGCAGACTGGCAGGTATTATCCAGGCTATACGGGCTAAAGCGGCTGGTGTCTGAGCTAAAGGTAAAGACCACTAGCAGTGGCTTACAATGACTAAATAGCTAGTAGCTAATTAGCTGGCTAGCTTCTGATGGAGGTTCCAGTTATAAGGTCTAAAAAATAGCAGATCCGTACCACATTGGGTGAGGCAGGTTGCAGGAAGGTATATTTAATTCGAAAATGGAAAAAAAGAGATTGAAATGTAAACGAAAAAAAGAAAACTGAATATTTACACGGGACAAAAACAAACATGCCATCTTGGAGAGGATAGTTCCACTCTCCCTAGACACTAAACACCCTATACCTTCTAGTTTCACTCTCACTTCACCACAGCAGGCTCCTGGCTCAGAGCACGAGTGATGTGAAGACAGCACTGATAACCTGGGCCCCACTGCACAAATTATGCTTATTTGGCTTACTAAACCAATGTAGCACAGTGGATTGTCTGCACATTTTTTAAAAACTAAACATGAGGTCAACTCTCATCCAGAAAACACACTATATCGTACCTATAGGGGATGAGGGAGTCAGCACTGATTAAAATGAATTCAGTGCCTATATGTAAATGTAAATGAGATGAGATATGTCAGGTGTCAGGTGTGCCAAAGCGCAACAACATTAGTTAGTTCCACTGAATGACTCAACTGTATAAATCATTTGTCTTCAGAGAAGGAAACCGTTGATAATGAGACCCATTCAGATTGCTGTCTGCCAATGTTTATGTTTGCTATGGATATTCCACTTACATCAGTAGAGGCAGCTGGGAGGAGCAATAGGAGGACGGGCTCATTGTAATGGCTGGAATGAAATTAATCGAACAGTATCAAACATATGGAAACCACATGTTCGACTACTTTCCATTTATTCCATTCCAGCCATTACAATGAGCCCATCCTCCTATACCTCCTCCCTCCAGCCTCCACTGGCTTACATCATAGCCTGTTTCTTCTATTACACCTCTGCATGTATCTCACATTTTGTGCTCTGCATCCGGGGTGTTCTGCATTTTTTGCCAGGATTCCATTGCTCTTATTTTTTCCAGCTGGGCCAAGCCAAGGAGAGGTCTGCATTGAATTCATCTGTGTAGATCTTATCAACTGCAATGTTTGTTTTAGCATCCGTGGCAGCTGCAAGAATTTACCCCTGCCAGAGTGGAGCATCAAATAACTGTTCTCACTGTCAAAACATCTGATTTCCCTTTCAGTAGTGCTTGTCGGGGTAGGGGTGATATTACAGACTCATTTGAAAGGGAACATATTCATATTTAGTGTTATACAGTTATTTTTATTGTGATCTTACAGTAATACTTTATAAGGACTGTTGTACATAAAAATACTATTTTTATTTACTTGTGGAAATTGTCTCAAAACTGCACTCTAAGGCACTTGTGGGAAAATGCAGACCGGAGTCCACACGTCTGAAATAGGTGCCATCCACTGTCATCTCAGCCCCCTCCGATTCTAGAGGAGAAAATAAGACAGTGAGAGACAGCTCTCCCTTTCATTCATCTACAACAAGATTGCTGGAGATCTGGTGCTGGTGGGGAACTTCAGACAAATGGCACTGTGCCGGACTAAAAGCCATTGTCTTTGCAAAAGGGGAGTAGATTCGGTGTGCTTGTCAATCACTTGACTTTTAACCATTGGCTCAGTTGGATCCATGAGAATCTGAGAGGAGAAAGTCCAAATGGTACATGTGCACTGAAAAGGAAGTTTCCATATCACTCAACTCTGTCAGTATGTTATTGTTTTTGGTTGTTGAATTGTTATCGTATGCATGTATACAAAGGACACACTTTAACTACTTAAATACAATGATTTTGTCAACATGTTGGCGTTTTCTACAACTGAGTGGATGTGAAATAAGTGGTAGTGTAGGAGACAGCATTGGGATCACACACTGACAAGCAGTTTAATGGACTGTTCCCATTGACTGAACACGTTGATGCTCAGCTTAAATGGGGCTTGAAGTGGGACAAAGTGGCGCTCCTTCCTTCCTTGTCTTTCAGTCAACAAGAACAGAAGACCACATCTTTCAGCACAGCCTTTGACCATTTGACAGAGTAAGCTGTGTTCGACCACATGGTTATAGGACTATATCGACAAAAAGTAAGAATGTGTGCAGATGTTACTTTTCTACCACAGTATACTGACAGAAACTACAAACTTTAACACGTTGGTGATGTAGCTGTAAATGAATTAGTGGTAGGTCCAGTAGTGTTGATGTGGAACCAGTTACTGCTGATTGGAGGTTATTATCACATCTATGCGAAAAGCAGCAGGCGAATAAGTCTCAGTCTGGGCCTCCATTACAGTTGTTGATTGTGAATTGAATAAACAAAGTTTGAGTGCATCTTTGTCAGGCAGGCCTACTGTATGTAACTTGAGTTTTGTAATTACGTCCCCATTTGTCTTCCAGGGAAACATGTGTAATTGGTCTTAACTATGTTTAGGAGGAAATTAAACAACCAGTTTAGAATGTGCCATCATAGGCAGCTGGTGTAGTCTAAGCTAACTAGCTAGCAGCACGTCAACAACATGACTAAAGATGACTGGCTGTTGGTTGGTTGGCTCAGACCTTCTACAATGGGTTTTGAGAAGGAGACGAGGAGAGAGGAGATGGGTCGAAAGGTTTATGTATTTGAGATCTTCCGTTTGGGTCATGCGTCTCTGTCCTAGACTAGCTCATCCAATGGAGATCTTTCCTTTGGGACATGCATCTGTGTCCTAGGCTAGCTCTTCCAATGGATATTGAGTATGGCTGGGTGTGTTGGCGTCTTCCACTGGTCTACTGGAGAATTCTCCTGAATTACATGACTACATTTAGACCTCATCTTATTAGAGCCACATGCTTTCTCAAATGAATAGCTCACTCTCAGAGTCACGTTATAGTGACACAAAACAACAAGTGTTGTCTTCATTGAAAATCCTGTTCTCATGTTGACATTAATTCCGTGAGACTTCCCTGCAACGCTCCCTATCACCTGCACTGTAGATATTGAACAGACAATTCTTTATTCCGCATTAGTCAAATACACCATATCCCCCCCCCTTAGAGTCGACCAACATTGTATAATGTGGGTCTTCTACAGTAATCAGCTTGATTTGTGTTATAGATCTCAGCTGACTGTGTTCAATGGCATTTGCTGCAGTGTTTTTCAGCCAGGAAAGCAAAATAATAAAGTGTATAATGAGAGTATGCTTGCTTTCCAAATGGCATCCTGTTCCCTATTGAGTGTACTATTTTTGACCATGTCCCGTAGTGCCCTATATTGGGAATAGGGTGGCATTAGGGATGCATCCTATATAATGAGATGAGTGAACTAGAAGTCCCCCAGTGTTCCTGACGGGTCTCTGTTTACCATGGTAAGTGTTCTCTCATGATCAATTACTAGGTTATCTATAGTACAGCTTCGTAGCATGTCTTTCAATGGCTGCAGCTTGGGTCATGATAAGATTAGATAAGATATACTTTATTAGTCTACGTGAGATGGAAATTTGTATTCTGCTTTTATCCAACTCCTCCCAACACACACACACACACACACACACACACACACACACACACACACACACACACACACACACACACACACACACACACACACACACACACACACACACACACACACACTAGGTTGGAGAAGCGGGAGCAGCCACAGTGCAAGCAGTTTAAGGGGTTCCTTGCTCAAGGAATGCTACTGCCTGACTGACTACAGACCTGCTTTAGTTAACTTCTCTAGGGTAGGGGGCAGCATTGGGAATTTAGGATGAAAAGCGTGCCCAAATTAAACTGCCTGCTACTCAGCCATGAAAGCTAAAATATGCATATGATTAGTAGATTTGGATAGAAAACACACTGACGTTTCTAAAACTGTTTGAATGATGTCTGTGAGTATAACAGAACTCATATGGAAGGCAAAAACCTGGGAAAAAATCCAACCAGGAAGTGGGAAATCTGAGGTTTGTAGTTTTTCAACTCTTGGCCTATCGAATACACAGTGTCTATGGGGTCATATTGCACTTCCTACGGCTTCCACTAGATGTCAACAGTCTTTAGCACCTTGTTTGATGCTTCTACTGTGAAGTGGGGGCGAATGAGAGGGGAATGAGTCAGAGGTCTGCCAGAGAGCCACGAGCTGGCCATGCGCGTTCACGTGATAGTTAGCTTGCGTTCCATTGCATTTCTGAAGACAAAGCAAGTCTCCGGTTGGAACATTATTGAAGATGTATGTTAAAAACATCCTAAAGATTGATTCTATTCATCGTTTGACATGTTTCTACGCACTGTGACAAACTTTTTGACTTTTCGTCTGCACCTAGTGATCGCGTGTCATGAATTTTGATTACTGGGCTAAACGCGCAAACAAAAAGGAGGTATTTGGACATAAATGATGGACATTATTGAACAAAACAAACAGTTATTGTGGAACAGGGATTCCTGGGAGTGCATTCTGATGAAGATCATCAAAGGTAAGTGTCACGTTCCTGACCTGTTTTCTGTTGTTTTGTATGTGTTTAGTTGGTCAGGGCGTGAGTTGGGGTGGGTATTCTATGTTGTGTGTCTAGTTCGTCTGTTTCTGTGTTCAGCCTAATATGGTTCTCAATCAGAGACAGCTGTCAATCGTTGTCCCTGATTGAGAATCATATATAGGTGGCTTGTTTTGTGTTGGGGATTGTGGGTGGTTGTTTCCTGTCTCTGTGTTTGTGTTCTGCACCAGATAGGACTGTCTCGGCTTTCACGTTTGTTATTTTGTTAGTTGTTAATGTTCATCGTTTATTGTTAAATTAAACATGTTGAACACTAACTGCGCTGCATTTTGGTCCTCTCCTTCATCCCAGGAAGGAAGCCGTTACAGAACCACCCACCTAACCCGGACCAAGCAGCGTGGCAACGGGCAGCAACGACAGCAGCAGTGGTACAAGGAGGAATGGACATGGGAGGAGATTCTGGACGGAGAAGGACCCTGGGCAGAGCCAGAGGAGTGTCGCCGCCCCAAAGCGGAGCTGGAGGCATCTAAAGCGGAGAGGCGGCATTATGAGGCGCTAGCAAGGCAGAGCGGCTGGAAGCCCGAGAGGCGGGAGTACGGGCAGACACCGTGTTATGCGGAAGAGCGTACGGTGTCTCCTGTACGTGTGCATAGCCCGGTGCGGGTTATTCCACCTCCCCGCACTGGGCGGGCTAGATTGAGCATTGAGCCAAGTGCCATGAAGCCGGCTCAACATATCTGGCCTCCAGTACGTCTCCTCGGGCCGGTGTACATGGCACCAGCCTTACGAATGGTGTCCCCGGTTCGCCTACACAGCCCAGTGCGGGTTATTCCACCTCCCCGCATTGGACGGGCTACGGGGAGCATTCAACCAGGTAAGGTTGGGCAGGCTCAGTGCTCAAGGGAGCCAGTACGCCTGCACGGTCCGGTATATCCGGCGCCACTTTCCCGCCCCAGCCCAGTACCACCAGTGCCTACACCACGCACCAGGCTTCCAGTGCGTCTCCAGAGCCCTGTTCCTCCTCCACGCACTCTCCCTGTGGTGCGTGTCTCCAGCCCAGTACCACCAGTTCCGGCACCACGCACCAAGCCTCCTGTGCGTCTCCAGAGCCCTGTACGCACTGTTCCTTCTCCCCGCACTCGCCCTGAGGTGCGTGCCCTCAGCCCGGTACCTCCAGTTCCGGTACCACGCACCAGGCCTATAGTGCGCATCGAGAGTCCAGTGTGCCCTGTTCCTGCTCCCTGCACTAGCCTTGAGGTGCGTGTCTCCAGTCCGGTACCACCAGTTCCGGCACCACGCACCAGGCCTACTGTGTGCCTCAGCAGGTCAGAGTCGGCCGTCTGCCCAACGCCGCCTGTACTGCTCGTCTGCCCAGCGCCGTCTGAGCTGCCTGCACTGCTCGTCTGCCCAGCGCCGTCTGAGCTGCCTGCACTGCTCGTCTGCCCTTCAGTCATGAGCTGCCCTTCAGTCATGAGCTGCCCTTCAGTCATGAGCTGCCCTACAGTCATGAGCTGCCCTACAGTCATGAGCTGCCCTACAGTCATGAGCTGCCCTCCAGTCATGAGCTGCCCTCCAGTCATGAGCTGCCCTCCAGTCATGAGTTGCCCTCCAGTCATGAGCTGCCCTTCAGTCATGAGCTGCCCTTCAGTCATGAGCTGCCCTCCAGTCATGAGCTGCCCTCCAGTCATGAGCTGCCCTCCAGTCATGAGCTGCCCTCCAGTCATGAGCTGCCCTACAGTCATGAGCTGCCCTCCAGTCCGGAGCTGCCACTCAGTCCGGAGCTGCCACTCAGTCCGGAGCTGCCATTCAGTCCGGAGCTGCCACTCAGTCCGGAGCTGCCACTCAGTCCGGAGCTGCCATTAGTCCAGAGTTGTCCCTCTGTCCTAAGCTACCTCTCTGTCCGGAGCGATTTCTCTGTCCTGAGCTACCTCTCGGTCCTGAGCTACCTCTCGGTCCTGAGCTACCTCTCTGTCCTGAGCTACCTCTCGGTCCTGAGCTACCTCTCTGTCCTGAGCTACCTCTCGGTCCTGAGTTGTCTCCTCTATTTAGGAGGGGCCTTGGTGAAGGTTCCTGGACCATGGTCGGGGGCGAGGGTCGCCACTCAAAGGACGCTAAGGAGGGGGACAAAGACAGTGGTGGAGTGGTGTCCTCGTCCACCGCCGGAGCCGCCACCGCGGACAGATGCCCACCCAGACCCTCCCCTTGAGTTTTAGGGGTGCGCCCGGAGTTCGCACCTTGAGTGGGGGGGTTCTGTCACGTTCCTGACCTGTTTTCTGTTGTTTTGTATGTGTTTAGTTGGTCAGGGCGTGAGTTGGGGTGGGTATTCTATGTTGTGTGTCTAGTTCGTCTGTTTCTGTGTTCAGCCTAATATGGTTCTCAATCAGAGACAGCTGTCAATCGTTGTCCCTGATTGAGAATCATATATAGGTGGCTTGTTTTGTGTTGGGGATTGTGGGTGGTTGTTTCCTGTCTCTGTGTTTGTGTTCTGCACCAGATAGGACTGTCTCGGCTTTCACGTTTGTTATTTTGTTAGTTGTTAATGTTCATCGTTTATTGTTAAATTAAACATGTTGAACACTAACTGCGCTGCATTTTGGTCCTCTCCTTCATCCCAGGAAGGAAGCCGTTACAGTAAGTGAATATTTATAATGCTATTTTCTGACTTCTGTTGACTACACAACATGGTGTGCTTTTTCCGTAAAGTTTTTTTGAAATCTGACACAGCGGTTGCATTAAGGAGAAGTGGGTCTAAAATTCCATGCATAACAGTTGTATCTTTTAGCAATGTTTATTATGAGTATTTCTGTAAATTGATGTGGCTCTCTGCAAAATCACCGGATGTTTTGGAACTACTGAACATAACGCGCCAATGTAAACTCAGATTTTTGGATATAAAAATGAACTTTACTGAACAAAACGTATTGTGTAACATGAAGTCCTATGAGTGTCATCTGATGAAGATCATCAAAGGTTAGTGATTAATTTGATCTCTATTTCTGCTTTTTGTGACTCCTCTCTTTGGCTGGAAAAATGGCTGTGTTTTTCTGTGACTTGGCTCTGACCTAACATAATCGTTTGATGTGCTTTCGTCGTAAAGCCTTTTTGAAATCTGACACTGTGGCTGAATTTACAACAAGTGTATCTTTAAAATGGTGTAAAATACTTGTATGTTTGAGGAATTTTAATTATGGGATTTCTGTTGTTTTGAATTTGGCGCCCTGCAGTTTCACTGGATGTTGACGAGGTGGGACGCTACCGTCCCACATACCCTAGTGAGGTTAAAGGAGTCTGGCTGCTGTGTGGTTGAATTATTTGGAAGTACTTATTTAATCAACTCATAATAGCAGCTTTAGTATTTATTTTTTTATGTAACTAACTACATGTAATGGGCTGACTGATCAAAATGGTTCAACCATTTTATAACATTGTTCAAATGTCCTTACATTCTAACCCTATATGTCAACAATCTTAGCCACCCGGTGTTATGCTAATGCCTATAGGACTATGCAAAGCCTTGGGGGAATTTTCATTTGGTTAATGGCACGCAAATCCAAGAGAAGAAAGAGCTCACTGATAAGATAAGTGTTTAATCCATTATCCAAATTCCAAGATCCCTTTGTCCTCCCAACAGAAATGTTGGTCACCTCAAATCTGACTGGAATGAATGGAGGAATGCTGAGGAGAGGAGGGCGAGGCAGGTTAGTCATCCAGTCCAGCACAGCAGAATCTCTGTCTGGACTGGAGGTCTGACTGACAGAGTTGGCACGACTGGGAGAACAACCAAACCTCAGACCTCCCTCAGTCCAGTGCCGACACAGACAGACAAACAAACAGATTCATATTTGTGTGACAGTAATTCTTAGCCTGGCCAATTGAAATGTTCCCTGCCTTTTGGTTAACTGCTTATTGTCATAAATCAAAATGAGAAATGAATTGTTGCAAAAGAGAAAAATCATAATAAGACAATCTGACTGAATCTCAACCACTCCCCTAAATGGGTAGAAAGCAGTCAAATGATAAGATACCATTGGATGTTAAAATGTAGGCCTGGACATGACATGAGAGTGGTTGAAATCTCAATCTCTATATCAGGATAACAATACACTGACAGACACATAAAACAGATTTACACAGAAATATTCTGTGACCCTTGACCTCATTCTCTACTCTGGGAAGACCACCACTGCTTAGTCCCAGACGAGGGGCCAAATTGTATTGAATTTAGATCAATCATTGACACTGTGGCTTTAGACGAGGTCAAGAGTGGACGTTTTGATCCGTGTGGGTAGACCTCAGGGAAAATTAATTATAGTTGATATCTCTCCCCAAATTGGGTCTCCAATGCATTACCACTTACTGTGTTGACACCGCTAAACATGAGTATTCTGATACAAGCGCACCACCTTTATTCGACTCCATCCCCCAACACGCGCACACTCACCATAATGCACACTCACCGTAATGCACACTCAGAACTATATATCAGTGACCTTTCCCAGAGCTTTGCGAGCTAGAGTGTGTTTCTGCTGTTTGAAGCAGTGAGATATTATCTCAGTCTCTCTGCTGCAGTCATTTGTCTTTCAGGCAGTTGGCCTTGCTGCAGCACTCTGATATAGCCTGCTCATCAGCACCGGAATAGCCCTGGACAACACACACACGCGCGCACACACAGACACACACACCACAGCAAGGGCGTCGACAGAATATCCCAGAGATGGTCCAATAATGTAAAAGTCTTTGATACTACAGTTCTTGAGATATGTGGTTGTCTTATCTACCTTTGTTGAATGCACTGACTGTAAATCGTGCCGGATAAGAGCGTCTGTGAAATGACACAAATGTAACTGCAAATACAGGCTTTGAATATCATGTACCGCTTCCACTGGCCCTGGCTACAAACACTATGGCGTATCATTTATTTATTCAGGTTACATCATGTTTTATAATCCATTATACCTAGTATTCACTTAGAAATGACATTGTAACTGTGTAGTTACATAACTATTACAAAGGCTTAATTAGTACTATTCATACAAGCTCCGGACCATGTACCATTTTGTGCCACGTATTAACCAATTGTGTTGAATTACCGGTACTTCAAATAATTATTTTGAAATACTGGTAATTCAACACAATTGGTAAATAGTAAGTAAGAGCCTAACAGTACCATTCTTCTTACGTTATTTCTAGTAAATACCAGGCCAATGCCAGCTCATATAGTGATTGTAGAATAAAGCATTATTTAAACAAATACACATTTATAGTTTCGGTATGTGTTACATTGCCTGTATGAAAATATGAATGTATGATACACTACAGTGACTATATTGTACATTGTGTCATGAAGCTTGATCGTTTTAAAGCAAGACACTTCTTCATCCAGGAGATATATGAAATACTCCATTAAAGATGCAATCAATGAATTAGAAAATTGTCAATATTTATAGATTTTTTTCTTGTGTTTAATTGGCCTGGTAGGTCCGGTATAATAGGCCCAGGAAAGACACCAATATAACAGCCCGCAGAACCAGTCAAACAGCTATTGATCGGGAAAGGCTTTACTTTGAGTCATAAATCTCACTGGTCTGTCCAGAAGAAATACGGTTGGGGATATGAGCGTCATCCAGATGTCATTCATTCCCTAAATGGAAAGAGGAAATACTACTCTGATCTGTAACTGCCATAAAGAGGTAATACAGTTAACAGTCAATCATTACAGCTGTTGTGAGAGATTAAATTATGCTGTACTGTCAACATCAGAATAGACAAATCCCAGAGGTTTCTAGAATGGCAGAGGCTTCTAGAAGTGGAATATAATGTTTTGATTATTTATTTGTTCTATACACCTTTTCCTTGCAGGTCTTGTCAGCGGTATAGGATACAGTGATCTCATGCTTGTTCCCACACTCAGGACTCTGACTCTCTATTGGCCTCCCATCCTATTCTAACCACCTCTCACCAGCTTTGTATTCCATTTAAATTGCTGTACAATATGATCTTGTTTGCCATCTAATGCACATTCAAATGTTATAAATCAACACTGCAGAGCTCTCCCTGTCCTCTGCCGTGACCTGATTGTATTACTGCTGATTATATCTGGAAATGTGCATGTACACCCTGGCCCATCTACTGTTGCTAGCCCCAATTCTGACTTGTGCTCTGATTTCTGCTTTACTGATTTCTGCTCTCGTAAAAGCCTGGGTTTTCTGCACGTTAACACTAGAAGCGTATTACCTCAAATGTATCAATTCAAAGTGTGGGTTCACAGCTCCAATCCAGATATGTTGGTCATTACTGAGACGTGGTTAAGAAAGAGTGTTTTGAACATTTCACAGCAAGACAGATCTTCCAAAGGTGGTGGAGTGGCAATCTTACAAAGGAACACCTTCAGTGCTTGGTTGTCTCCACAGTCTGCCCCCAAACAATTTGATTTGCTGGTTTTACGCATTCAACTTTCAAATAACTCTTTGTTGACTGTTGCTGGATGTTATCGGCCACCATCAGCACCAGCCTGAACCCTAAATGCCCTAAGCTCTTTCTTGGTCCCTTACAGTAAGTCTGAATTTGTCCTGCTAGGTGACCTAAACTGGGACATGCTTAAACCACCTGACCAAGTCCTAAAGCAATGGGACTCCCTAAATCTTTCTCAGATTATTACCAATCCCACAGGTATGACTCCAACCACCCAGAAAAGGCTACTGTCCTTGATGTTATCCTTAGTGATCACTGTTTTACAGCCTGTGTTCATAACGGCTGCTCAGTGAAACTAATTGTCCTAACTTGTCATAGACACTTGCTCAAAAAATGTAATGAGCAAGCCTTCCTTCATGACCTGGCCTCTGTTAATTGGTATAGAATCAGCTTGATCACCCCCCCCCCCCCCCCCCCCCCCCGTCGTCGTCGAAGACGCTTGGACTTTCTTCTTGATATTTTCAGTGGTATCGTTAACAAATATGCGCACATAAAGAAAATGAGAATTAAAAACAGGCTGGCAGAGTTACACCACCTCAAGAATTCCATTCGGTAAATTGCTCGGCACACACATACTCAGGCTGACTGGCTCTCGTTCAGGCAAATTAGAAGTGCACTCAGGCTATCCGGAAGGCCAAAGTTAGTTACTTTAATGAGCAGTTCTCTCTCTGTGGGTCTAACCCCAAGAAGATAAAGACCTTGAGTATAAACCCTCCTCCTCACAGCTGCCCACGTCCCTTAATGTTGATGATATGGTTGTTACTGACAAGGAGGACATGGCTGAGCTCTTTAATCACCACTTCATTAAGTCAGGATTCCTATTTGACTCTGCCATGCCTCCTTGCCCGTCCAACATTTCCTCATCTCCCACCGCTTCAAATGAGACTATGCGCGATGCTCCTCCCTCTTTTTCCCCTGACCCGTTACAAAGTTTATCCCTGCAGGTGATCACTGAGTCCGAGGTGCTAAAGGAGCTACTTAAACTTGACCCCAAAAAACATCTGATTCAGATGGTTTAGACCCATTCTTCTGGTTGCTGCCCCTATAATCGACAAGCCTATCGCTGACCTTTTTAACCCGTCTCTCCTCTCTGGGGAGGTTCCCATTGCTTGGAAGGTATCCACGGTGCATCCTTTATTTAAAGGGGAGATCAAGCTAATCCTAATCCTAACAATTTCTAGAAAAACTTGTCAATAATCAACTGACTGGCTTTCTTTATGTCTATAATATTCTCTCGTGTATGCAATCTGGTTTCCGCTCAGGTTATGGATGTGTCACTGCAACCTTAAAGGTCCTAAAGTATGTCACCATTGCCCACCATTACCATTGACTTAGCCAAAGCGTTTGATAAGGTAAACCATTCCATTATTTTTTTTGTGAACAATTGTTTTTTATTTGGTAACAAGGGTAATACAATCATAAAAATAACATTACACTTTTCCCCCTCTTTTTTTAATATATTTTTTTACTTACACACCCTGCCACCCATTCCAAACATACCCTTGTCGCCCCCCCCCCAAGTTCAAATAAACAAATAAACAACTCACACTATACACTAACATATACACAGCATAGTCGTTTGCTAATACAACACCATCAATTGAGCATTTTACATCACATCCAACAGTTTAGAGATTTCTACTTTCCATGTTTCCAGAGTGCTAGGACTGGCTTTATTCATACAGGCAGTGGATAACTCCAACATAATTACATCCTGAAAGTACGCTAGCCATTTCCTTATATGTAGGTCATGTGGTGGCACCCAGCGCTGAACAACAAGTTTTTTGTCAGCAGTCAACCCAGCCAGCAACAGTTTTCGCTGTTTCTCATTCAGCTGCATACCTGTATCATCGTTAAGCAACAACATAATTGGTTCAAGGGGTACAGTTTTATCAATCACGTCAGAGAGAATATACAACACTTTCCTCAAACTCATAAACCTCTGGACAATCCCATATCATATGTTTGTATGTGCCAAGTGTATTGAGGTTACATAGGTGACAGTATGGGCTTTGAGCCTGTTTTGCATGAAATCTTACAAGTGGTGTCCAGTACGATCTATGGCAAAGTTTAAAATGAATTAATTGATGGTTTGAGTGAAATATTCTCCCAGACATTCTCCCAGTCAATAGCCTCATCATTGACAGCCAAATAATTTACCCATGCTTTAACCATTGAAAGATCTTTCTGCTTTAATCGTTGAAGATGAGAGTAAATAGTAGACACAAAACCTAGAGGGGTATGGAGATGCCATTTCCAGTCACCACCTATGCCCTTCTCAACCTTCCTAAAATTCTCTATTGTATTAGAAATGATCGGACCAAAATACAACATGCATTTCTTATTAAATATACCAGAGAATAACACATCTTGCAATCTCGTAGGTGAAACAAGTTCTTCCTCAATAGTTCTCCAAGAGACTGATGCAGACTGATCAAACCATGATCTAAGTGGGCGTAACTGGAAATATTGGTGGTGAATACAAACATTTGGTAATGCAAGTCCACCATTACACTTCAGTAGTAACACCTCAAACCTAATCTTTGGATATTTGCCATTCCAAAGGTATTTACGTATACATTTATCAATCCTTCCCCAATAGCTTACTGGTGGAGGGAGTGGGATCATCATGCTCAGGAAACTAATACGTGGCAACACATTCATCTTTATGGAAGCGACCCTAGTTTGTAATGACGCAGGCAACTTCTCCCAAACGGTTTAGTCCCGTTCAACTTCCTTGTAAATCTTCTCATAATTAAAGTTCACCAGACCATGAAGAGATGTTTGTGTACTAATACCCAAATATGTGAGCTGTGTTTTCATAGGAATTGTTGAGGGAAGTTAAACTTTCTTGGCCGCTTCATTCAGTAACATTAATGCTGATTGTGTCCAATTTATCTTATACCCGGACAGCAATATGACTTCTTCAAATGTGGATAATAAAGATGAGATTGAATATCTGTCATATATAGGAGAATATTGTCTGCATATGATATGAGAGGAGGATTTAATCAGTATAGGAGAAGCAATTACATTCTGCCTTAGATTTACCATTAAGTCATTTAGCAGACGCTCTTATCCAGAGCGACTTACAAATTGGAAAGTTCATACATATTCACCCTGGTCCCCCCGTGGGAATTGAACCCTGGTCCCCCCGTGGGAATTGAACCCACAACCCTGGCGTTGCAAGCGCCATGCTCTACCAACTGAGCCACACGGGACCACATTAGATGTTGTGCTAAAGGCTCTAGAGACAAAATCAATAACGTTGGGGATAGGCTTTCTCCTTGTCTACATCCCCGAAAAATAGGGAATGGCTTGAGTGTATGCCATTAGTAGAAACCATAGCAACAGGGTTAGCATATAACACACAAACCATATTGATAAAATTCTTTCCCAAAGCAAATTTCTCCAAAACAAGTACTGCCATTCAAGCCTGTGAAAAGCCTTCTCAGCGTCTAGAGACAGCACAGCACCCGGTGTGTCCAGCTGTTGTGTTTCATGTATTACCTGCATTAATCGACGGACGTTGTCAGCTGCAAGGAGACCTTTCATAAAACCTGACTGGTCCATGTGAATCAACTTATCCAAATACATTTCCATCCATAACGCCAACACTTTTCAATACAATTTTTGGTCCGAATTAATTAAAGATATCGTACGATAATTTGCACAGTCTGTGTGATCTTTCCCTTTCTTTGGCAGTAGAGAGATTAATGCAGAGTTAGTATGCTCATGAAAAAAAACCTTGACGATGACCGAATGAATTTACTCCATAATACTGGTCCTAAAATGCCCCAAAAATGTTGCAACAGCTCAGGTGGAATGCCATCCGGGCCAGGTGATTTACCCTGCACCTTTCAGTGCTGACTCCAGTTCCTCTAATGAGATGGGTCGGCCCAGATCTGCAGATTGCTTCTCCTCCAATACGGGCAAATCAAGATTATCTAAAAACTGCTTGCATTTGTCTGGTTCAAACTGGATAGAAGATTTATATAACTCCTGGTAAAAAGACCGAAGTGTTGCATTCATTTCATGTGGATCAGAAAGTAAGCCTTTAACTGGGGATTGACTAGATTCCATAGAAGTACAAGATTCACTTTGTTCCAATTTCAAGGCTAGAAGCCTGCTTGGTTTTCTCCCATTAAAATAATAGTTCTGCCTCACTCTATGCATGATGAACTCAGCTCTCCTCCTTAATAAATCATTCAGTTCCAGTTTAACCACCCTCAAATCATTGCTGACATTATTTGAGTAATTCCTTTTCAGGTTCTGTTCAAGTGATTTGTATTTTTTCTCCAATAACTTGGTTCTGTGATTCCTGGCTTTATTGAGGTGAGATTCAAAATAAGATATAAGGTCTCTGATAAAGTAGCCATCCATGTAAACCATGGGTCTTCTACAGAGTCCTTGTTCTTTGCTAAGAATTCAACTACTTTGGCTTGAAATTCAGCCACGAACAATTCGTTTTGAACAAGGGTCGTATTAAAACGCCAACGTTTTGTTTTACTTAGCTTAAAGCTCACATCCACTTGGGTAGCCAGGGGATTATGATCGGAAAGCGTCGCAAGCAATATTTGTATTGGCGCGACGCACATACTTAGAGAACGTGAGAATAGAAAACAATCAATTCTAGAGTATGATTTGTGATATGCAGAAAAACAGGGAAATCGTTGATGCCCGGACTCTGAACTCACCACACATCAGAGATATTGAGATGTTACGGCATTGCATTCAACGCTAATGATGCTGATTGTTTGGCATGTGTTTGGCTTGCTAGTCTTTTCGATAACTAAGGTTAAATTCCTTTTAATCAAAATAACAGCACCTTTGGACTTAGAGGCTCCACTAGTCGAAGCAGCAACTTTATACACCTTATCCTATAAGCGAGGGATATCCCCTACCCACAAATGAGATTCCTGGATAAATGCAATATCAATATTTTTACGGCGCATTAAGTCTAAACATCGAGTTCTCTTTAATTTTAGCATTCAACCCACGGACATTCAGGCATAAAATAGACAGCTTAACCATTGTCAAAAACATTCCTGGTAATTAAGAGTTGAACTGAAAGTGGTTCAGATTTACCTTCGATAAGTAGTGACATGTAACAGAGATAAGTACCCTCCCCGCGCCCGCCGCCAGTGTGACATCCACACAACGCAGCTCTAGGTCTCTAGAACTTGGGCCTATTCCTCCAAAATAAAATATATTCCAATCAGGTTATCAAAAAACAAAGAGTAGAAAGTAGACAAATTCAAGGCGATATAACCAAGTGAAAGGACACTTGTGAAGCTGTGCAGCCAAACATGAAAACAAAACCTTGCTACAATGGTTTAGGAAAATAGGGACACAATGAAGTGATTAACGTTAATCACCTCCAAAGCTATCAACCCCTACTAATCACGTTCCAACACACAACATACAACAGACATTTCCACCGACGTTTAAACTAGAAAGTAAAAAACCTTGAAGTAGATAACCTCAATAAAATATAGAATGAGGAATTGTCAGTAGGAGCTTCAGTCTTCTAACCATTGCATTTGTAGGTCACATGACCCTCCCAGACTATTCCATTCTTGTGGGCCGGCTAAGGCGTATTGGTGTATTGGTGACCCCTCTGAGGGTCTTTGGCCTGGTTTGCTAACTACCTCTCTCGAAGAGTGTATAAAGTCAGAATATCTGCTGTCTCAGCTACTGCCTATCACCAAGGGAGTACCCCAAGGCTCGATCCTAGACCCCAAGCTCTTTTCAATTTGCATCAACAACATAGCTCAAGCAGTAGGAAGTTCTCTCATCCATTTATATGCAGATGATACAGTCTTATACTCAGCTGGCACCTCCCCGGATTTTGTGTTAAACACTCTACAACAAAGCTTTCTTATTGTCCAACAAGCTTTCTCTGCCCTTAACCTTCTTCTGAACACCTCCAAAACAAAGATCATGTGGTTAGGTAAGAAGAATGCCCCTCTCCCCAACGGTGTGATAAATACTTCTGAGGGTTTAGAGCTTGAGGTAGTCACCTCATACAAGTACTTGGGAGTATGGCTAGACGGTACACTGTCCTTCTCTCAGCACATATCAAAGCTGCAGGCTAAGGTTAAATCTAGACTTTGTTTCCTCGATTCAGATGACCATCCTACCCATGCTAGATTACGGAGATGTAATTTATAGATCGGCAGGTAAGGATGCTCTCGAGCGGCTAGATGTTCTTTACCATTCGGCCATCAGATTTGCCACCAATGCTCCTTATAGGACACATCACTGCACTCTATACTACTTTGTAAAATAGTCATCTCCTTATACCCATTGCAAGATCCACTGGTTGATGCTTATTTATAAAACCCTCTTAGGCCTCACTCCCCCCTGTCTGAGATACCTACTGCAGCCCTCATCCTCTACATACAACACCCGTTCTGCCAGCACATTCTGTTAAAGATCCCCAAAGCACACACATCCCTGGGTCGCTCCTCTTGTCAGTTTGCTGCAGCTAGCGACTGGAACGAGCTGCAACAAACATCATCTCTTCATTCTCTTCATTCAAAGACTCAATCATGGACACTCTTACTGACAGTTGTGGCTGCTTTGCGTGATGTATTGTTGTCTCTACCTTCTTGCCCTTTGTACTGTTGTCTGTGCTCAATAATGTTTGTACCATGTTTTGTACTGCTACCATGTTGTGCTTCTGCCATATTGTATTGCTACCATATTGTTGTCATGTTGTGTTGCTACCATGCTGTGTTGTCATGTGTTTCTGCCATGCTATGTTGTTGTCTTAGGTCTCTCTTTATGTAGTGTTAGCCCCTGTCCCCACAGGAGGCCTTTTGCCTTTTGGTAGAAAGTAATTGGAAATAATAATTTTTCTTAACTGATTTGCCTAGTTAAATAAAAAAATCTAGCGGAACCTCCCAGCTCTGCCTCCAGGACAAGATAAATAAACGTCAACCTGCTTGAGGCAGGGCAATACAGATTGCAATACAGCAAATCTACAACACTTCTCTTAATAGGTAACATTGTTACATCCCTGAACAGCCTATGTAGCCTAGGAACCAAGCTATAACACTGCCTCCACCGCTGAAGAAGGAAATTATCCAGCGTTTCTCAATTTTCAGGTAGTTAAAAAAAGTATGTCTGCCAGAGTGTATTACAAGGAGCGGCCATTTTGTGCCCGAAAAAACTACATTGCAAAACTTTGAATCTTGCGTCTGTGTAGAGCTTGTAGTAAGCTTAAACGACGCTAGTGTCTCGCCAGGGGAGCTGGCCTACTAATAGCAGCTACTGTGAGTCCCTGAAAGGAAACAGAGCTGCAGATGAGGGAGGCTCTACATGCAGGCAGGCATGGTCAGAGCCCAGGGAGCACCTGAACTAATCATGGAGATTAACAAAACAGCCCCGGTCTCTAGAGCCTGTTTGTTTACACTATCTGGGGTAGGCCCTCTCTCTGCTTTCTCTCTCCACAGCCCCAGACCTAGCCCAGGACTGCTTGCTGGTCTCTCTGGCTGGTTGCCCCACATGGGACAGTGTGTTATCGCACACATACACACACGCACCGGTGCATGCAGGCACGTAAAACCACATGCACGTGCGCATTCAGGCACGTTAAAACACAAACACATAGACAAAGGGGACATAGGGGAAAACGGCTAATAATAATGTCCGGAACGGCGCAAATGGAATGGCATCAAACACATGGAAACAATGGAAACGTGTGTTTGATGTATTTGATACCATTCCACCACAAGCCCGTTCTCCCCAGTTAAGGTGCCACCAATCTCCTGTGCTGAAGACAATGTTTAAATCAAACCTCCGTTAGTTGGTGAGGTGGAGTTTATACTTTATGACACCATAATATACAAATAGACTCTCTAGACTCTCTAAGTCTGAACATTAGCATGAGTTCAGTTATCCTAAATCTCCTTCCCCAAATCTGTGTTAATCATCTCATAGTCAAAAAACATCCTTCAGTAAAAAGAGGATTATTCCATGCATTAAACTCTACTACATAAAAACAACTCAGAGCTCAATTCCAGAAGCTTGTTCTGCAGTGGGGGAATACAAATATAGCATCTTAATTTGAGCCAGTTTGCTACAGTGGGAAAATAATTTTACAGCAACAGGAAATGTGAATTATGATGTGGATTACATTTAATGGACAATTTTGTAGGGGTTGATCTATTTTTATTTGGGAAAATAAAGTCAAAAAATTTCAAAGTGGAAATTCCAACCTTTAGAAGCCTTTTTATACCTCAAATACACCATATGTTTGCATTTCCTGTTGTGCTGGAACAGTCTTAGGATCAAATAAGTGATCACTGTAAAGTCCATGGAGAATAAGAGCACCTCCTCCCAGCTGCCCACCACTGAGGCTAGGAAAAACACTGTCACCACCAATAAATCTACGATAATCGATAATTTCAATAAACATTTTTCTACGGCTGGCCATGCTTTCCACCTGGCTACCCCTACCCCAGCCAACAGCTCTGCACCCCCCACAGCAACTTGCCCAAGCCTTCCCCACTTCTCCTTCACCCAACTCCTGATAGCTGATGTTCTGAAAGAGCTGCAAAATCTGGACCCCTACAAATCAGCTGGGCTAGACAATCTGGACCCTCTCTTTCTAAAATTATCCGCCGCATTTGTTGCAACCCCTGTTACTAGCCTGTTCAACCTCTCTTTCGTGTCATCTGAGAGCCCTAAAGATCAGAAAGCTGCCGCGGTCATCCCCCTCTTCAAAAGAGGGGGATGACAGGGGGAGACACTCTAGACCCAAACTGTTACAGACTTATATCTATCCTACCCTGCCTTTCTAAAGTCTTCGAAAGCCAAGTTAACAAAGAGATCACCGACCATTTTGAATCCCACCATACCTTCTCCGCTATGTAATCTGGTTTCTGAGCTGGTCATGGGTGCCCCTGAGCCACGCTCAAGGTCCTAAACGATATCATAACCGCCATCGATAAAAGACAGTACTGTGCAGCCGTCTTCATCGACCTGACCAAGGCTTTCAACTCTGTCAATCACGGCAGACTCAATAGCCTTGGATTCTCAAATAATAGCCTCCAACACTCTACTCAACAAATTGGATGTAGTCAATCACAGTGCCATCCGTTTTGTCACCAAAGCCCCATATACTACTCATATATACTGCACGGTTTTCAGCAGTTCCTTGGGACGACAGAGGCAGATATTGAGATCCGGCTCGAAGGACCAATTGTCATGAGAATTTTGTTCTCAATGTACATAAACTGAACTTCAATTAAAATACTCTGTCTGTAACTAAGAATTTGTAAGGTTCTTATTAAAATGAAACAGACAGAGGCCAGTCTACCATAGTCAGCATGTTTATTTACGAGAGCTCTGCCCATCCTTACATGTACATTGGTTTATATACCTCTCATTTCGTCATAACTGTCTCTCCTCCTCTAAGACAATGACAATATAGTTCACAAGTCTTCTCCTTCTCATACATTGCCTGCCACCTGTTATACAATCTACTACAAGCCCAAGGTTTCTCCCCTCCCTGGGTGGGGACAGAATGTCCTGTAAGGAACACAGTAGTACAGCTTGTCTGTCGATAGCTCCTCTTATCATTTGTTTCACACTTGCACCCTGCTTACATACTAAAAAGGAACAAAAAGTTGTTGTTCTAATTTTGACTAAAACTACACACATCGGATTTAGATTTATGATTCTAATAAATTTCATACAATCATACAGTGACAGGGTAGAATTCTGTTAGTTATAGTTCTATGTTAAATGTATACATTATTTAGTCATTATTCATAAAAATCATAACAATAACACTTCAGTGTTTAATAACATGTAGTGAGTAGTTGACTCAAAGAGAGAGAAAGACAATAGTTGAACAGTTTTGAACAAATGTATTTATTCCAAAATGGAGGAGAAGCAAGAGAGAAATAGAGAGAGAGAGAAAGAGAGAGAGAGAGTCATATATTTTCAGTTTCACTTACTTAGCTAGCAAATGCAGCTATCTAGTTTAGCCTACTGAAACACCCTGCTCAAACAGAGGGATGCTATGTTAGCTAGCTGGCTATGACTTTCCAACAAAACACTGGAACTCTTCCAAGTCAAGGTAAGCTTTTGGTATTACTAATTTATTGTCACCGGGGCCCACCGGTGTAACTGTACACTAACGTTACTGCATTATTGTAGGGGGTTTACTAACGCGTTAGTTCTATTACCTATGCTGACTATGACATTACTTTAGCTAATATGGTGACAACGATGTAGGCTGTGTGTAGCGGTTTGACTTGGAAAGATTTTTTCTCCTGGTCACATACAGCTGATGTGTTGTGCATTGAAGTACACAAGTGAAGGGAAGCGAATGAATACAACGTGGGTGTTATGAGAGTGAACTCTGTTTACGCGTGATCAGGGGTATATTTATTTAGCCGATTCTTTTGAAAAAGCAAACAGAACAAAACGGGGATAAACATACCTGAATTTGTCCAATAGAAACTCTCGTTTGCAACTGTTGGACTAATAATTACACCCTATATCAGCTAGATGCAGGCAAGAGTGTGCAAGGCGGTATTGAATGTCACTGTCTGTCACCTCAAATTTGTCTCTTGACCTGTGTGCACCTACGTTGTAAACTTCATTCCACTTCTTAGGCTAGGTTGTAGCAACCTCATGATGGATATAGGGAAAATTATAGTATCATGTAGCAGCCTAAACCTATCGCTGTTACATTGAACTGGGTGAATGGAATATGAACGAGAGTCATACGCTGTAAAAGAAATAAGGACATTCTCATGAAAAAAATGGTCCTCCCACATCTTAAACGGCACTGACCGCCACTGGTATTGACTTGGTGCATTTTTAGGAACAGTAGTATTCCTGCAACTTAAAACGCTTCTCCAGGGCACAGGCACACAGGCTTCTTAAAATAGACTGATAGAATCAGAGGTCATTTAAACAATGGGATTGAGAACAGAAATAGCAAGGCATTAGGGAGATAATCAAAGCAGCCATTTTCTTTGATAATGTGTTGTCTGTACTGCAAGACCCCTGGCTAAACCAATATATTATATTGATTTGAGTAAACCCATCAGAATGAAAATCCCACAGGCCACCACTTAACACCTACGGACAATAAAAAACACAACATACAAAGGCCAAGCTTGAACAATCTACACAGAAAATTTGATTGGAAGTCACTCAAAAACATCAATATAAAGATGCAACACAGAGAAACACATTAAACGCCTTAAAGGAAAACTCCACCCAAGAATGATCTTTTGGTACATGTTGCATTAGTCCATTGTTGATATAGTACCAGAAATGTTTTGCTTGTCAGCAATCAAGTTTTCAAGATACAGTATGTAACTACCCTTCAGAACTGCCCCTAGTACAAGAGTGATCCCAATAAATGCCTGCCTGCAAAATGCAAAGCCCTTGCTTGAATACTTAAAACATAAAAACTGTGTTTCTCATACAATCAATGGTTTAGAAATGCAAATAGTTTGTCCTAAATATTGATTGATGATAAGGGCCTATGGAGAATGTTATTTGTGGAATTCCACCTTCATTTTTTTCAATGCTTTATTTAGACAGAATAGAAATATGAAGGGCAGTAAGATGGTACGTTTCGTTGGAATTTTACCCACTCAACCACACTGTAAGAAACTATTCTGGAGTGAAAAAAATATATATACTCAGTGTTTAATTTGTAAATCTGGAGTTGCCGGAACAAAAAGTGAGTGTGAGAGGTGGGTGACCTGGGAAGCTCTGAGGTACAGGAACGCATAAAAAAATCCCCTTTATACACCTTTATACACTGAACAAAACTATAATTGCAACATGTAAAGTGTTTGTCCCATGTTTCATGAGCTGAAATAAAGATCCCCAAAATTTTACATGAGCACAAAAAGCTTATTTCTCTCAAATTTGGTGCACAAATTTGTTTACATCCCTGTTAGTGAGCATTTCTCCTTTGCCAAAATAATCCATCCACCTGACAGGTGTGGCATACCTACCTGGCCAAACCTACCTACTTACCTGGCCGGAACTACCTGACCGGCTGACCCTATCCGGACCTATCTGGCTGGCCTACCGTCCGGACCTACCTACTAACTTGGCCAGACCTACCTAACTGGCCAATCCTATTTGGACCTATATGGCCGGCCAGACCTACCTGCCTGGCCGAACCTACCTACTTACCTGGCCGGACCTATTTGGCCAGACCGGACCTACCTACCTACCTTGCTGGCCGGACATATCTGGCGGGCCGACCGGACCTACCTACCTACCTGGCAGGCTGGACCTACATACCTAGCCGGCAGGTTGGACCTACCTACCTGGCCGGCCGGACTACCCGACCATACCTATCTATCTGGCCGGCCGGACCTAACTGGCCAATCCTATTCGGACCTATCTACTGGCAGAACCGAAAGGTAACCGAAAGTAACCGAAAGGTTGCTGGATCGAATTCCCGAGCTGACGAGGTTAAAATCTGCTGTTCAGTCCCTGAACAAGGCAGTTAACCCACTGTTCCCCGGTAGGCCGTCATTGTAAATAACAATTTGTTCTTAACTGACTTGCCTAGTTAAATTTAAATTACTTATCTGGCCGGCCTGCCGTCCGGAACTACCTGCTGAAACTTGGCCGCAAGTGAAACTTCCAGCATGGCAATAACACCAAGCACACGTCAAAATCATTTTGCAATTCCCAATTGTGGTCAAAAGTAGGACGCTATATAGGGAATAGGGCTTTGGTCTAAAGTAGGACACTATATAGGGAATAGGGCTTTGGTCTAAAGTAGGACACTATATATTGAATAGGGCTTTGGTCTAAAGTAGGACACTATATAGGGAATAGGGTGCCATTTGGGACGTACACCTAGCCTGTCAATTTTTATAAATTGAAAAATGTGATTAAAATTCAACTGCTAAACTGTCACTAAAGCTGTCAGATGGAAAAGTACTATTGCCATAGTCAAAACAAGGGGAAATGAAACATCGCTGCGGAACGGATTAACATCACTGGGAGTAGAATTGATGAGTCTTCAATTCAAACAGAGATGAATGTAGCTACAACCGATAGAAGAAAGAGAGAGAGAGAGAGAGAAACATACAATACTTTTTCTCCACCTTTCCCCCGCCCCATCTTTTTGCATCATGATAGCAAAGCCTTTCCCTGTTATTTTAATTAGATAGTACAAGGTATATTGTCGACCTATCCCTCTCGTTCAGTCATCAAACCATTCGCTGCTCCACCAGGTGTGTGGGAAAATTTGATCTTGTGCCTCCCTCTTCCACTGATAAAAATGGGCTGATGCTGAGAGTGGTGGTGGTGATGTATTGAGCATTTGGCCAAGAGTGAAGAAAAAGAGCAGAGCCTATTGATTGATTTTGTTTTGGGTAAAAAAACATTGTACAGTTAAAAAAAAACATAATTTAAGAACAATGAAATCCAGAGGATGACACAAGAAAGTGTAAAAGCATTTGTTAATGCCACCAACAAACAAATCCCCCCCAAATGTATCCAAATGGCCTCTCTAAGTCCATTTTTGACATGAAACCAATTTTTTTTGCTTGTCTACAATCAACTTTTGAAGCTATGTAACTTTCAAAATACAGAAATCATAACCTGTATGATGCATTTTGCATCGTATGATACTGCGTTTTGCAGAAGAAATAAAATGTGCAAGTACTGACTATTGCCATAGACTATTTCTCGGCTGCAAGGGGTACCGGTGCATCAAGTCTGACACCAACAGGCTCTTGAACAGGTTCTATCCCCAAGCAATACGACTGATAAATAGCTAACAAAATATCTACACGGACTGAGTTTACCCTGTATCTTTATTGACCTTTATTTCAGTATTTGCACTGTCTCTATGCACACTCACAGGCCCCCCCCCCCCCCCCCCCCCCCCCACACACACACACACACACTGTCACTCCAACACACACACAAACACTCACTCCATCATTTGCTCACTCACACATAATACGCACATACATTTCTGACTCTACACACCAGCACACCCACTCACATTCAAGCTGCTGCTACTCTGTTTATCTTATATCCTGTTGCCTAGTAACCTTACCCCTATACATATCTACCTCCATCACTCCATTACCCCTGCACATGTAAATATGGTATTGGATCTGACTCTTTAAATATTTCCTGTATATAGTATGCTTACTTACTTTATTGTGTTTCACATTTGTTTGCCCATAACTTTGCACCTTTTGATGTAAATGTTTGAGGACAGGGTTTTGTTCTTCCTGGATCCTCAGAATGACATCACATCACGACTTGTTTATTGCTTACTCCATGTGTAATTCTGTGTTGTTGTCTGTTCACACTGCTATGCTTTTTCTTGGCCAGGTCGCAGTTGTAAATGAGAACTTGTTCTCAACTAGCCTACCTGGTTAAATAAAGGTGAAATAAAAAATAAAAATAAAAAACATAGAAAGGAACAGGGCAACAATTCCAACTGTTGAATCTGGCAATCTACTGTTTTTAATTATACAATTACCTTTATTTCCTCTCTTTCTCTCTCTGCTTCTGTCTCTCTTTTTACCTATGCTACAGATATCTATATTTTTTTAATTCAGATTTTTCAGGGGGTGCCCCCCTACTTCCCGCAGCTATGCTCAATCAGAGAGCAGCAGGACAGGGAGACAGTGAGTTTTATTTTTAAATGTATTTTACCTTTATTTAACTAGTCAAGTCAGTTAAGAACTATTTCTTATTTACAATGGTGGCCTACCAGAAGGCAAAAGGCCTCCTGTGGGGACGGGGGCTGGGATAAAAAATAATATATAAGACAAAACACACATCACGACAAGAGAGACACCATAACACTACATAAAGAGAGACTTAAGACAACAAGAGAAGAGAGAAGAGAAAGGAAAGGACTAGTGATCTCCTGCCTACAGCACACCACCACCACTACGGATGCATCGCAAATGGCACTAAATAGGGAATAGGGTGTCATTTCGGACTCAGACCACTACTGCCCCTGCTGATGTAAAAGCAATGTGAGACTGATGGTCGAGGGACAATCAAAAGATCATTACCATGGCAAAGGTCCCCTCATTAAAGGGGATCATTAGAGGTGGCGGGGGATGAAAGGGCTGCCAGATTGCTGGGATTCCACATTAGGAGGTGTCCATTTTTAAGGGCAGGGTGCTGATTTGAAGGAAGGAGGGAGGAAGGATGGACAGAAAGGGAGATGGAGAGAAAGAGGGAAGGTAGTGAAGCCTCCCCCTCTTCTGTCCTGTCCACCCTCCCTTCTATTCTCCTCAGAGGAGCCAAGCTGCCATGCCTGCCACGATATGTCCTGTACTATCCACCCTCCCTTCTATTCTCCTCAGAGGAGCCAAGATGTCATCAAATTAAATCAAATCTAATTTTATTGTTTACATACACGTGTTTAGCAGATGTTTTTGCCGTGTAGCGAAATGCTTGTGCTTCTAGTTCCGACAGCGCAGCAATATCTGACAAGTAATATCTAACAATTCACAACAAATACCTAATACACACAAATCTAAGTAAAGGAACGGAATTAAGAATATATAAATATATGGATGAGCAATGTCGGAGTGGCATAGACTGAGATACAGTAGATAGTGTATATAATACAGTATATACATATGAGATGAGTAATGCAATATATGTAAACATTAAAGTGACACTAATAAACGACTAGTATGACTAGTGCTCCATTTAATAAAGTGGCCAATGATTTCAAGTCTGTGTATGTAGGCAGCAGTCTCTGTGTGGTAGTGATGGCTATTTAACAGTCTGATGCCCTTTTTCAGTCTCTCCCAGCTTTGACGCACCTGTACTGACCTCGCCTTCTGGATGATAGTGGGGTTAACAGGCAGTGGCTCGGGTGGTTGTTGTCTTTGATGATCTTTTTGGTCTTCCTGTGACATCGGGTGCTGTAAGTGTCCTAGAGGGCAGGTAGTTTGCCTCCCGGTGATATGTTGTGCAGACCGCACCACCCTCTGGAGAGCCCTGAGGTTGTGGGCCGTACAGTTTCCGTACCAGGTGGTTATACAGCCCGGCAGGATGCTCTCAATTGTGCATCTGTTAAAGTTTGTGAGGTTATAGGTGACAAGCCAAATTTCTTCAGCCTTCTTCACCACACTGTCTGTGTGGGTGGACCATTTCAGTTTGTCAGTGATATGTACACCGAGGAACTTAACTTTCCACCTTCTCCACTGCTGTCCCGTCGATGTGGATAGGGGGGTGCTCCATCTGCTGTTTCCTGAAGTCCACGATCACCTCCTAAGCTGTCTCGTTGTTGTTGGTAATCAAGCCTACTACTGTTTTGTCGTCTGCAAACTTGATGATTTGAGTTGGAGGCGTGCATTGCCACTCAGTCATGAGTGAACAGGGAGTACAGGAGGGGGCTGAGCACGCACCCTTGTGGGGCCCCAGTGTTGAGGATCAGCGAAGTGGAGATGTTGTTTCCTACCTTCACCACCTGGGGGCGGCCCATCAGGACGTCCAGGAGCCAATGGCACAGGGCGGCGTTCAGACCCAGGGCCTCGAGCTTCGAGTCATTTAGTTCAGTTACCTTCGCATTCTTGGGTACAGGAACAATGGTGGCCATCTTGAAGCATAGGGAGAGATTGAATATGTCCGTAAACACACCAGCCAGCTGGTCTGCGCATGCTCTAAGGAGGCGGCTAGAGTTGCCGTCTGGACCGGCAGCCTTGCAAGGGTTAGCACGTTTAAATATCTTACTCACAGAGAAGGTGAGCCCACAGTCCTTGGTAGCTGGCCGCATCGGTGGCACTGAGTTATCCTCAAAGCGGGCAAAGAACGTGTTTAGCTTGTCCGGAAGCAAGACGTCGGTGTCCGCGACGTGGCTGGTTTTCCTTTGTAGACCGTGATTCTCTGTAGACCCTGCCACATACGTCTCGTGTCTGAGCCGTTGAATTGCGACTCCACTTTGTCTCTATACTGACGTTGTGCCTGTTTGATTGCCTTGCAAAGGAAATGACTACTCTGTTTGTATTCTGCCATATTCCCAGTCACCTTGCCATGGTTAAATGCGGTGGTTCGCGCTTTCAGTTTTGCGTGAATGCTGCCATTTATCCATGGTTTCTGGTTAGGGTAGGTTTTAATAGTCACAGTGGGTACAACATCTCCTATACACTTCTTGATGAAATCAGTAACCATCTCAGTGTACACCTCAATATTATTCTCGGAAGTGACCCGGAACATATCCCAGTCCGCATGATCAAAACAATCTTAAAGCATGGATTCCGATTGGTCAGACCAGCGTTGAATAGTCTTTAGCACGGGTACTTCCTGTTTGAGTTTCTGCCTATAGGAATGGAGGAGAAAATGGAGTCGTGGTCAGATTTGCTGAAAGGAGGGCGGGGGAGGGCTTTGTATGCATCCCGGAAGTTGGAATATCAATGGTCGAGTGTTTTTCCAGTGCGAGTACTACAGTCAATATGCTGATAGAATTTAGGTAGCCTTTTCCTCAAATTTGCTTTGTTAAAATCCTCAGCTGCAATAAATGTAGCCTCAGGATATATGGTTTCCAGTTTGCATAATGTCCAGTGAAGTTCCTTGAGGGCCGTCGTCGTATCGGCTGTGACAATAACCGAAGAGAATTCTCTTGGGAGATAATACGGTCGGCATTTGATTGTGAGGTATTCTAGGTTGGGTGAACAAAAGGACTTGAGTTCCTGTATATAATTACAGTTACACCATGAGTCGTTAATCATGAAACATACACCTCCACCCTTCTTCTTCCCGGAGAGATGTTAATTCCTGTCGGCGCGATGAACTGAGAATCCAGATGGCTGGACCGAATCCGACAGTATATCCCGGGAGAGCCATGTTTCTGTGAAACAGAGTATGCTACAATCCCTGATGTCTCTCTGGAAATCCCTGATCTCGTTAACTTTGTTTTCCTGGGACTGAACATTAGCGAGGAATATACTCGGAAGTGGTGGATGGTGTGCGCGCCTCCTAAATTGGACTAGAAGACCGCTTCGAGTCCCTCTTTTTCGCCGGCGTTGTTTTGGGTTGGTCTCTGGAATCAGTTTAATTGCCCTGGGTGGTGCGAACAAAGGATCCACTTTGGGAAAGTCATATTCCTGGTCGTAATGCTGGTAGTGCTGGTGAATTACCGCTGCTCTGATATCCAATAGTTCTTTCCAGCTGTATGTAATGACGCATACAATTTTCTGGGCTAACAATGTAAGAAATAATCTAAATACTGCAAAGCTTCCTAAGAAATAGGAGCGAGGCAGCCCTCTGTCGGCGCCATCTCTGCCTGCCACTATATGTCCTGTACTGTCCACCCTCTTTCTCCTCTCTGTCTCTCTCTGCCGTCTCTCTTTCTCCCACGCCCCCCCCCCCCATTTCCACCCCCCCTCCCAAAGCCATTATCAGCCTCCAGAGCCCAGTTGAAGTGGTTGAAGAACTCCCTCCCTTCTCCTGTACCATGGGGAATGAAGTGAGGGTGGGTCACAGGGAGCAGGAGGGGTTGCTGGGGTGATGCGGGGGTCCTGCTCTGAAATTAGGGTGTTGGACGGCAGTTGGGAGGGGGTAGGGGGTTGTGGTGGATAGGAAAGTGATTTTGAATGATGTAGAGGCCTTTAAAAACCTGGAGGAGATGGAGGTCTCTCCTTGAGGTTGCTCCTGCATCTGTAGGCTAGAGCATCGAGGGGGGTTTTGCTCTTCACAAGAATTGTTCCCATTATTAAAGGACAATGGCAAGTTAAACTGCACAAAACAGGGTTAACAAAGAATGAGGCCGGTGGCCACCATCGTAAGTGAGACAAGGCCTGAGAGAAAAGCCATAGTCAATAACAGACTAATTAAACCATTTGCTTGTCAGGCTGTGCAGCAGACAATCAAATGGGAATCTTTATGTGTCACAAAGCGTACTTAGGGGACCCTGGAGAGAAGCAACACATGCTATTAGGAACAGACAGGGAATAAGACAACGGCCTCAACAGATGACACATTCAGTCCTATTGATTATCTCCCTCATGCTAGGGAACTGGTCTCTTTGTGCAGTCCGCCAATTACGTTTTTCTTTGGGAGGAGGCTCAGTCATAACATCCCACACAACAGTCACAAATATAACCTTCTTTGTCATACATATGCTATTTCCATGTTCCTCTGTGGCCTGTTGGTTCTCAAACGAGGCCTTAACACCATATTTTCTCCTGGTCTGTGTGCCAAATGGGACACAACCCTGCTGTTTCTAGAACAGCAGCGTCTGGCATTTCTCCAGGCCTGTCGTCTTTCACGTAGCTGAACCTGGGAGAGAGAGCGAGAGAGAGATGCCGACCGACTATTTTCACATTGTTCAACACTGTACATTGCCATAATATAACATTGAGTGAGAGCGAGAAAGAGAGATTGAATTGAGAAAGAGAGAGACAGATTGAGAGAGCGAGCGAGCATGAGAGAGAGATTGAATTGAAAGAGAGAGTGAGAGAGAGTGAGCGGGAGAGAGAGATTTAATTGCGAGAGTGCGAGAGATTGAATTGAGAGAGTGCGAGAGATTGAATTGAGAGAGTGCGAGAGATTGAATTGAGAGAGAGTGAAGAGATTGAATTGAGAGAGAGAGAGAGAGATGTTGTCTATTCTGGGGATGTTTGTGATGAAAGCTACGGCAGCATGCAGGTCCTGACACATGCCAGCACTTCTCTCAGAGTGATAATAAGACATGCTGGGCTCTGTCCAGCCCTGCCAAGTCTCTCTCTGTGCCCAATGTGTGGATAGCCAAGGTCTGTGTGTGTACAGTGCCTTTAGAAAGTATTCACACCCCTTGACCTATTCCACATTTTGTTGTGTTACAGCCTGAATTCAAAATTGATTAAAAAAAAATAATTCTGACTATTCTTCACACAATACCCCATAATGAAATTGTGAAAACATGTTTTTAGAAACATAAATATCTAATTTATATATGTATTCACACCCCTAAGTCAATACTTTGTAGAAGCACCTTTGGCAGCGATTACAGCTGTGAGTCTTTCTGGGTAAGTCTCTAAGAGCTTTCCACACCTGGATTGTGCAACATTTACCCATTATTCTTTTCAAAATTATTAAACTCTCTCAAATCGGTTGTTGATCATTGCTAGAGCATTTTCAGGTCTTGTTATACATTTTCAAGTAGTTTAAGTCAAAACTGTTCCTTGGCCACTCAGGAACATTCACGGTCTTCTTGGTAAGCTGCTCTAGTGTAGATTTGACCTTGTGTTTTAGGTTATTGTTCTGCTGAAAGGGGAATTTATCTACCAGTGTCTAGTAGAAAACAGACTGAACCAGGTTTTCCTCTTGGATTATGCCTGTGCTTGCATTGTGAAACCTCCCTGGTCTTTGTGGTTGAATCTGTGTTTGGAATTCACTGCTCGACTGAGGAACCTTACAGATAATTGTATGACTTGAACGTTGTGAAAATTCTGTGCAACTTCCGGTGCGCGTTTACTGTGAACACTGAGGCTGTAACCGCTATAAGTAATAGTTTTAACAGTGGACGTGTAGGCTCATACTCTTAATTATGATGGCTATTTGATCATAACTAAGACCTACCATCAAAAACAATGGAGAAAATGCATCCCATAACATTTCAACATGGAAAAAGCTGTTCTATCGTTCAGCCTACAGTAGCAGCCAATGTGTGGTGTTCAATGTAGGTCTACATTCCATGAGACTTTTGAAAAAAACATGCAGGGCTTGACATTAACCTGTTTATCCACTTGTCCTTCAGACGAGGATGTGACTGAAAATGTTGTGTTGTTTAACGCAAGAAACCACTTTACAAAATAAAATGGACTATTCCCATACCATTATTACAGAGAATCAGACAAATTATGCTACCCTCTGCCTATTGTCTACTTAGCTTATTCAAGCGTGTCCCAAAATACAACACTGTTCCTTCAAGACAAAAAAAATAAGCTCTTTACCCGACTCGCTTTTCAAAGATGGCTAGAAATGCACACATTTTATGCTTTTGTAGAAAGCAATCACTCCCCCATTGCTGACCACACATTATCTATAACTGGGCTAATAACTCACTAACTAGCAAAGGATATTAACAAATGTGCACACATGGCTACATGCAGCTCTCACTTTGATCTCAAAACAAGCGCATCTACCCACGCCGCTCATGCTATAAACACAGTCAGAGTCCAGTTCAAAGTAAATGGCACAGATCCGTATATGGCAATGGTCTATTTACATATAGGCCTACTGCAGCTCTGATTGGTTATGGTGCACCGGTCTGTGTAGAGAACAGGCAGAGTTGTGTGTGTCAATGCAATAGAATCCTACTCTGATCCGTTCTGCCTACAACAAAATATCTTGCATAGTTCGCTTTGTTTCGGTATATTGCTTTGAAAGTGGCTAATATTGCATTGATTCAATCACAATTCCCACAGTAAAGGGAAATGTTGATAGTGTTAACTAACGGGGAAAACTCTAGAAAGTTGAGTGAAGTTCAATCTCATGCTTCTCTGCGCCAGCTGCGGAGGAGCTGAGCCCCACGCACGCATGCAGCTTAGAGGGAACATTGCCGTCACCCATGAAAGGGTCCATCTAGCCCTCCCTTTTCCTCCTGAACGGGCTCTAAACCGCAGGCCAGGCCTGGCTTTTTCTCACCCTGCGCCTGCATGGGACAACACATAAACGACCAGTGGTCTTTAAAGTCCCAAGCCCTGCTCTTCACTGCTCTCCAGAATCGCCACCTTAACCTCCAACCTTCACATTACACAATGAGTTCAGGAAGTGCCAGGTGTTAAAGACAAATATTTTTGTAGGCAGGGGCCTCTCAGTCATTTGCCCCTGTCCTGGCTCGGCCTCCCAAATGGCAACCTATTCCCTATATAGTGCACTACTTTTGATCAGATCCCCTATAGCTCCAGGTTAAACGTAGTGCACTATATAGGGAATAGGGTGCTATTTGGGACGTAGACCTACAGCTCATCTGCAGGCTGGTGTGTTGCTGGTCGCATGGTCACAAGCTGGGGGACATCACTTAGAGGTGCGAGTGCAGGAGGCACCATCTGTCAAACGATGGACTAGTGACACTTAATTTGGTCAAACAGTCCCCTTCCCTCCTCTCAGATATTGATGGAGAATTATGGCTTTTCCAAACCCCATGAATAATACATTGGAGGAGGACAATCAACAAGGGTTGTCATGGTTTATGATGGTTTCTCTTCCCCCCACCCCAGACAATACACTGAGTGTACAAAACATTAGGAACACCTTCCAATATTGAGTTGCACCCCAATTTGTCCTCAGACCAGCCTCAATTTGTCAGGGCATGGACTACACAAGGTGTCAAAAGCGTTCCACATGGATGCTGGCCCATGTTGACTCCAATGCTTCCCACAGTTGTGTCAAGTTGGCTGGATGTCCTTTGGGTGGTGGACCATTCTTGATACACATGGGAAACTGTTGAGTGTGAAAAACCTAGCAGTGTTGCAGTTCTTGGTTCACTCAAACTGGTATGCCAGGCACAATCTTTTATCTTGTTCATTCACCCTCTGAATGGCACACATACACAATCCATGTCTCAATTGACTTAAGTATTAAAATTCCTTCTTTAACCTGTCTCCTCCCCTTCATCTACACTGATTGAAATGGATTTAACAGTTGACATCAATAAGGGATCATAGCGTTCACCTGGATTCACCTGGTCAGTCTGTCATGGAAAGAGTAGGTGTTCCTAATGTTTTGTACACTCAGTGTACATGAGAGCCTCTCCCTCTGTAAAACATAAATGAGGGTTGTTGTAGTTGATGGTTTGTGTGCATCCCTCTTTTCTACTGTCCCCCATAGACAGTACTTATCAGCGGTGGAAAAAGTACCCAATTGTCATACTTACATATTAAAAGTAAAGATAACTTAATAGAAAATGACTCAAGTAAAAGTGAAAGTCACCCAGTAAAATATTACTTGAGTAAAAGTCTAAAAGTATTTGGTTTAAAATATACTTAAGTAGGGCTCCGGAGTGGCGCAGCGGTCTAAGGCACTGCATCTCAGTGCAAGAGGGATCACTGCAGTCCCTGGTTTGAATCCAGGCTGCATCATATCTGGCTGTGATTGGGAGTCCCACAGCGCGGTGCACAATTGGCCCAGCATCACCTGGGTTTGACCTGGAGTAGGCCATCATTGTAAATAAGAATTTGTTCTTAACTGACTTATATTAAACAAACCAGATGGCATGTTTAAAAAATAAATATGGATAGCCAGGGGCACACTCCACTCAGACATCCTTTACAAATGAAGCATTTTTCTTAAGTGAGTCTGTCAGATCAGAGACAGTAGGGATGACCAGGGATGTTCTCTTAATAAGTGTGTGAATTAGACCGTTTTCCTGTCCTGCTAAGCATTCAAAATGTAACTAGTACTTTTGGGTGTCAGGGAAAATATATGGAGTAAAAAGTACATTATTTTCTTTAGGAATGTAGTGAAGTAAAAGTAAAAGTTGTCCAAAATATAAATAGTAAAGTAAAGTACAGATACCACAAAAAACTACTTCAGTAGGTACTTTAAAGTATTTTTTACTTAAGTTCTTTACACCACTGGTACTTATGAATATATTAGGGGGATGAGATTGCCTCAAAAGACCAAAAAGGAGCAATCTGTGATTGGTACATCCATTTTTGGACTTTTAAATGAATGATATATACCCATTGATTCTTGAATATAACTTACTGTATATATGCCTCATTAGCTTAGTTCAACTGTTGTACCCCATCAAAAACACAACATAGAAGCTTGTAATGTAATATAATATTGTATAATATATGTGTCACGATCGTCTTGAGGATAATGAGTGGACCAAGGCGCAGCGTGTGGAAAATACATCTCTTTTATTTGAGACGAGTGAAACACGAAACGAACACTTATAACAAAACGAAACAAAACAACAAACGACCGTGAAGCTACAAACGTAAGTGCAATACAAAAGCTACAAACATTCTACATAGACAATTACCCACAAAACCCAAATGCCTATGGCTGCCTTAAATATGGCTCTCAATCAGAGACAATGAACCACAGCTGCCTCTAATTGAGAACCAATCTAGGCAGCCATAGACATACAAACACCTAGACAAGACACTGACCCATTAAATGTACAAAACCCCTAGACAATCCAAAAAACACATACATTCCCCATGTCACACCCTGACCTAACTAAAATAATAAAGAAAACAAAGATAACTAAGGCCAGGGCGTGACAATATGCTAAATGTAATTGTAAACAAACACTGTATTGTCACGTTCTGACCTTTATTTCCTTTGTTTTGTCTTTATTTAGTATGGTCAGGGCGTGAGTTGGGGTGGGCAGTCTGTGTATTTTTCTATGTTGGGGTTATGTGTTCGGCCTGGTATGATTCTCAATCAGAGGCAGCTGTCAATCATTGTCCCTGATTGAGAATCATACTTAGGTAGCCTGGGTTTCACTTTTGGTTTGTGGGTGTTTGTTTCCTGTGTCTTTGTGTATGTCACCAGACAGGACTGTTTCGGTTTATTCTCGTTTATCGTTATTTTGTTGTTTTGTTCAAGTATTTTGGTTTTCATTAAAAGGAATATGAATACTCACCACTCTGCAGTTTGGTCCTCTCTTTCTCCTAACGACGAGCGTTACATGTATAGCCTTAAACCACCATAGATGGTCAGTCCTTGCACCCATAGCTCTGTCTATGAATTTGAGAGTGGTTACTGTACATCCCTCAGCTGTTTACTAAAACCTCTCATTTTTTATACCAACTGCAGAATGCCCCTTTAACTAGAATAGATGATCAATTGCACTGGTATGAATGTGTCAGTTTGAGTGGATGTTGAACCCCAGGGCTCAGAGGATGGCTGGAATGACTTGGTTGCATCCTAAATGGCACCCTATATAGCACATTACTTTAGGTTCAATAAAAATACATCAATAAAATTACTTTTGACAAGGAATAGGGCTCTGGGAAAAAGTAGTGCACTTTATAGGGAACAGGGTGCCATTGGGGGTGCAACCTAGGGCTCTATTACAGATGGCTGGAATTACACTAGCTCTAATTAGAGTCAGGACCCCATGCAGGTTAATCAGCTATCAGCTACACAGTGCACTTAATCTTCATAAGAAACTGAATTAATCAGGAAATATCCTCATATCCTAATACCTCTAGTCCTGTCTGGCTGTCTGTTCACTCCCATTCACTCATATTACAATCAAATTCCCCATAACCCTCCAGGGCATTGGGAGTAGCAGACGTCAATTCAAATAGTATTACAAAAAACGTGGAGGATTTGTTCTAGCCTGCCTGAAGGGCCAGAGAGACGGGGCTTGCAGTTTAGCAACTATTCTATTGTTCTATTGAGCTAGGTGTTCTCCACCAAGCACAGGTAATGTATTCAAAAGTATTTCAAATAATATTTGAACCCACAGGAAAATGGTCCCTGGGAGACAAAAAGACTACTTTACAGAGTGGAAAGTATATTACGCGTCGTATCGTCCTGTCTAATCATCCCAAATTAAAAGATTATGCCCTGAACATCAGCTTTTCTCCCCCATCTAGGAAAGAGAACACACTCTGATAGGAGAGGAGAGGAGAGGAGGAGGAGAGAGGAGAGAGGAGAAGAAGGAGAGGAGGAGAAGAAGAGAATTCTGCACACGTCTGTCTTCTTGACTTCCTCTCCTGCAGGCAGCAATCACTGTCTTCATCTTTCCCTTACGGCTGTGTGTGTGTGTGTGTGTGTGTGTGTGTGTGTGTGTGTGTGTGTGTGTGTGTGTGTGTGTGTGTGTGTGTGTGTGTGTGTGTGTGTGTGTGTGTGTGTGTGTACGGGCTATCACTCCCCATCTTTATGTGTTTTGAAGCCCAATGATCCCCACCTGTCTAAAAATCCAGTCAGTCTGTCATGTCCACAGTCATTACAACAGTCAAATCAGCCTCTCTGACTAATTCCTGAGCGTCGTTAATATAGAGTGACTTAAAAGCCTGTACTGCTCCAGGACTAAGAGTATTTAAAGCTACTGAGCAACGCAGCACATTTGATGTATCCATTAATCTCTCAGTGCTGTTGTGTAAGGCTGTCTGAAAGGTTGGGTTTGGGTTTGAACTCCCCCCAGACATCGGTGTGTGTGTGTGTTTTTGGTTTACTATCCTTGTGAGAACTTTTGGTCCCCTCAAGGATAGTAAACCAAAAACACACACACATACACAGACATTTCACAGGTCCCCACAAGGAAAAAGGCTATTTTAGGTTAGGTTTAAGGGTTAGGTTTAGGGTTAGAATTAGGATTAGGGTTAGCTTTAGGGTTAGGGGTTGGGAAAATAGGATTTTGAATGGGAAACAATTGTTTGTTCCCCACAAGGATAGCAAAGCAAACATATGTGTGGGTGTGTGCGTGTGTAAGGCTGGGGGATGAAGTCGGTGAAGACATGCTGACTATTATCAATGGCAATTTGAATGCACAGAGATACCGTGACGAGATCCTGAGGCCCATTGTCGCACCATTCATCCGCCGCCATCACCTTTCCCAATCTCTAAAAATGCAATTGTGCTCGTTGTCTATAGCTTATGCCTGCCAATACCATAACCACACCGCCACAATGGGGCACTCTGTTCACATCGTTGACATCAATCAAATGTATTTATAAAGCCCTTTTTACATCAGCAGATGTCACAAAATGTTATATAGAAACCCAGCCTAAAACCGCCAAACAGTAAGCAATGCAGATGTAGAAGCACGGTGGATAGGAAAAACTTCCTAGAAAGGCAGGAACCTAAGGAAGCTAAGAAGAAACCTAGAGAGGAACCAGGCTCTGAGGGGTGGCCAGTTCTCTTCTGGCTGTGCGGGGTGAAGATTATAAAACTACACAGCCATTTAAGGCCAGATTGTTCTTCAAAATGTTCAAACGTTCATAGATGACCAGCAGGATCAAATAATAATCAGTGGTTGTAGAGGGTGCAACAGGTCAGTACCTAAGGAGTAAACGTCAGTTGGCTTTTCATAGCCGAGCATTCTGAGGTCGAGACAGCAGGTGCGGTAGAGAGCGAGAGAGAGAGAGAGAGAGAGAGAGAGAGAGAGAGAGAGAGAGAGAGAGTTGAAAACAGCAGGTCCGGGACAAGGCAGTACGTCCGGTGAACAGGTCAGGGTTCCCTAGCCGCAGGCAGAACAGTTAAAACTGGAGCAGCAGCACGACCAGGTGGACTGGGGACAGCCAGGAGTCATCAGGCCAGGTAGTCCTGAGGCATGGTCCTAGGGCTCAGGTCCTCCGGGAGGGGAGGGAGAGAGGGAGGGAGGGAGAGAGAATTAGAGGGAGCATACGGAATTCACAAAGGACGCAAGATAAGACAGGAGAATTACACCATATAAAACAGACTGACCCTAGCCCACACAACGCCTCCCATCTGTCCGGTACAGTTGAAACATGGATTCATCCATGAAGAGCACACTTCTCCAGCGTGCCAGTGGTCATCGAAGGTGAGCATTTTCCCACTGAAGTCAATTACTACGCCGAACTGGAGTCGGGTCAAGACCCTGGCGATGAAGATGAGCTTCCCTGAGATGGTTTCTTCAGCTGTCTGGGTGGCTGGTCTCAGATGATCCCGCAGTTGAAGACGCCGGATGTGGAGGTCCTGGGCTGTTGTGGTTACACGTGGTCTGCGGTTGTGAGGCTTGTTGGACGTACTGCCAAATTCTCTAAAACGGCGTTGGAGGCGGCTTATGGTAGAGAAATGAATATGAAATTCTCTGGCAACAGCTCTGGTCCTGCAAGTCAGCATGCCAATTGCACGCTCCCTCAAAACATGAGACATTTGTGGTAATGTGTTGTGTGACACAACTCCACATTTTAGAGTGGCCTTTTATTGTCCCCAGCACAAGATGCACCTGTGTAATCATCATGCTTTAATCAGCATCTTGAAATGCCACACCTGTCAGGTGGATGGATTATCTTGGCAAAAGAGTAATGCTCACTTACCGGGATGGGTAACACTTTACTTGACACCCAGCGTCATAACACGTTCATAACCATGTGATAATATGCTCATAACACTGTCATGACACATATTTAAACCTGCTGTGACATATAATTGTGTTATTTTATGGCTGGTTATGACATCTACATAAGAGTGTAACAACCCACAAAACCTACCACACAAGGCTAAACATTCCCTTTAACAATAGCCTACTTATCAACAGTATGTTGATGTCATATAACAATTTCTGAAATTGTAATTGTGCACACATTGATGACAGACATACACCTACCCCAATGCTCTGTTCCGATGACTGGGGTGGATGCAGGAGCAGATTTCAGGAGCAGGACTATGATTATGATGGTCACAATGCTTCTTGAAAGTGTCATAAAGTGTATTTTCTTAGTCCAAGTAAAGTGACACAAGATGGTCATAATGCTTTATGACAGTGTCAAAAAGGGTATTTTCTACAAGTTATTTAAAATATGATTTAAAAAAATAATTAATTACAACAACAACAAAGGTGTAAATATATGGGTCATGACAGTGTTATGATCATTATGACAGGTTATGACACGATATGTCAGCTGTTATGACATTTATGACATGGTTTTGACCGTGTTATGACGTTGGGTGTAAAGTAAAGTGTTACCCAGGGATGTAAACAATTTGTGCATTTTTGAGAAATAAGCTTATGTGCGTATGGAACATTTCTGGTATATTTTATTTCAGCTCATGAAACATGAGGACCAACACTTTACATGTTGCGTTTGTATTTTTGTTCAGTTATGTTTGTAAGTATGTGATGGTTGGTCTAGGGTCTGGGGTTCACATTAACTTCCTTTTGAGGTTTTGCTTTTGTTTTTGTTTTGGGGGGCAGAGAGAGATAAGAAGAGCTGGGTTGATTATTAGCAGGGTCAGTAACCTAACCTCTGTCTACTGGTTATCCTGCTGCATCTATGCAGCCCTCACAGCCCCTCCATGGTAATAATCCAAGAGGTTATTAGTTCAAGGGTTTCTATATCAAAACCATTTGACTTGTCTCAGCCATGCAACTCTGATCACTGATCTTCCTCTTTCCTTCTCATGACCGGCTGGTTGGCTGGCTGTGTCACAGCTGTACTCTGTCTGTCTGTTGTTCAGCTGAATATGAGTCCAACAGGTTCTCTCTCAGCTCTCTCCACATTTAACCACCAGGCCAGTGGCCCAAATCTTTTTAACAGTATGATCTCATACAAGACTTTGGCAATGGGTAGACCTTCTTTGATGGATCTCTTTCCCAGGGGCAGAGTTGGGGTCAGTCAGAGGACAGGGTGAGTTCCTCTGTGATTGAGTTATTTGCCTACCTGTCCTTTTCCCAATTACCAAATACAGTCATCAACCAATAATATTGACTCTGTAGTAATGCTCCTCATTTCATATGTCTTATGGGTAACACTATCTACAGTAACATCCCACTGGGCACAGACAACAGTTCAACGTCATTCTGTGACTCGGTACCAGTAACCCCTGTATATAGTCTCATTATTGTTATTTTATTGTGTTACTTTTTATTACATTTTTTACTTTAGTTTATTTAGTAAATATCACGGTAAGTTGTATTCGGCGCATGTGACAAACAAAATGTGATTTCATTTGATTCTACATTGATTCAACGGCATCACATAGAATTTTTAGATTGAAATAACGTGGAAAAAACGTTGATTCAACAGTTTTTGCCCAGTGGGATAGTATCGGTTCAGTTTTTTTATGACTAGAGAAATGTTTTAAAGTCATGTTCCCCTTAGGATATACATGCATTATTTTAACTGAAAAATGAATGGTATTCAAAAAATATGCATATTTTGCCATCCCTACAGTATAAGGTGTGAATGGTAAATTGGGAATGATGAAGTCCATACAGGATTTTTCGTGTGCGCGCGAGTGTGCGTGTGTGTGTGCGTGCGTGCGCATTAGCGAGCTAGCCAGTCCAGATGGCAAGGCAGACCTAGAGTACCTGTCTCCACAAGCAAAACAGGGACAGGGAGAAATGTTTCTGCCTGTCTGCGCTGCTGTAAGGGGAAAATGCTTCCCTGCATATTTGATGTTCCTCTTACCTAGGAGTTAATTAAGGAGATCTGTTTTTGGCTCCTGGGCAAGCTCTGACAGGCCTCCCAGTCAACGTTGTGCCGATGATGCCTCCCATTTCAGTCAGCCGGATGTGATGGGCAGATCTGCTGATCCCAGTCCATACAGTGTGATGTTGCCCCCCAGACAGTGTGATGTTGCCCCCCAGACAGTGTGATCCTTGATGCCCCCCAGACAGTGGGATCCTTGATGTCTACCAGACAGTGTGATCCTTGATGCCTATCAGGCAGTGTGATCCTTGATGTCTACCAGACAGTGTGATCCTTGATGTCTACCAGACAGTGTGATCCTTGATGCCTAACAGACAGTGTGATCCTTGATGCCTACCAGGCAGTGTGATCCTTGATGCCTACCAGGCAGTGTGATCCTTGATGCCTACCAGGCAGTGGGATCCTTGATGTCTACCAGACAGTATGATCCTTGATGCCTACCAGACAGTGGGATCCTTGATGCCTACCAGGTAGTGGGATCCTTGATGCCTACCAGAGTGGGATCCTTGATGCCTACCAGGCAGTGGGATCCTTGATGCCTACCAGGCAGTGTAATCCTTGATGCCTACCAGGCAGTGTGGTGTAAGGCAGCATGATATGAATGTGCTTTGGCACAAAATATGATGATTAAAAAAAGTCATTTCCATTAGTCATGGACTGTTTTGCCATGGCGGCATGAGTGATTGAGAAGGTTGAGCGACTGGCTGTCTGCTACCAATAATCAGTAACAATGTGATGGTTAGCTGTGCAAGCCAGGAAGTTATTTAGAACATTTGACAGGGTGACCAGAAGGCGGCTTCCTGGCTGATTTATAGTGAGACTTCTTGGCAAACTAAGATGCCCTTCCCCCCTGCATTTTTCATCATGTTACATTTTTGCATGTCCAACCGCTTGACATTCAGAAGTTATCTCTCTCCTCCATTTTTCATAATTGTCCCAGACAGAGTCCCAGACTAATTCCTCCTGCCTGTTTAACCATGCATGGGGCTCCACCAATCAGCATGCGAGGCTAGCCAACCTGTTCCGCAGCCTGTTTCGCAGACACAAGGTGACCCACTCGCTATGTCATTATTTCATGAAGCAAAAAGACAACCCACACTACCCAACACCTAGCATCCCAGACTGGCATCGTTCTTTCTCTGGTTACCATGGAAACCTGCTGCTCGGCAGGAATGCTGGAGGCAAACATTGGGCCAAGTGAAAACGACACACACACACACACACACACACACACACACACACACACACACACACACACACACACACACACACACACACACACACACACACACACACACACACACACACACACACACACACACACACACACACAGGAACTACACTGGAAGGAACTACACTGTACTTTGTGCAAACTGGAAACTGCATATCCTGTGGCCGCATTTATTGTAGCTGAGTACTTTAATAAAGCAAATCTGAGGAAAACGACACCTGCGCTGTCCTGTGCTACTCACTTATTGAAAACTCTTGAGCATTGCTATTCCCCCTTCTGGGACTGCTACAAGGCCCTCCCCTGCCCTCCCTTTGGCAAATCAGATCACACCTCCATTCTGCTCCTCCCCTTCTATGGCAGAAACTTAAGCAGAAAGTACCCGTGGTAAGTACTGTTCAACATTGGTCTGACCAATCGGAATTTATACTTCAAGATTGTTTTGATCACGCAGACTGGGATATGTTCCGGGTTGCCTCTGAGAATAGCATTGATGTATACACTAACTCGGTGACTGAGTTCATCAGGAAGTGCATAGACGATGATGTTCCCACTTTGGCGATTAGAACTTATAGATGGCAGCGACCCACCGCATTTATTCACAACAAGGTGTTGGGAACATGGATGAGTATAAACCATCCAGCTGTGCCCTACGTAAGGCAATCAAACAGGCAAAACGTCGGAACAGAGACAAAGTGGAGTCGCAATTCAATGGCTCTGACACGAGACGTATGTGGCAGGGACTCCAGACAATCATGGATTATAAAGGGTAAACCTGCCATGTTGCCTACACCGACGCCTTGCTCCAGGACAAGCTAAACATCTTTGCCTGCTTTGAGGAAAACACAGTTCCACCGATGCGGGCCATCACCATTCACGAGGACTGTGAGCTCTCGTTCTCTGTGGCCGAAGTGAGTAAGACATTTAAGCGTGTTAACCCTCTCAAGGCTGCCGGTCCAGACGGCATCCCAAGCCGCATCCTCAGCGCATGTGCAGACCAACTGACTGGAGTGTTTAGGGACATTTTCAATCTCTCCCTATCCCAGTCTGTTGTCCCCACTTATTTCGAGATGTCCATCACTTTTCCTGTACCCAAGAAAGCAAAGTTAACTGAACTAAATGACTATCGCCCCGGAACACTCACTTCTGTCATCATGAAGTGCTTTGAGAGGCTAGTTAAAGATCATATCATCACCACCTTAACCTAGACCCTAGTCTCTCTTATTCAGAAGGGTTGTGTTAAATGAGGAAGACACATTTTGGTTGAATGCATTCAGTTGCGCAACTGACTAGGTATCCCTTTTCCCTTTCCATTTCAATTGGTATACCGCCCCAACAGATCCGCAGGTGAAACAATTGCCCATCGCACTGCACACTGCCTTATCCCAGCTGGACGAGGAATACCTATGTAAGACTACTGTTCATCGATGTGGAAGGACCACCAGAGGGCAGGCTGGGCTCACGGATGGTAGCCCAACAAGGCATGGGAGACAAGGTAACCAGAGGCAATTAAGCACAGCTGACACTACTAATGAGATATTCTCCTTCCCCTATAAGAGAGAGTATGGAACCAGCAGAGGGGGGAACTATCTCTGGAAGATGGCCACCGAGACAGAGGAGCTATCTATGAAGAACCATTAAGACGGTGACAATGCCGTGACTTTTTGTTGTAGTTTAAAGACAATCATATTGTGTTCCTGTTTTGATCTGGAGAAGAAGATATGTTTTCTTTTTCCTTTGGGAGATTTTCGTTGATTACGTTGGAGTGTTTGTGTTGACCAAATGCCCTCAATATAGAACTATGTTCAATCAAGAAAACCTACTCCTGACTCGTTTGTTCCACCTTCCTGCTTTTGAGTGACGCCCAATTACTTGGTCCGCTCACATCGACTACAGCTCAGCCTTCAACACCATAGTACCCTCCAAGATCATCACTAAGCTCAGGCCCTGGGTCTGAACCCCGCCCTGTGCAACTGGGCCCTGGACTTCCTGACGGGCCGACCCCAGCTGGTGAAGGTAGGCAACAACACTTCCGCTACGCTGATCCTCAACATGGAGGCCCCACAAGGGTTCGTGTTCAGCCCCCTCCTGTACTTCCTGTTCACCTATGACTGTGTGGCCACGCACGCCTCCAACTCAATCATCAAGTTTGCCTACGACACAACAGTGGTAGGCCTAATTACCAACAATGACGAGACCGCCTACAGGGAGGAGGTAAGGGCCCTGGCTGAGTGGTGCCAGGAAAATAACCTCTCTCTCAAAGTCAACAAAACAAAGGAGCTGATTGTGCACTTCAGGAGACAGCAGAGAGTGCACGCCCCCATCCACATTGACGGGCCGCAGTGGAGAGGGTCTAAAGCTTCAAGTTCCTTGGTGTGCACATCACTGATAACTTAAAATGGTCAAACCACACAGACAGTGTGGTGAAGAAGGCGCAACAGCTCCTCTTTAACCTCAGGAGGCTGAAGAAATTTGGCTTGGCCCCTAAGACCCTCACAAACGTCTACAGATGCACCATGGAGAGCATCTTATCAGTCTGTATCACCACCTGGTACGGCAATTGCACCGTTCACAATGGCAGGGCTTTTCAGAGGGTGGTGTGGTCAGCCCAACGCATCTCTGGGGGCACACTGCCTGCCCTCCAGGACATCTACAGCACTCGGTTTCACAGGAAGGCCAAGAAGATCATCAAAGACCTCCGCCACCCGAGCCATGGCCTGTTCACCCCGCTACCATCTAGAAGGCGGAGACAGTACAGGTGCATTCAAACTTTAACAGAGAGATTGAAAAACCGCTTCTATCTCCAGGCCATCAGACTTTTAAATAGTCACCACTAGCTGGCCTCCACCCAGTACCTTGCCATGAACTTTAGTCACTGTTACTAGCCGGCTACCACCCGGTACTCAACCCTGCACCTTGGAGACTGCTGCCCTATCTACTTAGTCATTGAATACTGGTCACTTATATAATGTTTACATACTGTTTTACCCACTTCATATTTAGTCAGTGGCACAACACTAAACAATACATTAATTGCACTATAACGGTGACAAACAGTGCCCACAAACTGTTAGGGCCTACATAAAGCTGTCCCAACAGCAAAGCTTTCTTTTCAGCACCATGGAGTGAATCCTTACCACCACTACACCTGGCTATCAGCGGAGCCTTGTCTGGCAGCAAAACAGTTCATTTAGCCTTGTTTACTGCCTATTAAAAAGACATAGCTGATATGGCTGACTTGCTTAATTAAACAAATGTGGTTTCTACTGGCATTTGAGCTGTACAAACTATGGCATAAGAGAACGATGAGCGGATAAGAGGCCATCCATAATTTTAATTAAGACATTAATGAGCGAGCTAAGATGGACGTAGTCAATATAACTATTTGTTCCGCACTTTTGAAATGTACAGCGACAGAATTCAGAACATGAGCCATTCTTAGTGTCATTTGATATGCACACACATGCACACACACATGCGCACACTCACACAGGGGTGGGGAGGTGGGGAGGTGGGGGGATCCTGTCACCTTCTCTCCTCTCCAAAACTAGAAATGAAGCCCCATTCAGAATGTAACTGTTCAGAAAATTCAGTGCACAGGTCACATGAACTGAGCTGTTGGTTTAGTGTCTTTGCTGTTGAAGCTGACACTACAGTTGTCATTGAAGGGATGTTGGTGGTGGTGTAGGGGGGATGGGGTGGTGGTTCTGTTTGGACAAACAGTGGGGAGGGTGGATGGTGATGGGTTGTAGAGAGAGAAATGGAGGTGAGGGAGGAACCTCTATTCAATTCCCAGCGGGAGTCACACTGCCCAGCAAACCCAAAGTCAGAACAATTTACCAAATTTACTCAAATTTCTCTCTGGAAGTCAATGCACTGCCTTTTCCCCTTTCCCACAGTCAGCCGTCACAGACTAAACAGTCTCTGATAGAGGATAGAGGCCATTAGCCTAATTCAAGTGATTTAACATGCTAGCTCCACTCCACCATCTGGGATTTGGGAACAGTTCAGGGAGTGTAAGCAGCACTGTGTTATTAGCAGCTAATCCATCTAATCTCCCAACCCCTCCGTTCCGAATCTGGTTTCACAAGATCATTTCATAACCCACAGATTGCATGGGTGAGATTGCACAGACAGGCAGACCAGGCAGACAAGGCAGGCCTGGGTCATATTCATTATTGCACACCGTAGTAAAACTTTTTTGTAATGGAAAGCGATAACAAGCGCTTCTTATTGGCCAAGAGTCCGTCCCTGTTTCAGTCATTTTTGTTTCACTTCGTGCCTATGAATATGCCCCAGGGCAGTGGGGGGATGTATCCAGATTTCCTTCCAAGACCTGGAAAATGAATCCCAGACCTGGTGGCTTCCAACGTACGACAGCGTGTTCCAGTTCCCATCAATATCCAGCAATTTGGCACAGCCATTGAAAAGGAGTGGGACAACATTGCACAGGCCACAATCAACAGCCTGATCTACTCTATGTGAAGGACGAGTCAGGCTGCATGAGGCAAATGGTGTTCACACCAGATACTGACTGGTTTTCTGACCCACACCCCTACCTTTATTAAGGTATCTGTGACCAACAGATGCATATCTCTGTTTTCCCAGTCATGTGAAATCCATCGATTAGGGCCTAATGAATTTATTTCAATTGACTGATTTCCATTTATGAACTGTAACTCAGTAAAGTCGTTTATATTGCGTTTATATTTTTGTTCAGTGTACTTTGTCCCTCACAGTCAAAGACCTGGGGTTTATTCATTAGGCACCAAATGGGGAGGGACTACCTCAGGGAGGGACTAACTGGACCAATAAGAAATGCTCATTTTCGTTTTTCCATTGCAAAACGGCATCCGTTGCGTACCCAAATGAATATAATCGGATCCAGGAAATTAAAGAATAAACCAAAACACTAACTGTGAAAAAACACTCGTATCATACACATTTAATCAGTCAATGGGGAAATTAAAGTGTACTCTGTAAACTAAGAAACATGATTTTAATGACTTTGTATGGACCCAGTTCAATATCAATAATACATTTCTTCACTTAATAACCCTCTTGTGTAAAGGGATTTTCCACCCAGGCTCACAGCATAAAAAATTGGATGAAGGTTTAAGGGAATACTTTAAGGTCCTTCAATCTCAACTTCTTTTCCAGATCTCTGGAAGGTTTCCAACAAGAGTTGGAAAAACTGTTTAAGTGTGGTGCGCCCAAGAAATGCAACAGTGACTCTCACATGAGTAGCCAAATCTTTCCTGGCCACTTCAAAGCCGCTCAGTATCTGATCTCTGCTTCTTCACTCATACTCACTGTTTTGCATCGACAAAACAACATTTTCATCATAACCCATGTTCTCTCCAATGCTTCCCACAGTTGTGTCAAGTTGACTGGATGTCCTTTAAGTTGTGGAGCGTTCTTGATACACACAGGAAACAGTTGAGCTTGAAACCCCAGCAGTGTTCCAGTTTTTGACACCTGGTACCTACTACCGTACCCCGTTCAAAGGCACTTTTTTGTCTTGCCCATTCACCCTCTGAATGGCACATACACAATCCATGTCTCAAGGCTTAAACATCCTTCTTTAACCTGTCTCTTCCCATTCATCTACACTAGATTAAACAAGTGACATCAATAAGGGATCAAATCAAATTGTATTTGTCACATGCGCCGAAGACAAGTGTACACCTTACCGTAAAATGCTTACTTACAAGCTCTGAACCAACAATGCAGTTCAAGAAATAGAGTTAAGAAAATATTAACTAAATAAACATTATTTAGTAAATAAAATAAAAAGTAACACAATAAAATAACAATAATGAGGCTATATACAGGGGGTACCGGTACAGAATCAATGTGCGGGGGTACAGGTTAGTAGATGTAATTTGTACATGTAGGTAGGGGTAAAGTGACTATGCATAGATAATAAACAGCGAGTGGCAGCAGTGTAAAAACAAAGTGGGGGGTCAATTTAATTAATTGTTCAGCAGTCTTATGGCTTGGAGGGTGAGGGAGAGATGTGTATGAGTCTCCGTATTTGTTCTTAATGTTTGTATACTCAGTGTATATTTCCACACTATGAGGTTGGAATAGTACTGTGAAAATTATGATAATGAACTTATAGTGTTAAAGCTGTTCGAAAAGACCACCTGAAATGTCAGCCTGTTTTGGGTAGGTGGGATGGAGTTTTGGCCTGCTTGGTGACATCCCCACGTTCCAAACCTCTCTGCAAATAACAGCTAGTTTTCATGTGAGATTTCCTCTCCCCTCCCTCCTTCCATCCCCCCTCTCCCTCTCATCTTCCATCCCTCCCTCTTTCCCAGCAGTCTCTTCCTGGCCACCGGTTCTCACTAATCCTCCTCTCATCCTCCCAGTTAATCAACAATACCCTTCCTCATCCCAGCCTTTCCTACACATTGCCCCCTGCTATCACCTCACAGTAGGCAGCCCAGCTCCATGTGCTACCTACAGGAAACACTGACTTCTAGAACACTACAGAATACTCACTAACTGAGTTCTAGAACACTTCAGAATAATCACCAACTGTTCTGAGACTGAGATAATATGACACTTGAAAAGACTGTAATCTGTAGTGAAGAGCATATTGTTAGAATAGTGAGGTCAAATGGCTGGCAATCCTTATAGTAAAGGAATGCTGTTCACTTACATTGATCTTGTCTAATTTATAAGTGTTAACAAAATGGTTGAGTGTCTTGGTGGTACCTTCAGTAGATCTCAATAAACCAGCAGGAGCAGATAAGGGAGTAGACCAGTCAATTTCCCTTTTGTCGTGTTAAGCCTCTAAAATGAACACCTACATTTTACATTGACATTTTGGTCATTAGCAGACACTTTTTAGGTTTATTTTAACAGGTAACCCATTGAGATCAAGGTCTCTTTCACAAGGGAGCCATGCATTACACATCATTTACAAAATACAATATAATACAAATATACAAAAATTACAAATACATTCAAGAAAAACAATCACATTCATCAGCAAAGAAGTCCCTAATCAAAATGTTGAACTGCCCGAGAGGCACCAGAACATCCAAGTGTAGGGAACTGAAAATAGATTTTCTGTGGCTTAATGGGGTTACTAAACTCAGCAAAAAAAGAAACGTCCCGTTTTCAGGACCCTGTCTTTCAAAGATAATTCGTAAAAATCCAAATAACTTCAAAGATCTTCATTGTAAAGGGTTTAAACACTGTTTCCAAAGCTTGTTCAATGAACCATAAACAATTAATGAACATGCACCTGTGGAACGGTCATTAAGACACAAACAGCTTACAGACGGTAGGCAATTAAGGTCACAGTTATGAAAACTTAGCACATTAAAGAGGCCTTTCTACTGACTCTGAAAAACACCAAAAGAAAGATGCATGCTGCAAGGAGGCATGAGGACTGCAGATGGGGACAGGGCAATAAATTGCAATGTCCGTACTGTGAGACGCCTAAGACAGCGCTACAGGGAGACAGGACGGACAGCTGATCGTCCTCGCAGTGGCAGACCACGTGTAACAACACCTGCACAGGATCGGTACATCCGAACATCACACCTGCGGGACAGGTTCAGGATGGCAACAACAACTGCCCGAGTTACACCAGGAACGCACAATCCCTCCATCAGTGCTCAGACTGCCCGCAATAGGCTGAGAGAGGCTGGACTGAGGGCTTGTAGGCCTGTTGTAAGGCAGGTCCTCACCAGACATCACCGGTAACAACGTCGCCTATGGGCACAAACCCACCGACGCTGGACCCGACAGGACTGGCAAAAAGTGTTCTTCTCTGACAAGTCACTGTTTTGTCTCACCAGGGGTGATGGTTGGATTTGCGTTTATGGCCGAAGGAATGAGCGTTACACCGAGGCCTGTACTCTGGAGCGGGATCGATTTGGAGGTGGAGGGTCTGTCAAGGTCTGTGGCGGTGTGTCACAGCATCATCGGACTGAGCTTGTTGTCATTGCAGGCAATCTCAACGCTGTGTGTTACAGGGAAGACATCCTCCTCCCTCATGTGGTGCCCTTCCTACAGGCTCATCCTGACATGACCCTCCAGCATGACAATGCCACCAGCCATATTGCTCATTCTGTGCGTGATTTCCTGCAAGACAGGAATGTCAGTGTTCTGCCATGGCCAGCGAAGAGCCCAGATCTCAATCCCATTGAGCACATCTGGGACCTGTTGGATCGGAGGGTGAGGGCTAGGGCCATTCCCCCCAGAAATGTCCAGGAACTTGCAGGTGCCTTGGTGGAAGAGTGGGGTAACATCTCACAGCAAGAACTGGCAAATCTGGTCCAGTCCGTGAGGAGTAGGTGCCCTGCAGTACTTAATTAATGCAGCTGGTGGCCACACCAGATACTGACTGTTACTTTTGATTTTGATCCCCCCTTTGTTCAGGGACTCATTATTCAATTTCTGTTAGTTACATGTCTGTGGAACTTGTTCAGTTTATGTCTGTTGTTGAATCTTGTTATGTTCATACAAATATTTGAACATACACATGTTAAGTTTGCTGAAAATAAACGCAGTTGACAGTGAGAGGACGTTTCTTTTTTTGCAGAATTTATATTAACACATTACTACCATGTTCATTTCCTCTCAATGCTCTACCATAAATGACTTTCCTTTGTTCTAAATAGACTTCAGCCATTCCATTGTATCTATCTAGCCTACTTCTTTTACCAACAGGTTGAATGAATCCCTGCAGTAAGGTATGGAAGTGAATAAACATTCATAGACAGTGCAGAAAGTGTTAATGACACCCCCTTCAGCCCACTGAGCGGTGCCACAGGAATAAACTATTTCATTCCTGTTCACATGGAATTGAGAAAAACCTTGAATGTGTGCCCTTTCTGTCACTGTTCAATTATCTCCTTTCCTCCCTCCTCTTCCACCTCCTCCTTCACTTCCACTGCAGTCATCCATTTGTTGGTTCTTTTCAGGTCCTTTTGGAGTGAGCCTTAATGGCGTGGAGAGGGCATGTAATCACTGCCTCTATTCAACTGAGACATTCAGAAATGTTATTATCCAGGAATGAAAGAAATCACCTCTCTGAAGAGGTGAGGACATTAGAATGGGAAGCAGATCTGTGTTACAGCAGTAACATCCACTATGGCTAGCTCTGCAGGGCCAGCACTGCCTGCCTGACTCCTGACAATTTGCCAAAATATTTTTGATGGAAGTAGCTCATTTTTAGCATAGAAATCCCCAATCATCTCATTATTTGAAAGTAATTATGACAGAACAATACATAAAACTCCTTATTTAGGAAGTCAATCAGAAAGACACTTCTGGAAGGACAATACAAAGATCCACAGTATATGCAAACAAACAAAGTTAGATTGGGGGCAATAAGGGCCAGGGCACTAACTTAAAATAAGTTCCTAACCCACCCAATCCATGTTCTGACAACTCTAACATGGAAATTCCAAAAGACCATTGCGCCTGAGAGAACGACCTGCTAAGAGCAGAGAGATGAGAGGAGAGCAGAGCGGCTTTAAGTCTCCCACAGCTGCAAAGGCCCAAATGGAGCAGAACATTTATAAAAACGTATTTCTCCCCAGTTTGCTGGCTTGCATGACTGCTCTATTGGGTGACTTCCTGAGTCAGACGAGAAGAACGCAGCAGACTGCAGGAGGTCCAGTCTCAGGCCACAGCCAGACTGAAAACTCTCAACCCAGCCCCTAGCAGCTCATAGTTCCTGCAACGTGGTCTCAGGGCAATTTTTATTATTCTGTATGTAAATCTGTGACACTCCTTTTAGTATGATATATTACGTTACGTAACGTTATGAATGGAATAGGCATCATACAATATCATACCAATATCATACCTATCATACATATCATACATATCTTACCTGGTCGTACAATAGCATACGAATTGTAAAAAGTAATTAATCATACATCTTGAAGGATGTATAGTATTATACGTCTTTCTCTGAGACCAGGTTGTTTGTTGTGCCTTAACAACAAAGGAGAATTAAGGGATTTATGGGGGACTAAAACGACAAAGGTTAGGTTAATTTGCATAGCAGGTTAGGTGAATTGGGTTATGTTCAGAACAAGGATTAGGGGAAGGTTTAGTTAAAATGCTACAGTTGTCGATTACACTCACACATCCTCCTCAACCAACCTTCATACTTTTGTTTCTGTCTAAAGCAACTAGATCTTAAGTAGGTATCATATGTCTTGGAGGTGCTCAGAAATACGTAGAGTATGTTTCATATGGCTCGGAGGCCAGGCTTCATAGCTACTCTCCAGATGACTAGTTACCAGACCTGGATTGAAACACTTCAACTACTATTTGAAATTATTTCAAATACTTTAGCAGGACTGAGCTTGCCAGGCACAATGGAAACAATAGAATAGTAGCAAAACTCAAATTCCTGCCCATCTTGTACTCCAGACAGGCTAAAGTCAACTTAAACAGTATTTAAACGATTTCAAATAGTATTTGAGCCCAGCTCTGCCATTTCCAGCCAAGCTAGGCTACTAGGGGAACTTCCATCCAGACTGAAGAACAAAACAGACCAGCTTAATTTCCTCACTAGGGGAAGATTAGCCCCCAGGTACAGTACATCTAAAAATTGTAGGAGGACAAAGGAATGTCATAAATAAATCTAAATAAATAAAGATTTTTCTCCATAGGAAAATCTGTCATTATAATGACGTCTGTGCTGATGAATGGAACAAACAACTTCTGGAAAACACTGCCGAATTATAATTAAACTAATTGTTAGGGGCCCATTGAGGAAATACCCTATTCTCTCTGGCAGGCTTCACCGGGAGGGATTGTGAGTAATTATAGTAGTTCTGTAGTATGATGTCACACCTAAACACATAACCCTAGAAAATATAGTGCACTATTTGAGTATGTACTGTATTTTCTGCTATTATTTGTCTTGTCTTGTTGTCTGAAAAGTGCAACTGGAAAATGTCTCTCAGGTCAGACTCTTACTTGAACTCTTTTCAAGTTAATCTCTTTTGAAACACATCCAGACTGAAGTCAAACTGAAACCTAGAACCAGACGACATATAAATCTCTGGAGCTCCAAAAGAGTGCATCAAAGAGCATGTTCACTAAGCAAAAGGGAGCAGGAAAACCTAACACTGAACTGAATGGAACTATTGAGGTGTTACATTTACACAAGTTCAGATGAAATACAAACTCACGCAAGATTTTAAGGAACAGAGAAAACAGCTCAGAGTCAGAAAGGGTTTGTTATTAGTTTAGCCAAAAAGAGAAACTTCACTCTGGGAAAAGCTGCGCTGTGTGGACACGATCAATATTTTAAAATAATGCTTTTACATGTTTAGAGGTAAATGGGGCACTGTTCAAAACTTCTAAATGTTTTGTCATAACTGGCTCATTTGATCTGACCAAACCTCAAATTTGTCCCCAGTTGAATTGTGCTAGGGTTGCCATGATGCCGTCAATTCCACAACATGGGGAAAGTACCAAGCGTACTCCTTTCACCTCTATGGTACCCATTAGAATCCTTCACATGCTTATATAACCATCTACATGGGCTGAAGGAATTATTGTGGTTAACTAACCAGTTTAATAGGGAGCCAACAAGATTATGTATTTCAAGTAATGCGATATAGAATTATTTCCAGTGTTCCACTTTGAATTGAAGCCATTTTCCAATCTCAAAAACATTCAGATAAAAGTTTCTTTACAAATGTATGCACGCACGCACACACACGCACGCATACGCACGCACACGCACACACACATACACGAAATATAAAAACTAAACTACGTTCCCCAAAAACAGATGGATGATCTGTGTGGCACAAGTGAAAAATTATACACATCATTTATTCCGATTTTAGTCCAGAGCATCATTGTTTCTGAGTGTTACTAAATAGAAATCAGCCCATATTGAGGTGAATACCAGTCATTAATCCGCATTAGGGCCAGCTGGGACCAGTCCCATTGTAGTCCCTAGTCCCTCTAGTCCAGCAGAAGGGAAGAACACTCCAGCTTCTTAGGGAGCCATGTGTATATCCCATCTACTTTTGACCAGGTGCCATTTGAAATGAAGCCCATCCATGTTAGTGGGCTGTTCCTGAGAGCACCACCACCATTGGTCATCATCTGCAACTGTCTGATTATCATAATGTCAAGGTCCTTGTTGACAGCCAGAGTGAGCGCACAGGAGTTAAGGCCCAAATAGATCTGCAAAGTACTGTAAGACCCCTCCACCTCTCCCCTCCTTTTCATTCTCTCGCCCCTCTCCAACCCTCCACCACTCCAGCATCAATCACGTTTATATAACGAGGTTAGTGTTCACCCACCACCACTGCTGCTTCCTTCATTTGAGCTATTTTAAGACGGCGAAAATAAGGGGACATTACCGAGCTGAAATATATAATTATAGCTATTACGTATGTCCCTCGACCGACTACCGACAAAAGTTCCTGTGTAAAGTTCTCAGGAAATTACATCGCCACATTCGTGCACCAAATGGGTACAAAATCAAATTTCCTTTAGTAACTGTACATTTATTTCACCAACACTACGTAACTTTCTTTTTCCTCACCCTTAAGGTGATTGTGTCTGCAACGGAGGACAGGCAGCTCTGGAGGGCCCACTTCTCATCCCTTCGACCCCAGAAGATGATGTAACTTTACATTCTTCTACTTTCATCAGTAAACTACCATCAGCTGTCAGACAGAGCTGCCAAGCAGTAGCCTAAAGGGAAGGTCAGAGAGAGGCTATGCTAGAGAAACTGTGTTTTTTCCTGACAGAACTTACTGTTGAGGTTGACTGCCTGCCACTCCCAACTGACCTACAGTCAGCTGAGCGCTCCACACACACCAGACATGGGTTCAATTACTATTTGAAATCGTTCAAATACTTTGACCGTTTGCTGTAGCCTGCCTGGAGTGCCAGGGTAAGGTTGACAGTTTTGGGCGCTTTCGGTTGGTTCCATTGGAACCGGAAACCTCAATCAAGCAGAGCTAAAGTGTTTTAAATGATTTGGAATAGTGTTTGAACCCAGGTCTCTCTCTCTCTCTCTCACACACACACACACACGCACGCACGCGCGCACGCGCGCACGCACGCACACACACACACTGTCAATACGCACAGGTGATGTTGCCACTCAGTCAGCCAGATCAAACACCACAGCTACAACTGCATTCCTCCTCTCAAACTAACAGGATTACTGTACTCAATACTGCTGGGCCAGCCAAACTTAACACCCTTGATTGTTAATGCCATGCCGGCTGCATGAGAAAATGAACAACATTGACGTCACTGGGGTTTGAGACGTTAAGGGACTTTTGTGTGAATGTATTGAGTAAACCTGACTCAAAGGTTGTGGATTGTTTTCAAAGCGAGGAGAAAGGACATCAGGGGATGTCACATCATGGATTACTACATCATCAGCCAAGGAGTGAGAGACTTCTGTGATATTAACATGAGCTTCATTACAATAAGCTTTTCAGCCTTGTCTGGTTGGAACAAGAAGGGCTTTTAACAAGACATACAGAGGCTATGTCCCAAATGGCACCGTATTCCTTTTAAAAGTGCACTACTTTTACACAGAGCCCAATGGGCCATGGTCAAAAGTAGTGCACTATGTAGGGAATAGAGAGCCATTTGGGATGCTGCCAGAAAGTGACCGAAGGCAACAGATCAGTCAGAGAACACTAATGGCTCCCTGTGGTCTTCTTATCTATATCTAAGAAGACATCAGTAGTTTAGAGTTGTGCTGTTCACAGTGCACTTAGTTACCATAAATGGCATTCTTTAGACCTAGTTAAACCAGGAAAACCCATGTCAGGTCAGTAGACAGTTACAGAAGCCACATGCTGTTTACATGATTATGCTGTAAGTCATCACGATTATGCAATTTGGGTCCAAGCCCTTTGTGTGGAACAAATACATTTTCTACAGCTTTTCAGCTGTATTTCTACACAGGCCATATCTGATTTCTACCTCTATGTCCTAGCGCGGTATCTAGTCATGTGGCTGACGGTTGGCTTTTTACATGAGTGTTGTTCTCATCAGCAAGGCTTGTACATGGCCTTCTACCCAAAGCTCAGGCAGCTTTACACTACTATAGTTGAAGTCGGAAGTTTACATACACCTTAGCCAAATACATTTTAACTCAGTTTTTCACAATTCCTGACATTTACTCCTAGTAAAAATTCCCTGTCTTAAGTCAGTTAGGATCACCACTTTATTGTAAGAATGTGAAATGTCATAATAGTAAAGAGAATGATTTATTTCAGCTTTTATTTCTTTCATCACATTCCCAGTGGGTCAGAAGTTTACATACACTCAATTAGTATTTGTTAGCATTGCCTTTAAATTGCTTCACTTGGGTCAAATGTTTCGGGTAGCCTTCCACAAGCTTCCCACAATAAGTTGGATGAATTTTGGCCCATTCCTCCTGACAGAGCTGGTGTAACTGAGTCAGGTTTGCAGGCCTCCTTGCTCGCCTACGCTTTTTCAGTTCTGCCCAAAAATGTTCTATAGGATTGAGGTCAGGGCTTTGTGATGACCACTCCAATACCTTGACTTTGTTGTCCTTAAGCCATTTTGCCACAACTTTGGAAGTATGCTTGGGGTCATTGTCCATTTGGAAGACCCATTTGCGACCAAACTTTAACTTCCTGACTGATGTCTTGAGATGTTGCTTCAATATATCCACATAATTTTGCTTCCCTCATAATGCCATCTGTTTTGTGAAGTGCACCAGTCCCTCCTGCAGCAAAGCACCCCCACAACATGATGCTGCCACCCCCGTGCTTCACAGTCGGGATGGTGTTCTTTGGCTTGCAAGCCTCCCCTTTTTCCTCCAAACATAACGATTGGCATTATGGCCAAACAGTTCTATTTTTGTTTCATCAGACCAAAGGACATTTCTCCAAAAAGTACAATCTTTGTCTCCAGTTGCAAACCGTAGTCTTGCTTTTTTAATGGCGGTTTTGGAGAAGTGGCTTCTTCCTTGCTGAGCAGCCTTTCAGGTTATGTCGATATAGGGCTCGTTTTAATGTGGATATAGATACTTTTGTACCGGTTTCCTCCAGCATCTTCACAAGGTCTTTTGCTGTTGTTCTGCAATTGATTTGTACTTTTCGCACCAAAGTACGTGCATCTCTAGGAGACAGAACGCTTCTCCTTCCTGAGCGGTATGACGGCTGCGTGGTCCCATTGCGTTTATACTTCCGTACAACTGTTTATACAGATGAACATGGCACCTTCAGGCGTTTGGAAATTGCGCCCAAGGATGAACCAGACTTGTGGAGGTCTACAATTTTTTTCCTGAGGTCTTGGCTGATTTTAATTTTTTTCCCCCATGATGTCAAGCAAAGAGGCACTGAGTTTGAAGGTAGGCCTTGAAATACATCCACAGGTACATCTCCAATTGACTCAAATTATGTCAATTAGCCTATCAGAAGCTTCTAAAGCCATGCCATCATGTCCTGGAATTTTCCAAGCTGTTTAAAGGCACAGTCAACTTAGTGTATGTAAACTTCTGGCCCACTGGAATTGTGATACAGTGAATTATAAGTGAAATAATCTGTCTGTAAACAATTTTTGGAAAAATCACTTGTGCATGCACACTTTGTGACATTTTTCCAAATGTCCTAACTGACTTGCCAAAACTATAGTTTGTTAACAAGAAATTTGTGGAGTGGTTGAAAAACGAGTTTTAATGACTCCAACCTAAGTGTATGTAAACTTCTGACTTCAACTGTGCCTTCACTAGGCATGCCTTGACTGCAGAGCAGAGCAGAGCAGCGTCCCCCTAAACCACCAACCAACATCAAATGGAGCCGTGGTCAAAAGCATCCTCAAAGCCAACTTGTTATCTCCTCTCTTCTCCATGGAGGCTCTGATTGCATGTAAATGAAGAGAAGAGTCCTGTTGAGACCAACCCCCTCTCACCCCTCCTCCCTCCCACCTCACCCCAGAGGCCTATATGACCTCTCGGAGGCTCCCTCTCTCCCTCCAGGGTGCAGACAACCCCTCCCTAGCCGACCACGGCACAACCCTCAGCTTCCTGATGATACAGCAGGGAGTGGCTGGGTAAAACCTATTAAAAAGACAATGTGCTTCACCATAATCACTTACTACCCCCCTCCTCATCTCCTCTCCTCTTCTCTATCCCTCCCTCTCTCCTCTATCTCAGACAACAGGCCTGCAGCAGCATTCTAGCCAGAGGTCAACCAAGGTGCTCATTTAAATAGAGACGTATTCATCCATTTTCTAGAGTTATGACCTGTCTGATGGTGCCCTCACTTCCTAGTGCCAATTCCACCTAAAGCAACCAGCCCCTGTTATTGATCACTGGTCTCGCTCTTTTCTCACACTTTCTTTTCTCTCTCTCTCTGAGGATACAGAGTAAACACAGCAACTATATAGATAGAGTTAAACGAAGTGAAAACCCCTGTTTGCACAGCAGTTTTGGCAAGAACATCTAAGCGAACGCTTACGAAGAAAGTTAGTGGTTGGCCAACCAGACTTTCCATTGTGTTCCGCAAGTTTCAACATTACGTTTTGAAAAGCCACAACTAATAACTTATACAAATTGACTCATATATGTCATAATATGCGGGAATATATTACTTTAATTATTTCTGTTTTCTTTTGATATCTTCATCTGATAGCTCAACCAGCGGGGAGATAAAGACCATAAAGACATGTCGGCGGACGTTGTGGTTTTTGGGGACGGGACGTCACTCGTCTGTGGTTTTAGGTCTGTTATCCATCCCATCCTGTGATTCACAGACTCAATCTATCCATCATATCTTATCTCCGTTTCCTCCCATTAAGTTTATGGATGCTGACACTGTTTAAAGATCAATGTGAGAAACACAGACTAGCTGCAGGCCCAGGGAGAGAGAGAGGAGCCGACCGGCTCAGGTCTCTCTTTCCCACTCTGGCCTCTTTCCCTCTCTCTCACGCTCTCTCTCTCAGCCCTCCCTCTCTCTCTCAGCTTTCTTTCTCCCTCTCTCCCAGGCCTCTCTCTCGCTTTCACTCTGTGAGCAGGGCTGGGCCCATTCCTATCCCTCCGAGGCAAACCCATTGAAGTTAGATAGACAGTGAAAACCGTACGCTAAGCCCGTGTTAAGCAAACACAGGGCTGTAATTAGTGACAGAAGGGCCCATCAGCTCAGTGGGTAGCTGTGAGAGGCCAGGGAGAAAAGCCAGGGCAACGGCGAAGACATGAGCTTCTAGATGAGTAGCGCAATCATGGGTCCATGTTGAAGTGGCACTGGCGCAACATAAAGACTGAGAGAGAGAGAGAGACCAAGGCAAAGACTTCTCAGAGACAAAGAAAAAGTTTTCTCATACTTTGTTGATTTCAAAAAAGCTTTCGACTCAATTTGGCATGAGGGTCTGCTATACAAATTGATGGAAAGTGGTGTTGGGGGAAAAACATACGACATTATAAAATCAATGTACACAAACAACAAGTGTGCGGCCTCACCCTACGAGAATCTGAAGTGAAATGTCTACTCTTTGCTGATGATCTGGTGCTTCTGTCCCCAACCAAGGAGGGCCTACAGCAGCACCTATATCTTCTACACAGATTCTGTCAGACCTGGGCCCTGACAGTAAATCTAAGTAAAACAAAAATAATGCTGTTCCAAAAAAGAAATACAAATTCCATCTAGACACCATTGCCCTAGAGCACACAAAAAACTATACATTCCTCGGCCTAAACATCAGCGCCAGAGGTAACTTCCACAAAGCTGTGAACAAGCTGAGAGACAAGGCAAGAAGGGAATTCTATGCCATCAAAAGAAACATAAAATTCGACGTACCAATTAGGATCTGGCAAAAAATACTTGAATCAGTTATAGAACCCATTGCCCCTTATGGTTGTGAGGTCTGGGGTCCGCTCACCAACCAAGAATTCACAAAATGGGACAAACACCAAATCGAGACTCTGCATGCATAATTCTGCAAAAACATCCTCAGTGTACAACTTAAAACCCCAAATAAATCATGCAGAGCAGATGCCCATTTATCAAAATCCTAAAAGGAAGCGAATCCCAAACCTTCCATAACAAAGCCATCATGTACAGAGAGATGAACCTGGAGAAGAGTCCCCTAAGCAAGCTGGTCCTGGGGCTCTGTTCACAAACACAAACAGACCCCACAGAGCCCCAGGACAGCAATACAATTAAACCCAACCAAATCATGAGAAAACAACAAGATAATTACTTGACACATTGGAAAGAATTACAAAAAGAACAGAGCAAACTAGAATGCTATTTGGCCCTAAACAAAGAGTACACAGTGGCAGAATACCTGACCACTGTGACTGACCGAAAATTTAAGAAATCTTTGACTATGTACACTCAGTGAGCATAGCCTTGCTATTGAGAAAGACTGCCGTAAGCAGACCTGGCTCTCAAGAGAAGACAGGCTATGTGCACACTGCCCACAAAATGTGGTGGAAACTGAGCTGCACTTCCTAACCGCTTGCCAAATGTATGACCATATTAGAGACATATTTCCGTCAGATTACACAGACCCACAAACAATTTGAAAACAAACTCCCATTATCTATTGGTTGAAATACCACAGTGTGCAATCGCAGCAGGAAGATTTGTGACCTGTTGCCATAAGAAAAAAGCAACCAGTGAAGAAAAAAAACCATTGAAAATATAACTTTTATTTATTTATTTTCCCTTTTGTACATTAACTATTTGCACATCATAACAACACTGTGTGCATATATATATATATATATATATATATATATATATATATATATATATATATATATATATATATATATATATAGAGAGAGAGAGAGAGAGAGAGAGAGAGAGAGAGAGAGAGAGAGAGAGAGAGAGAGAGAGAGAGAGAGAGAGAGAGAGAGAGAGAGAGAGAGAGAGAGAGAGAGAGAGAGAGAGAGAGAGAGAGAGAGAGAGAGAGAGAGAGAGAGAGAGAGAGAGAGAGAGAGAGAGAGAGAGAGAGAGAGAGAGAGAGAGAATAGCTCCACTGACTTTTATTTAAAGCTGCAATGTGTAACTTTTAGGGCGACCCAACCAAATTCACATAGAAATTTGAATTATAGAGCTGTCATTCTCATTGAAAGAAAGTCTAAATAGCAGTAGAGCTGTTCTATGTGCACAATTCTTATGCTTCCCTTTTATTGTCTTTTACTTTTGTTTTTGTACACCAGCTTCAATATTTCGGGGTATGGAAAATATATTTCACAGCAGTTTAGATGGTACAATGATTCTCTACACTGTACTTGCTTATTTTGTCACATAAAATGTTAGACAAAGTATTAGAATTTTTGCAACCAGGAAATGGCAGAGCGATTTCTGCACAGTGCAACTTTAACATGCAAAATGTACTGTCTGGATCCGTATCACAGCTCAGACCCAGACACACCATCACACACACACCATCACCCCCCCCCCCCCCCCCCCCCCCCCCCCCCCCCCCACCCCCCCCCACCCCACACACACACGCTATACCCGGGCAAATGGCTAGTCAACGTCATCAACACCTTCAAAAGATGCTCCAATTTTGGTTCAGTTTCTCTAATCTTCTAGACTACAGTTCCTCGTGTGAACAGTGAACTCCTGACTGGGAGATGATCGAGGGTCTTCAGGAATATTACTTCTGGAAAAGGGACTGATTTTCCTTTCCAATGATATGCATCTTACTTCTTCTATAGTGCACTACTGTTGATCTCAACATAAGTAGTGCACTATGTAGGGAACAGATGCCATACGACAAAGTGTCACCATTTCAATTTTTATCTTATCTTTTTTAATTTTTTAATTTAACCTTTATTTAACCAGGAAAAGCCCATTGAGACCCAGAGTCTCTTTTTCAAGGGTGACCTGCCCAAGAAGGCAGCAACAATCAATACATTAAATCATTAAATTGTTCAACAATACAATACAACATGATCCAGCCTAAAAAAAACATTTACACTCTTCTGTAACAGAGTCTCCCATCAATATTTTAAATTCATTCAGTGGCACTAACATATCTAGAAGAAGCATGGATTGTAAACTATTCCATGCCTCTTGTGCACAAGAAGAGAAGGCAGTCTTGCCTAGTTCTGTGAATGTCCTGAGGACTTTAAGTAGCAACCACCTAGCAGATCGGTAACTGCTGGTGGTGAAGGAGACCAGACTACAAAGGTGAAGAGGGAGTTTACCCAAAAGGGCTTTGTAGATGAACACATACAATGTATCTTTCTGCGCATATAAAGTGAGGTCTAACCTACCATTTGGTACAATGTGCAATGGTGGGTGGGTGAGTGACTTGGCATTTGTAATATAACGCAAGGATGCATGATAAACATAGTCCAGTCTCTGTAAGAGGGAGGAGGCTGCATGCATATACAACAAGTCACCATAATCAATTACAGAGAGAAAAGTGGCATGGTATGGGTATGGTACAAGCTTCATTCTAGCCATAAGCGGGAAGCAAGCCTTAATACGAAAATAAAAACCCAATTACAATTTAAGCCTTTTCTCAAGATTATCCACATGAACTTTAAAGGACAACTTGTCATCCAACCAAATACCTAGGTATTTGTAGAATGACACATTTTCAATGGAAAGCCACCAGATGTGACAATGCTAACGTTCTCTGGCAGAGTTCTAGCTCTGGTAAAGGTCATGAATTTAGTTTTTGGCACATTCAAGCCCAGTTTGAGATCATAAAGGGAGGCCTGCAGTGACTGAAAAGCAGTCTGGAGCTCTTCAACAGCCTGAACCAGAGAAGGTGGACATGAATATATAACTGCATCATCTGCATATAGATGCAACTTTGCTGGTTGAATCTCATTTCCCAAATCCTTAATAAAAATTGAGAACAACACAGGAGCTAAAATGGAACCCTGGGGCACACCTCTATTAATCTCAAGAAAGCTAGACTTGTGATTGTCAGTATATACACATTGTGTTCTGTCAGAAAAGTAGTTCCTAAACCAATTTACGTCCCCTTCACTGAGACCAATGTTACTGAGTCTAGCTAGCAACAATTCATGGTCAACTGAATCAAAGTCTTTTGATAAATCCAAAACCAGAGCAGCACAATGTTGCTTTTTATCAAGTGCATTAATGATGTCAATTGCCACTGCCATAGCTGCAGTTGTGGTGCTATTCCCTGATCTAAAGCCAGACTGGAGGTCTTTAACTCTGCATTATTGGAAAAGGACCCATAAGTAAGAGTTTCACAGTTAGCCTACACCTGTTGTCTGTGGAGCATGGGACAAATGCAATTTGATTTGATTAAAAGGGTAGAAGTAATCCCCTTCCTCAGCTGCCAGTTCAGCTCCCAGACAGACTGTGCTTCTTAGTGTGAACTAATGATTGGAACGTAATGATGGCTGAACCAATCACCAGCAGCAGGCTGAGGAGGTTCACGTAGCATGGTATCTCCTCCAGGGTTACTGATACCAGCCAGTGTGGCTGGATGTGCATGTGGATACATAACAGGTTTGAATCTCAAATGGCATCCTATTCCCTATTTAGAGCTCTATGGCCCTGGTCGAATTTAGTGCACTACATAGGGCATAGAGTTCCATTTGGGACGTGCTTTAACACAGGGTTACTGATACCCGGTAGTGTGGCTGAATGTGTATGAATAATACATCTGTGATAAGACAGAGTCATAGGGGTAGCTGGGTAGCTAGCCTAGGGTCCTAGGCAGTCCTGTCTGCCGGCTGCTGTGCCTTTGACATGCCTTTTATTACATGCCTGTCAGGCATCTGCTACCTACCTAACAGTTAAACTGTAAAACAGTAACAGTAACAATAACTAGAGATCCTGACAGATTTTTCCAAAGCCTACTGGCTTACTACAGACATACTATAGGCAGTCTACAGGAGGTCTAAAGGCTCCTTACAGGAGGTCTACATGCAGTCTACAGGCTCCCTACATACAGGAGGTCTACAGGCAGTCTACAGAAAATCTACAGGCTCCCTACAGGATGTTTATAGGCAGTCTACAGGAAGTCTACAGGAAGTCTACAGGAGGTCTACAGGAAGTCTACAGGAGGTCTACAGGCAGTCTACAGGAGGTCTACAGGCAGTCTACAGGAGGTCTACAGGCAGTCTACAGGCTCCCTACAGGAGGTATAGAGGTAGTCTATAAGAGGTCTACAGGAAATCTACAGGAAGTCTACAGGAGGCCTACAGGCAGTCTACAAGAGGTCTACAGGCAGTCTACAGGAAGTCTACAGTAGGTCTACAGGCAGTCTACAGGAGGTCTACAGGCAGTCTACATGAGGTCTACAGGCTCCCTACAAGAGGTCTAGAGGCAGTCTATAAGAGGTCTACAGGCTCCCTACAGGCAGTCTACAGGCTGTCTACAGGCGGTCTACAGGCAGTCTACAGGAGGTCTACAGGAGGTCTACATGAAGTCTACAGGCTCCCTACAGGAGGTCTACAGGCAGTCTACAGGAAGTCCACAGGCTCCCTACAGTAGGTCTACAGGAGGTCTCAGTGAGGTTTTTTCAGAAGCACTGCATTTCCAATGAGAATATTGAATACACTTCAAGACTAGAAAAACAACTTTTGGAAGGGTTGATGTTGACAAGCCAGTGGCCAGGGGATAATGTGATGGTGACTAGATCAAAGCCTTTCTTGGTCCTTCTCGGGAAGGCAGCAGCAGCAATGTTATCCGCTACATTCGTTGACAGACATGGGGGACAGAAGAAGGTTCCAGTTTATTGTCACTGAGCATCTTAACATTGAGAGCTAGAAATAGACTATAGCTGTGTCTTTTCCTACCAAGGAGATAATAAAACCCTGATTGACTATAATGAAGACATGCACTTTCCACTCCCCATTTACTTTTACAGTGAACAGCAGCGGTGCGTGGGTAAAATCACATATTAGCCATAATTACAACCTATGTACTGTGATAATTGCGCCGTTTCCTCTATAACCTGTTAGTTCATATGCCTTGCCACTGTGATATATAGGCCAAAGGTCGAATAAATAAATTCAACCACACCTTTGTTTCATCACAAAACTGGAGAGCAACATCTGTCCGGTGGAGTCCAAGAAGCATATAGCATGTAACAAACAGTCACATGACCTACAGCATGATCAATCAAGTTAATGGTTCCAACATTTTCGGACTACTAAAGAACTATTAATTTAGAACCGCAATTCGCAAAGAAAATGAGCTGCCTCCACTATTCCAACACCATTTCAACTTCAACATCATCAAATCACCTATTGTATGTTTAGTCTAATACAGTGACAACTAAAAGATTCCAAAAGCAATTTAGTCCAATCAACATAAACTAAATATAATGTGACTGTCCAGCTTTTTGTTGTTCTAGGCTACAGTACCTGGCTAAAATGCTTGCTCCCTAGCCTAACATCCTTTCATGGGCAACGATTACCCAGCTAGTTATCATTAGCCTTCTACATCTAGCTACATATTACATTTCCATCCTCTCAGGTCAGAGGCACAATGTTATGAATTAATGGTTGGATCAGAATCGGCGCTATAATCATTGGACTGTACAGACAATTAAGTAAAACCACAAGTACAAATCCCTATCTCCACAAATGGCTAATTTAGGAAAGCACACATTTTTGCTAGCTAACTAGCCACCGGAGGACAATAACACCATGAGATGCAGCAATTCACCTTTTATTCTGTCAATTACTTTTGGCTTTTGATGTGATTGTTGTGAAGTCAAATCCAAACTGGCTACCCTTGACACTTTTTTTGGTGCGCCAGGACCATTCACAGATGAGATCACTCAGTTTAGATCAACGCAGATTGGCTATTATTGTATACTTTTTTTTATCAAGTGCTTTCTGGCTTCCCTTGCATTCAATGCTACAGGTGGCAACAATATCATACTATTTTGACCAGACAGCATCAGATAGATGGCCTACACATACAGAGACAGAAGGGTGCCGTTTCATTCACTCAGATGTTTTCTCCGGCGAGATACATTCAGCCTCTTGCGAATTGAAGAGAGACGAAAGATTCATTTTTTTTATAGTCTGGATTTCCTTGGCATCCATGAATACACACCACTGCTCTCGCTGTGCTACAAACATCATCAATTTGGACAAATGTCATCAATTTGGGCACCAGACGTGTCCGTAAATCCTCTTCAGTTTTATAGCTAATCTCATGCTATTTAACACATTTTGTCATGAGGCTGAAAGAAAATGTTGCTGTTTTAGAGCTAATTTCCTACTATTCTATATATTTTGTAGTTTTAAAGCTAATTTATTGTAAGAAAACGTTTTAATCATGGCACCAATGTGTTCATATGCTATCTGGGGGGCCGACCTCCTGGGGGAGTCAGTGAAGGCTGCTCTTAATGACAGGCAGCATAGAAAGCTTTAAAATGCTGACTTGACTGGGAAGTCTAAGTCCTTGGCTTGGGAGCAAGATATTTTCAGTTGCAGGGCACCCATACAGCAGACAGAAGATGTAATGATTTTCCGCCTGCTATAGTTATAATTTCTGAATCAATCCCCAACAATAGCCTCTCATTAAAGGACAGAGATATACTATAGACAGAGATGTCCTACCCTGTACACCAGCTGGTCCCCAGCAGTCAGCATACACAACATGCCTCAGAGCCACAGGCCATCCGATAATCATCTCTCTCCCTCCTTCCCCAGGTCCACATCAAACCCCCTTTGGGACCCTTTTGCTCTAAATCCGTGCAGCCTCAGTGTGCGTGTGTGTTCCTACCAGTTGTCTAGGTATTAAGTTATCCAACGTGGCCCTGCATTGACCTGGGAGACAGGCCCCTGTCTAAAAGGCCAGCATTCTGCCTGCTTCCCAAATTACCCCCTATTCCTATACGGCTCTGGTCAAAAGTAGTGCACTATGTAGGGAATAGGATGCCATTGGAATGCAGCATTCTGTTTCATCTCTGAGAGTCATTAGGCCCTGGAGGGCTGGAGGGCTGGAGGGCCACCATAGACCATGGCTAAATCAACACAGGCCGGATGCCACACATAGCCCACAGTCTTGAACTATCTCTCAGGCCCTCAATCTCCCTTTTCTCTGAGGAGACTGTTGACCTTGAGCTACGGCTACTGAAGTGAACATGCCCCACCTCCACACTAGCTACTTGAAGTACTGAGCTAGTCTGAACAAAGGTTACGATAAATCAGTGGTAATTGGTAATGATAGAAAGCCAGTAACTTCAACTTTGAGAATACAGTGAACATCCTATCAATAACATTCACTTACGCCAAGAACAGCACCTTGATTAGGTCTTACGATGGTTGCCAAGCCATGACATGTTTTGAGGGCGCTTGTCGGCCATCTGTATAGAGTGAAGTGATGGTCACCTGATAGGTCACCTGACTAGGAGAGTATCTTGGTTCCGATCATTGGCATTCTTGATATGCTCACTTCCAGAAAAGGAAAGGTGATAGAAACTCTCCTAAATTACTGCAACAACAAGGTTTTGATGACGATAATATGATCATCTACAAATAAATTACAAAAAATATAAATACAGCTAGACATATCCCTACATCTAGCTGTGTGTCATGGTCCTACAGCTGGACTCATTAAAGCAGTACAAATTTACGATTAGTTACATGCGTTTCTGATCTAGTCGCATGGTATTTGTTTTTATTGCAACATAAAGCTACTGTACGTGGGTCAGTGTTATTGCTATCTGAGCCACAAAAATGAAAGCTTCTTTGGAAGGACATTTTTGTGGCTGGGATTGAACTCTTTATGAACCAGTTACAGGGAATGTAATGATATGTGGTTGATACTAATTGCACAACTGTATACTCACTTTTCCTTGAGCAAGGCACTTAACCCTCATTTGTTCATGGGGCGCTGTACTTCTATTGCTAACCCTGTAAAACAACACATTTCACTGTACTTATCCGGTCTATGTGACAATAAAACTTTTATTTTTATTTTTTACTCTGCATGAATGCTCGTAAATTACTTATTTTACAGCCTAGAAATAGCACGAAGAAATGACGAGACAAATAGTTGTAGAAAACCATACTTGAGATTAGTACAAGATGTTAGTTTTAGACTCTAGTTAGACTTAGGACACACATTGTTCTCAACATCTCTTGGCTGTCTTCAGGCGTTTGGACTCTGACAATAGAACAATTAAACTAATTAACTAGTTCTTATACACATGCAATGTACTGTATAATGTAAAGACATTATTATACATATATTTTGCTGCATAGCTTATGACATAATGTAACCTTACAGAAACCTTGTATGACACAATGCATAGTTATGGTGGACAAATCCTTTGTCCAAAATGGCACCCTATTTCCTATGCAGCCTACTACATTTGACCAGTGCCAAAGTAGTGCACAACATAAAGAGCAGGGTACCATTTGGGATGCAGTCCTTCTTAATTTGAGCTGCCCTTCATTTGCCATTATAAACAAGGGTCAACTTGGACCTCTTATTCAAATGAAAACAGAGTCTGCGTCCTAAATTGTAACCTATACCCTATAAAGTGTACTGATAATCACTTGACTGGTCAAAAGTAGCGACATAGGGAATAACAGTGCACCATTTGGGTCTCAGCCATGGTTTCATAAATTAGTTTGCCTCCATCAAGCATGAGCATTGGAATAATTTACAGCCAGAAACAAAACCATATTTCCCAATGTAACGGTCATGTGTTGTTGGTTGGGCCGGGATCTCATAAGAGATGTGGAAGTTTAAACCAAGCATATTAAGGTGACTGGGATGAAAGCTAACCCAAAGCAGCAATGTCTGACCCAAAACAATGGGTCAGAAATGATCCTGTTATCTATTCTGAACACACGTTCACACGCATGCCCGACGCACGCCCACATGCTACCTTGACTTTCATTTCTGCAGGGTAGCGAGAAAGAGGCAGAGGGTCACTGGAAAACTACATATTGCATGTATCATTGCCTAACTCCATGTTGTTATATAGATATGAAAAATTCAACATGTAAGCTGGATGATATTTGCCCTGAGGACATGGTGCCGACATTAATCTGTAGGTCAAACGCGAATGCATGATGTACTATCAGTACTGCTGCAATTTGTACATATCCTCGCACTTCCTATAAATATCCTATACAATTTTCTGTAGCTAATTCATTCCCAGACAGCGTCTGAAAATGTACTTCTTTTTTATGTCTTTCCTCCCACCTCTTGCAGCCAGGCAAGGATGTGGATTGGAATATTGAGCATATTTAGTCTGAGAGGGTTGATTGCTGAAGTGTCAAAGACACAGACATGGTATCCTGTTAGCACTGACGTGATCAGTGAGTTTAGTGCTTGAGCGAGAGACAGACACACCAAATATAGAGAGCATCTGGGCACAAACACAGACAGGACTGTGATATGGCCCAATATGTGGAGTGAAAACACTATTAGTTTAGTTGTCTAGAAGGCATTTGTGAATCTGAAGCAACACTTCAGTACTGGAGATTCTAGAAAGATCTAAATTCTGAACAAAAATGTAAATGCACTATGTAAAGTGTTGGTCCCATGTTTCATGAGCTAAAAATTAAAGATCCCCCAACTTTTCCTTATGCATATTTGCTCAGATTTTGTGCACAAATCTGTTAGTGAGTATTTCTCCACTGACAAGATAATCCTTCCACCTGACAGCTTATTAAACAGCATGATCATTACATAGGTGCACCTTGTGCTGGGGAAAATAAAAGGGCACTCTAAACGTGCAGTTTTGTCACACAACACAATGCCACAGATGTCCCAAGTTTTGAGGGAGCGTGCAATTGGCATGCTGAAGGCAGAAAAGTCCACCAGAGCTGTTGCCACATAATTGAATGTTAATTTCTCTACCATAAGCCGTCTACAAGGTAGTTTTAGAGAATTTGGCAGTACGTCCAACCGGCCTCCGCAGACCATGTGTAACCATGCCAGCCCAGGACCGCCACATCCGGAATCTTCACCTGCGGGATCGTCTGAGACCAGCCACCCAGACAGCTGATGAAAATGAGGAATTTTTCTGTCTGTAATAAAGCCCTTTTGTAGGGAAAAACATATTCTGATTGGCTGGGCCTGGCTCCCCAATTGGTGGGCCTCTGCCGAGTCATAGATTAGGGCCTCATTTATTTATTTCAATTGACTTTTTATTTTTTATCTAACCTTTATTTAACTGGGCAAGCCAGTTAAGAACAAATTCTTCTTTACAATGACGGCCTATACTAGCCAAACCCGGATATCGCTGGGCCAATTGTGCGCAGCCCTGATTTCCTTATATGACTATAACTCAAGAAAATCGTTGAAATTGTTGCATGTTTTTGCATGCCTCAATTACGATGGCGCCGGAGGGGAGGGCTGCGGTCTTATCACCTCTTAACCAACCATGCTATTTTGTTAGTTTTTTCACATTGTTTGTAACTTGTTTTGCACATAATGTTGCTGCGACCATCTCTTATGACCGAAAAGAGCTTCTGGACATCAGAACTGCGATTGCTCACCTCAAACTGAATGAAGAGTTCTTCTTCAATGAGTCGGATGGGAGGGAAATACTACTACAGACACCCGATCAGGCCCAGATCCCCGTGATTTGCTGGGGAAGGAAACCGAGATTTAGTGGAAAAAGATCAGGGTGCCTTGTGAGGATCAGGCGACAAGTGGCTAATCTGCCCTTGCCTTCCATCCTGCTAGCTAAAGTTCTATCGCTGGAAAATAAATAGGACGAGCTGAAAGCACGTATATCCTACCAACGGGACATTAAAAACTGTAATATCTTATGTTGCTGCTGGAAGTGGTGTTGGAGGGCCAGCAGGAGGCACTCTTTCCTCTAGTGTAAAAAATATATCCCGATGCCCCAGGGCAGTGATTGGGGACATTGCCCTGTGTAGGGTGCCATCTTTCGGATGGGACGTTAAACGGGTGTCCTGACTCTCTGAGGTCATTAAAGATCCCATGGTACTTATCGTAAGAGTAGAGGTGTTAACCCCGGTGTCCTGGCTAAATTCCCAATCTGGCCTTCATGGCCATCTAATCATCCCCAGCTTTTAATTGGCTCATTCATCCCCCTCCTCTCCCCTGTAACTATTCCCCAGGTCGTTGCTGTAAATGAGAACGTGTTCTCAGTCAACTTACCAGATATAATAACGGTAAAAAATATATATATGTTTCACCAAGTCGTGGCTGAACGATGACATTAAGAACATACAGCTGACGGGTTATACACTCCATCGGCAGGACAGAAAAGCAGCCTCTGGTAAGACAAGGGGAGGGAGCCTATGCATATATGTGAACAACAGCTGGTGCACGATATCTAAGGAAGTCTCAAGGTTTTGCTCGCCTGAGGTAGAGTATCTCATGATAAGCTGTAGACCACACTATCTACCTAGAGAGTTTTCATCTGTATTTTTCGTAAAGGTCTACAAACCACCACAGACCGATGCTGCCACTAAAACCGCACTCAATGAGTTGTATACATCTATAAGCAAACAGGAAAACAATCATCCAGACGCGGCGCTCCTAGTGGCCAGGGACTTTAATGCAGGGAAACTTAAATCAGTTTTACCTCATTTCTATCAGCATGTTAAATGTGCAACCAGAGGGGGAAAAAATCTAGACCACCTTTAATCCACACACAGAGATGCGTACAAAGCTCTCCTTCACCCTCCATTTGGCAAATCTGACCATAATTCTATCCTCCTGATTCCTGCTTGCAAGCAAACATTTAAGCAGAAAGCACCAGTGACTCGGTCTATAAAAAAGTGGTCAGATGAAGCAGATGCTAAACTACAGGACTGCTTTGCTAGCACAAAAGACATGGATTACAAGCAACATTCACACTGAGCTAAAGGTTAGAGCTGCCGCTTTCAAGGAGCGGGACTCTAACCCGGAAGCTTATAAGAAATCCCGCTATGCCCTCCGACGAACCATCAAACAGGCAGAGCAGTACTAAGATCGAATCGTACTACACTGGCTCCGCTGCTCGTCGGATGTGGCAGGGCTTGCAAACTATTACAGACTACAAAGGGAAGCACAGCCAAGAGCTGCCCAGTGACACGAGCCGATCAGACGAGCTAAATAACTTCTATGCTCGCTTCGAGGCAAGAAACACAGACACATGCGTGAGAGCATCAGCTGTTCCGGACGACTGTGTGACCACGCTCTCCGCAGCCGATGTGAGTAAGACCTTCAAGCAGGTCAACATTCACAAGGCCGCAGGGCCAGACGGATTACCAGGACGTGTACTCTGAGCATGCGCTGATCAACTGTCAAGTGTCTTCACTGACATTTTCAACCTGTCCCTGTCTGAGTCTGTAATACCAACATGCTTCAAGCAGACCACCATAGTCCCTGTGCCAAAGAACACTGCCTAAATGACTATCGACCCGTGCACTCACGTCTGTAGCCATGGAATGCTTTGAAAGGCTGGTCATGGCTCACATCAACACCAATATCCCAGAAACCCTAGACCCACTCCAATTTGCATACCGTACCAACAGATCCACAGATGATGCAATCTCTATTGCACTCCACACTGCCATTTTACCCCTGGACAAAAAGGAACACCTATGTGAGAATGCTGTTCATTGACTACAGCTCAGCGTTCAACACCATAGTGCCCACAAAGCTCATCACTAAGCTAAGGACCCTGGGACTAAACACCTCCCTCTGCAACTGGATCCTGGACTTCCTGACGGGCTGCCCCCAGGTGGTAAGGGTAGGTAACAACACATCTGCAATGCTGCTCCTCAACACGGGGGCCCCTTAGGGATTCGTGCTCAGCCCCCTCCTGTACACCCTGTTCACTCATGACTGCACGGCCAGGCACGACTCCATCATCATCATTAAGTTTGCTGATGACACAACAGCGGTAGTCCTGATCACCGACCACGATGAGGCAGCCTATAGGGAGGGGGTCAGAGACCTGGCCGTGTGGTGCAAGGACAACAACCTCTCTTTCAACGTGATCAAGACAAAGGATGGAGGTGATTGTGGACTACAGGAAAAGGAGGCCAGAGCACGCCCCCATTCTCATCGATGGGGCTGTAGTGGAGCAGGTTGAGAGCTTCAAGTTCCTTGGCGTCCGCATCACCAACAAACTAACAAGGTCCAAGCACACCAAGACAGTCGTGAAGACTGTTCCACCTTAGGAGACTGAAAAGATTTGACATGGGTCCTCAGATCCTCAAAAGGTTTTATAGCTGCACCATCGTGAGAATATTTACGGGTTGCATCACTGCCTGGTATGGCAATTGCTCGGCCTCCGACCGCAAGCCACTACAGAGGGTAGTGCGTACGGCCCAGTACATCACCGGGGCCAAGCTTCCTGCCATCCAGGACCTCTATACAAGGCGGTGTCAGAGGAAGGCCCTAATGATTGTCAAAGACTCCAGCCACCCTAGTCACAGACTGTTCTCTCTGCTACCGCACGGCAAGCGGTACAAGTCTAGGTCCAAGAGGCTCCTAAATAGCTTCTACCCCCAAGCCATAAGACTCCTGAACAGCTAATCAAATGGCTACCCAGACTATTTGCATTGCCCTCCCTCCCCTCCCTCTGGAACGCTGCTGCTGCTACTACTCTGTGATTATCTATTTATAGTCACTTCAATAGCTCTACCTACATGTACATATTAAATGAAGTACCTCAACACCGGTGCCCCCACACATTGACATTGACTCTGTACCGGTACCCCCTGTATATAGCCCCGCTATTGTTATTTACTGCTGCTCTTTAATTATTTGTTATCTCAATTTTTGGGGGGTATTTTCTTAAACCTGCATTGTTGTTTGAGGGCTTGTAAGTAAGAATTTCACTGTAAGGTCTACACCTGTTGTATTCAGCGCATGTGACAAATACAATTTGATGTTCCATTCATATTTTTGTTCAGTATATGAAGGTGGTGATGTTCAGGAATACGCTTTAGTACTGTAGAACATAGAAATGCAATTATATTCATATGCTATAGAATGAGGTAAATAAGGTTCTAATATGTCTAAGTTACATTTATTGAGACAAAATCGAGAAATCGACAAAATGATAATGTCACAGTGGAGGTTGAACTTTTGTCAACAAACAACTATGCTACCTCAATGCACAGTTCAGAAGAAGGGGTGACAACCAAATATTGATTTTAAAGCAGACATTTAATAATGCATAAAAAAAGGTTAAGCACCAGTATTAACACACAAACATTATATACATCAATTGGCAATGTACAGCTAGCTACTTGGTATCAACAACAGATGAAGGTAAAGCAGTTGCTCATGCAGATCTTATGTGTACATATATCAAAGTGTTACCATGGTATCTTCAGCAGTTTTCAGAAGAGTCTGTCTGTTTATATGCATGAATATTCCTTACAGCCACTTTTAAGTAATACTCTGCTTCAACCACCAATCAAATATGTATCCAATAAGTACCAATCAAATATATTAAGTTTAAATATCTTTAATCAAAAAGTAAACCATAACCATTAAAAGCATTTACAGATTTTTTTGCCATGTACTACAGCAAGGGTAAAGTCCATAATAAATACAAAAAATGGCTACATACAACAAAATAATGGGGCTACTCAGATGCTTTTCACCCTGTCCAATGTTTGTCAGAAAGTGCGGGGAGAGGGAGTCTGCCAGACATTTTGTACAAACCCAATTAAAATGTTTCCTTAAACGTCTCTGAGACTAACTTTAGCAGAGACTTTCTGTAAATAAGAAAATCAGCCTAGGCACTTGTTGGGCAGAGAGAGAGAGCGGCCAATTTGATTGGCTTAGTCGCTGCTTCCTGCCCGACACCCTGAAGTCCCTCCCTCATACAGTCGTCATCAGTTTCAGCGAGCCCGCAGAACGGAAGCGGAGGATCTTCTTCTTCAGGTTGTGAGAGGCCTTGATCTTGACGAAGGCCTTAGCCTGGGCAGTGGTTACTTCCTGAGGCCCAGCGCCCTGCCCTGCAAACTGGGGCCAGTTCATCCCTCCACTCTCCTCAGAGTCACTGCTGGTAGTGCTCTCCGCAACAAAGTCCGCCTCACTCAAGCTGGACTCGCTGTCCCCGAAGCAGTTGGTGGTGTAGTTGCTCCGCTCGTCCTCACTGGTGTCCATGATGGTGGAATGGAAGAGTGAGGCGCACTCTGCGGAGTACTCAGAGTCGCTGCCGGCCACGTAGGCGTAAGGGCTGGTGAACTGCGCGTTGGAGGGCAGGTACATGGTGGTGGTTGTGGAGACCTGGCCGAGGAGCTCCCTCTTCTGCCTGCGGTGGGCTCTCCTGAGGGCCTCATCATAAGGCACCTCAGTGATGGCTCTCAGCCTTCCACGGTTGTAGTCCTGTCCGCTTGTCCGCTTGTACTTGGGCTTGGCCACCACCACCTCCCTACCATGGTGGCCGTGATGCCTGGTCACAGTGGACCTTGTTGTAGACACGGTGGCCGTGTGTTTCTCTAGGACCCGGCCCTCAGGGATAGATGCTGGGACGGTGCGCTTGGCCCTGGAGGATGCCCCCCTCTTGGAGGAGACTTTGTGCACATGTTGTACCTCCTCAGGCTGACGAGACTTCCTAGATCCTCCAGATCGGTGACCGTTCTCCCTCGTCCCCGCCATCTCTGATGATACAGGCTCAGCATGTGCGTGCCTCCCCCTATGTGGTTTCAGGGAGGCGCTCTTCACCTTGACAATCTTAACATTTTTGCCCCCCTTGCGGAGCTTGACCACCTGCCTCTGGGCGGGGATGTACTGGGCACTGACCATGTGACCCTGACTCTCATCCTGGCTCTGGGAGGAAGACCCCAGACTCACCAGCTCCAGCATTGGCCTCTTTTCTTTAGTGTGCCGGGCTGTATGGACTGAGACCGCAATGCTCTTAGGGCTTTTCTTGGGAGTGCCTGTTTTGGTGAGGTCTCTTGGCAGTGTCTGGGAGAGTTTAGTAATGTTTTCCTCTTGAGCATTAAGGAAATAAGTTTGCTTTCTCTCTTTGGGGGAGGAGTTGGCATTGGGGGCGCCCAGGTCTTGGTAATCTTTAGACAGAAGACCGGTCGACGATGGAAGTCCTTTATTGGTTGACGCCTTCTTTTTCACCAGACTGTTGGTGTTGGTCACCAGGCTGTTGGTGTGAATGTCACTGCTGTTGATTGTGGCATATCCGTTCTGAGGTTGGCCCAAAGACTGGGACACCATCCCATTTTCTAAGAGGAGTTCCCCTTTGCTCTCCACTGACCACTGTCTCTGTTGGGAGCCTGTTCCTGGATCATTGTTACTTGCACCTCCTGCATGTAAACACGTCTGCCAGGCTGGTTTGAGGTCAGTAACAGTAACAGTGTTGGCCAACAGCTGCTGCTGGCCAACACTGGCCTGCCTCACACACAGACTACCCTGCCTTAGGATGCTCTTGGAGGGGTCTGTGCTGATGCTCGTCCGTGGCTTGTTGGTCCTAATGGGCTGAGCCCTCCTCTGAAGCAGGCTGAAGATATAATTGTCCAGTCGTTTATTAGCGGGCGAGTGGGAGGCAGACCAAGAAGTGCTCTGGGGCACCAGAATAGGCTGCTGCTCCAGTTTCTGACAGTCACTGGAGCCCTTGATGCAGCCGCCGCTCTTTGACAGCCCTCCGTCCTCTTTGAGGTGTTCGGCCAGAGACTGTAAGAAGATGGGGTTCTGTACGGCCACGGCATGGAGGGGGCTGGGATAGCGGTACACGTCACTGCCGTTCTTGGCGATCAGGTCACAGTGGTACTTGGACTGGATGTCCTGAGTGGAGGTGTCTGTAGAGGGGGAGTAGGGAGCAGAGGGGGACCTCCTGACTGTCCCTGACATCTGCTGCTCCTCACACTGGCCCTCGCACTCAGCACAGTTGTCCAGCTCATCTGAAAACCAGACAGGAGACAGAGTATAAGGACTACAGAACAACAGATACACCACTAGTCATTCATATGGAAACCACACAGGACTACAGTATAAAACCAGGATGGGTAACTTTGATGGGGGGGGCACAAAAATCTGAACTCATCATGAGGGGCTGCAGTGACTCGTGAGTCTGCGTACCGACATCCATACCCACACATGCAGTCAGAGCCGGCTCCAGCCTTTTGGGGGCTCTAATTTACATTTTGTTGGTGTGCCCCACCACCTCGCGGGAGGAAACATTTTAGTGGCCCACCTCTTGACAGCAGATAATTCTTTAAAAAAAAAAATCATTTCCTGCAATTCTCCACATTTTGCCATGGGGCATGGATAACATTTTGTAGTTTTAAAGCAAGTTTGTTGGAATTCTACACATTTTTCCATGGGGCGGAGAGAAGATATTTCTATGTTATATCTAATTTCCTGCAATTCGACTCCTTTTGCCATGGCGCGGAGAAAAACATTTGCAGTTTTACAGTGCATTGCCACATTTTGTGAAGTTACAGCCTTATTGTAAAATGTATGAAATTAAAAAAATTCCTCATACCTCATAATGACAAAGCGAAACGTTTTAGAATTTCTGCAAATGTATAAAAACAAAAACAGAAATATCTTATTTACATAAGTATTCAGACCCTTTGCTATGAGACTCAGAAATAAACTCAGGTGCGTCCTGTTTCCATTGATCATCCTTGAAACAACTTGATTGGAGTCCACCTGTGGTAAATTCAAATGATTGGACACGATTTGAAAAGGCACATACCTATATAAGGTCCCACTGTTGACAGTGCACGTCAGAGAAAAAAACCAAGCCATGAAGTCGAAGGAATTGTCCACAGAGCTCCAAGACAGGATTGTGTCGAGGCACAGATCTGGGGAAGGGTACCAAAACATTTCTGCAGCATTGAAGGACCCCAAGAACACAGTGGCCTCCATCATTCATAAATGGAAGAAGTTTGGAACCACAAAGACTCTGAAGGTGGCTGCCCGGCCAAACTGAGCAATCGGGGGAGAAGGGCCTTGGTCAGAGAGGTGACCAAGAACCTGGTCACTGACAGAGCTCAAGGGCTCCTCTGTGGAGATGGGAGAACCTTCCAGAAGAACAACCATCTCTGCAGCACTCCACTAATCAGGTCTTTATAGTAGAGTGGCCAGACGGAAGCCACTCCTCTGTAAAAGGCACGACAGCCCGCTAGGAGTTTGCCAAAAGGCCCCTAAAGGATTCTCAGACGAGGAGAAACAAGATTTCCTGGTCTGATGAAACCAAGATGGAACTCTTTGGCCTGAATGCCAAGCGTCACGTCTGGAGGAAACCTGGCACCATCCCTACGGTGAAGGATGGTGGTAGCAGCATCATGCTGTGGGGATGTTTTTCAGCGGCAGGGACTGGGAGACTAATCAGGATCGAGGGAAAGATGAACGGACAAAGTACAGAGAGACCCTTGATGAAAACCTGCTCCAGAGCACTCAGGACCTCAGACTGGGGTGAAGTGGCCCAGCAAGAGCCCGGACTTGAACCCGATCGAACATCTCTGGAGAAACCTGAAAATAGCTGTGCAGCGACACTCCCCATCCAACCTGACAGAGCTTGAAAGGATTTGCAGAGAAGAATGGGAGAAACTCCCCAAATACAGGTATGCCAAGCTTGTAGCGTCATACCCAAGAAGACTCGAGGCTGTAATCACTGCCAAAGGTCATTCAACAAAGTACTGAGTAAAGGGTCTGAATACTTATGTAAATGTGATATTTCTATTGATTTATTTTTATAAATTAGCAAACATTTCTGAAACCTTTGTCATTATGTGGTTTTGTGTGTAGATTGATGAAGATTTTTTATTTTTAATCAATTTTAGAATTAGGCTGTAACGTAACAATGTGGAAAAAGTCAAGGGGTCTGAATACTTTCCGAAGGCACTGTATAGCTCATTTCTTGCAATTCTACTCATTTTGCCATAGGGTGGAGAGAAATGTTTGCAGTCTTGATATGATATCGGAGTGAAAGCGACTAATAAAATTGCACTTTGTGTATTCTACTATTCAACGTTAAGTTGAGATCCCGACAGAGTACCCTCCAATTGGAAGTTGATCCGCGGGCCTAGTTGCCCATCCATAGTATAAAACAACAGATACTGTACCACCAGTTACCACACCATTTCCTCATTTCAACAATAATGCCACACAGAAGCTTACAGTAGGTGTGTAGTGTTGACAGGCTAAGCAAAGCAAACCATCCTCTCAATATGCTAACGAAGAAGGCAGTTGGTTTGGACGTGTTAATGGTCCTTTTGTTTGTGTCTTATCATCACAGGTGTGGCTGTTAGTTAGAGCTGAGCCATCTGCCTGGCCTGGCTGGGAATCCAGCTCAACTGATATTGGCCATATCCCAAATGACACTATATATAGTGCCTATAATGCTCTGGTGCACTGTGTAGGGAAAAGGGTGCCATTTGGGACACAAATAGTGTTTGAGGTTTCCTTCCTACTCTTTTTTTCTCGTTTGAAACTGAATCAAAGAGTTGTCACAACAAACCCCACTAATGGCAATGACACCAAGGAAACTATTAGAAGTTGAACTGGGGCCAGCTGGAACAGAGCTGAGACCCAAGTTAAGTGGATATGTGGTGGGTGGGTGACGGCCTGATGGGGGTCTTTGGGGAAAGAAGGAAAGAGTGTGTGTTTACACAGCAAAGGACAACAAAAGGATTCAGCCTGTTTGTTGCTCCCTAGATAGACCATGTGAAATAAAACACCAGGACCCTGTCATATCCATGGGCCCTAGGCTTTGCTGTGCTGTCTTATGCTAGGATAGGCTGTCCAGTGGTGTTCTAGACTTTGCTATGGGAGGCTGTGCTGTGGGGGTCTATGTTGTGCTGTACTATGCTGCATTTCATTTTACTTCCTGAAATAATTGAAATGAATTGGCCAAAACCCTGGTGCTATGGGGGCTGTGATGTGGGGGCTTCTCTCTCACCTGCAGATTTGAGCCTTCCCTCGGAGGCACACAGCGATGTGTCGAGGGGACTGCAGAAACAGGTGCTGGAGCGACAGTTGGACAAACACTCGCTGAACACCGAGTTGGAAGAGTTGGAGAGGGACCCTGAAGCGCCGTCGCTCAGCTCGTAAAAGCCTGGATAGAGAGAGAGACAGTGACACCGAGAGAAAGGGCAGAGAAACAGAAGGGAACATTTTAACACATTGATTTTACACACTTCATGGAGGAAGCTGTCATCCAACAATTTATTACATGACAGGCTGCGGCTATTAAAATAATTAAGGCAGAAAATCTCAAGCACTTAAAAAAACAAGGCTTTGTGTAGATGGGGTTTATACTAGATGAAAGTTTGTTATATTTGCAGCGTAGCATACCCTACATCTGCTCTGTAATTTATGCCCGGTGGAATGCTAATTCTCTATGTGCCCATTTTTCAAATATTTTGCATTGTCAGTCATTTGTATGTCATGTTTGTATTCATTTGCTAAGACAGGGGTTCTAAAACTTTTTTGGGCCAGGGACCCATTTTGTGATAGCAAACTCATCAGGGACCCCCTCAATCAGAACACAACTCGAGTGAGAAAAAAGTATTATAGAATTAGTTTTTTACTGTGACTTTTGCAGTGCATGGCCGGACGAACCAAATCTTGGACCCAGGGAATGTTTCAGTTTTCAAGCTAATTTCCTGCAATTCTACACATTGTCATGGGGCAGAGATACTTTTTTTCAGCTTTAAGGCTAAAATACTGCATTCGTACACATTTTGAGGCAGAAAGAAAACATGAGGCACAGAGAAAAATAGCAGTTTTGAAGCTTGAATTGCAGTGCATTTAGCTTCACATTTCTTTAAGGGGAATACAAAAAGTATTGAGTTGGAAAATATATAATTGGTGGAGTACTGTGGATACCAATATCCCTGTGAGCCTCCCAGGCCAATGTTGCCCAGGGTTAAGAACATGAATTGTAGATTAAAGGAGCTATATGTAATATTTTTGCATTGTAATTTCAGAAACTGTAGTTAATACATCTACAGTAAAAGTGTCATGATAGTGTTTCACAATATTTCCCCCCCAAAATGCTACTGGGCACACAAAAAACATGTCGTTGTCAAATTCTCTGGGGCAAGCAAATCTCTTTTCAAATTGACTGGGGCTGAGCAATATCTACATGTTTGAAGCTTGCCCCAGTTAATTTGACAACAAGAAACAGTCCGTATGCACCATTAGAATGCAATTTTTATTGCATGCCCAATAATAAAAATGTATTATTATACCCTATAAACTTATTCCACGGATTCCTTGGCCAACATTTGTTCAATCTGTTGTTGTTAGTAATATTAATAAAATAAAAAAAATGAAACATATTTTTTTTTTTACGTTTTTTTTTTTAGGTACACCACCCAACTTACGAAAATGGTTCGCTCCTACAGACAGTGAGTCACGTGGCTGTCGCTTGCTATATAAAGCAGGCAGACAGGCATAAAGGCATTCAGTTACTGTTAGATTAAACCTTAGAATGGGAGGGCCTCCCAAGAGCCGCAGCGGTCTAAGGAACTGCATCGCAGTGCTAGAAGCATCACTACATATCCGGATTCGATCCCGGGCTGTGTCTCAGCCGGCCACGACCGGGAGACCCATGAGGCGGTGAACAATTGGCCCAGTGTCGTCCTGGTTAAGCAAGGGTTTGGCCGACCGGGATGTCCTTGTCCCATCGCGCTCTAGCAATTCCTGTGGCGGGCCGGGCGCATGCACGCTGACACGTGTCATTTGAACAGTGTTTCCTCCGACACATTGGTGCGGCTGGCTTCCGTGTTAAGCGAGCAGTGTGTCAAGAAGCAGTGCAGCTTGGCAGGGTTGTGTTTCAGAGGACGCATGGCTCTTGACCTTCGCCTCTCCCGAGTCCATACGGGAGTTGCAGCGATGGTACAAGACTGTAACTACCAAATGGATATCACGAAATAGTGGTAAAAATAACAAAAAATAAAATAACTACAAAAATAACAAGTGACTTTGAGCGTGGTATGATCGTCGGTGCCAGGCGCGCCGGTTCCAGTATCTGAGAAACGTCCAGCCTGCTGGGCCTTTTTATGTCTAGGGTTTACCGAGAATTGTGCGACAAACAAAAAACATCCATTCAGCGGCAGTTCTGTGTGCGAAAACAGCTCCTTGATGAGAGAGGTCAAAGGAGAATGGCAAGAATCGTGCAATCTAACAGGCGGGCCACCAACAGGCAAATAACGGCGCAGTACAACAGTGGAGTGCAGAACGGCATCTCGGAACACTCAACTCATTGATCATTGTCACGGATGTGCTATTGCAGCTGACGACCACACCAGGTTCCACTCCTATCTGCTTAAAACAAGAAGAAGTGGCTCCAGTGGGCACACAATCACCAACACTGGACAATTGAGGAGTGGAAAAATATTGCCTGGTCTGACGAATCGCGGTTCCTGTTGTGTCATGCTGATGGCAGAGTCAGGATTTGGCATAAGCATCATAAATCCATTGCCCTGTTCTGCCTGGTGTAAATGGTACAGGCTGGTGGCGATGGTGTAATGGTGTAGGGAATGTTTTCCCGGCACACATTAGGTCCCTTGATACCAACTAAGCAATGATTGAACACCACAGCGTATCTGTAGCTGTTCTGGAGGCAAAGGGGGGTCCAAACCGGTACTATACGGGTGTACCTAATAATATATATATTTGTTATATATTTTGAGATCAGCCCACAGACCCCACTTTGAGAACCCATGTGTTAAAAACCCTATACCTTTGGGGGATTACACGTTCTGCAGTATCCTCAACTACTTAAGTTGAAATGGGATCCTGAGTGGCGCAGCGGTCTCAGTGCTAGAGGCCTCACTACAGACCCTGGTTCGATTCCAGGCTGTATCATAACCGGCCTTGATTGGGAGTCCCATAGGGCGGTGCACAATTGGCCCAGCGTCGTTCGGGTTAGGGTTTGGCTGGGGATAGGCCATCCTTATAAATAAGAATTTGTTCTTAACTGACTTGCCTAGTTAAATAAAAGTTTTTTTTTTTTTTTTTTATCACTCAGTTGACAGATCCTACTAATCATGTCTAGTTTCCACAGGGTAACATTCTGAAGTAGAACCTTTGGAATCCATTCTAATTCTATTGTAGAACCAGACTAACCTGAGCTCGGGCGGCTGTCTGTCTCCACGTGTTCACGTGACGCCTCCGTGTCCAACCGGAGGTCACTGATCTGCCTGTCCAACTCCTGCAGCTGATTGATCAAACCAGCATCTCTCCTTCTCAGGCAGTTCTGGAGGGAAACATGTGCACAGGTAACACAGTTAGGTACAGTTGTACAGCAACTACAGTTAGTTCTGCCTTAGCTCTTGTCCAGGTTGTTGCTTGTTAACGCTGAGCCTTCAACCCTGGACTACAGCCAGTTCTGCCTATGACATCTACAGTTGGCCCCATTCTGAGGGTGTCTCCGGGAGAGTTTGGATATGCAAAAAAAACATTTCCAATTTACACATGAATATTAATACACACTTGTAAGTAATTAGCCTTGGCTTGTGCGACCCAGAAAGGCTGATAGGAGCAGGAGCCTATCTCCTGTTTCTGTAGCATGAGGCAGCTTGATGTACAAGTACACCCCCTGGATGCTAATCTATCACAGGGCTTTACCCCCAATCTATCTCCCTACTGCTGAGTGCCAAGCAGAGACGCATTGAGTCCCATTTTTACAGTCTTTGGTATGACTCTGCCGGGGATGGAACTACCAACCTTCCAATCTCAGGGCGGACAATAACCACAAGGCCACTGAGTTGTACATGTGTGAAATAGGACAAATAAAATCACCAACCTAATTATTATTATAGCTTAATCCATAGTGTTGTTCTGTATTGCAACAGAATGTTTAGTTCCTTATTTTTGGTTCCATTTCTGATGAATTCCATAGCCTTGAATGTTGGTCATTAAAAGTAAGTCTGTAGTTACTGTGCTGCAAGTCTTCAACATCTTGGCGAGACCATGTCGCCCTATCAGAACCCATTAGTATCCCAAACTAAATTAGAATCACGTCTTGTGGGAGCAAAACAATATCTCCATCAAACACGCAGGTTATGTGGAACAGCCAGGGTCACACATGACATCACCCAGATCATGTGGTGGTTACATTCCTCCATTCCGCTCTAGACTGTGGTTTGAATTCAAAGACCAACTGAAAATGTCAACCCTGAAGGCTCAGTGACAGCAGACCCTATTTACATTTGCTACATTTGTGACAATTATGTGACTACAGACATAGGATACATTACTCCCAATTACCTGCTAGTCATCTCAGGAGGCCTGTCCCCTGTGCATTAAGCATTTTAGCTACCATTTGCTCCATGACTGAGCCCAGTAATGACACACACACACACACACACACACACACACACACACACACACACACACACACACACACACACACACACACACACACACACACACACACACACTCTCCTGGCTATATTGAGATGCAGCCCTTCCTCTCTCTGCAGCAGCAGCAGATTGGCAGGCCATAAAACCAGGCCTCTGACAGGAGGCAGTGGGTGATTTATGTGCTCTGAGCATGCTATGGCTTCAGAGACCATTTCCACACAAAGTACCATTTGGGAAAGGCATCTCTAGCAGAGGCAGACCAACGGTTGTTTTGCTGAATAAAATGACCCTCCCACTGTTTTGACAGGGTGACTGAACAAACCAGTGAGGATGTGTAAATGTGTAAATTGTATTTTATTAGGAAATGTCTGTGTAGGCTGAGAGTGAAATGGCCTGTAATAATAGAATGAGAATTGAAAACCAAATCAGATTTAATTTAGGCCTACAATAAACCCTATGGGGGTAGGGTATAATACAACAACTGCAACTTTTTCCCCCAATACATTTTAATACTGAGTCCATTCATGATTTTTGCCCTTACTGCCTAATTGAACCCAGGTGTGTTTTGGTCGGTTTAAATGGCCTAATCTCAAAGAACCAGCCAATAACTCCCTGGCATCCTTTAACAGCAGCAGGGGGTGGGAGATCTGCTTGTAAAAGTTACTTTGTCACCCCATCCATTGTAACGCATCAGTAAGACTCATTCAAGCGGCTGGACCCCCTCGCAGACCACATGAGTACATCAGGAGTTTCCTTCTCCCTTCAGGAAGTTTGATTTAAATAGCCATCCTGCTATTCTCTATCATTTCTGTGGGAACCTCTTGTCCTCTGGAGACACAATTGCTTGCATTGATTTATAATGACAGATCGATCAAATGGAATCATTCATTTATTGTAATCATTAGAAAATAATTACATTGAACTTTTCCAAAATATTAGGTTACAAATGTATACAGGATTTTATCTGTGAGTGAGTGAAAAAAAGCCAACAGCAGGTCATATGCTACTAAAGGGCCACAATTAGAAAATTATTCTGGAAAGTAGTCTGGAAATATAATTTAGAGGCCTGTTTTTTTATTTTAAACTTATCATAGACATATACCACAATCGTTGACAGACTTCGCACCTCTTGTCTGCGCCTGCCTGGCGAAGCAAACTCAACGTCGCCAACTTTTATCAGTAGGCTTGTCTTGGCTATGTTCCGCTATGTTCTCATTTTCCCTGGACGTGAATGGACTGGAGCTGCGACTCAGTCAGAAAATAGACCTCTTGTTGAACAATTTGGATGGTCTCAATCCAACGATACACTAATAGAGATACTTGTATTTCATGACAGCTTTTGAAATGTAGGCTAACCAAAATATAACGGACGCAAATAAAACTCAGCCAAATGATGATCATAAGTATTAACGTTATCCCAAACACTTTGATGGAATAAATACATGACTTTATATTCAGTCTACATACCAGTTGTTTTCTTAGCAATAAAATATTTTCTTCTAGAAGTCTTTCCTCCGAGTTCAAGTAATTCTCCTCGTGCGTAACGCACATTAGATCTACTGTTGGTATAGAGTATTCCTGGTGATTCAACACATTTCTGACCAGTAATTCCTGTCGCTGTCTCAAGTATTCCAGCTCTCCGAGACCGGCTAGAGTGGCTTCAAATCTCTCCCGAGTTCGCACCCGATCCATCTCTGCCTCTATTCTTTCCCTGGAGCGCTTATCGAATTGTCTCCTTTCCCGAAACTGTAATGTGCAATCCTTGGAGGCCAGCATCTCTGCAACAGCAGCCGTTTGTTTCATTGTATCCATATCCAAGAAGCGACGATTTACAACATGTAACTAGCAACAGCGGGCCACATACAATCACTGTGAAGAGCCTAGAAAATCATGACGCGCATCAAAAACGTTGATGTGCAGACGCACATATCATGGTCTAAACTTCCAGACCACTAAATGACTTGTCCATAACTTTTGTCTGTTGGAGCGGCTATCCCAACAACCTGTATACACTGGACACAAATTGCGTGCGTAAAACTGGTCCGTTAGATATTCAAACACCGTCGTGGTCTCCAAGATAAACGGATAAATCTAAGTGCTTTTCAGTTTGCACAAATCAGAAAAAGCTGCATGATCAAAACGTGAAAGTTTCAATGGAATGTCAAGTAGGCAGCGTGTAGATGCTTCTCTGGCAAGCAGCTCGCACTGTTCTGATGACAGTGGTGAGTAGCGTTGGACCACCTCTCTCTTTGGAGACCCATCAACTTTCTCCGTGGTAGCAACATGTCTTAGTGCCTGCCAGTCCTAGTTTTCTCCCCTTCTCCCTAATTGATCGACCCTTCCCAATTTCTGTTATATAAAATAATAACTTAGAGTTACAACCTTAATATATGATTCATTTAATAATGTCATTGCAGATATAAAATGTGCTTTATTGAATATAATTATAACTCCAAGAGCTGAGATTCTGCAGTCAGCGTTGTGGCTATTGAATCTTTAGTAGGCCTACATATGAACTATAAATCAGTCGATGACATTAAATGCAAAAACAACTATGTAATGAACATTTACCCGTATCGTGTTTGTAAAAGGTGTGGAATATTATCGGACTAGCCTGGCCTAATGTAAAATCTGATTTGCAATTAAAATGTGTGAACATGCGTGCAATTTGCACCTATTAATTGCGTTTTATTAACAATTCATTAGGCAATTACGTCATATTTATTAAGACAAATATGGTATGCAAAGGGTGTGCCTTTTTTCCCATAAGAATGATGGTTGTGTTCTCTACCTAAAGATGAGGGCGCCATCCTGTGTTAAGAAACCCCAGGGAAGAACAGATGCAGCTTCTACAGGCTACATTGTATGGAGCGCATTTAACCCTACAGGTTCTTAATGATCTTTTCTATTGATAAATACTATTTTCATGACATTTTAAAGGACAGAGTTTATCAATATGTAACAAGTTTACAAAGACATTTTATTCCACAAGATTGACAGCTAAGTAATGTTTCAGTAATGGTCATTGTAATCATTATGTCTTTAGTCCTTAAACTTCACAGTGCATAAAAATAACAACCAGAGCAGCTATAACACCCAGTCATTATAGCTTACCAGATGATATTACGCCTTTAATAAACAACCAACCTTAGTTTTTTCCCTTGGGGCGTGCATGACAAGAAAACATATAGGTTTTCAATACCAGCCTCTCTATCACTCCCTTGTGCCTGTTCTGCAACTTTACTATTGATGTGTGTATTTACCCAGGTTTCCATACCATCCGATCACAAAGGACGGGAAATCATGTCTGAGGCTCATTTTAAACATAGAGTCATGCCTACAATATCATTCTAGACAGCATTGTAAGCATCTGCTATCCCCACAGACACGTATTTATTTTTGTAACCTACATTTGTTCATTGCTAACTAGGGTTTATGGTGCAGTTCGATCCAAATTAAATCCATTCAAATGTTGAAGAAAACTGATATCGGGATTTTATGTTTTCTGTATTTAAAAATAATAATAATGAAGAAGAAGAAATCCATTATGGAAAGCGCCTCTGGCGGACGGCATCTCTAAATTGGAATCACGATTTGCATAGCTGAGGGATTAGCTCAGATATTTAGTGGCCAGCCGTTCCCATGCAGGCTAATTAAAACCACAGAAACACATCTCTAAACTATTCCAGTCAGTAGAGGACATAAAGTTGACCTCACAGACAGTTTGATATTAGCTGAAGTGATATTCTGCTTGTGGAATCAGGAGGACAAACACACACACGTATGTATGGACACACGCACGCTCACACACACACACACACACACGCTCGCTCACACACACACGCACGCACGCCCGCTCACACGCACGCACGCACACTCGCTCACACACGCTCGCTCGCACGCACGCACGCACACTCGCTCACACACACACACACACACACACACACACACACACACACACACACACACACACACACACACACACACACACACACACACACACACACACACACACACACACACACACACACACACACACACACACACACTTAATATCAAACATAACTGTTGGGGGAGTTTCCAGGGCAACACAAAGCTAATCCTTCTCTCTAAACATGACAGGGGATTTAGGAAATGGGAGTCATTGGTAGCTCTATGAGAAGCAGATGTTTGACATAGAAACTTGTGACCTAAACAAACATCCTCTGGACGACATGTCATCATCCAACTAGCATTCCAACATGGACTCAAACAAACACACAAAACAGACTGAATAAGAGAGAGTGAGAGAGAAAATTAGAGACAGGAGGAAGGGGGAATCAATTTACAATTTACAATTGGCAACAATGAACCACAAATTGTGTGTGTGTGTGTGTGTGTGTCTCTCTCTCTAGGGGGGCGAGGCAATACCATATAAGGAACAGTGGAACAGGAAGTGCCTGGGGATAAATACAAGCACCTTAAGGTTAATGAGATCAGTCAGTGGAGTGGGGCCCTTTGTGCTGCTCTCTCGAATCAAATCCCATTGGCAACCAACTAGAACAGTCCAAGAACACTCTACTCTGTAGCAGCTTGCCATGTTATGTCACTGTGAATGCACTAGTGCACCACATCAAAACCTAACAGACATATTCAAAAGCAGTGAACATGTGGTTGGGTTGTCATGCAAAACGTTTTAGTGGATCCACTTTCATTAGTGCAGTAGTTCCACTTGCTATGCAAAACGTAGTTCCATTTCCTTAAGGACCTTTATGATTTGTGGTGATAGAAGGAAATGGGCTGGGATGTCTGTGCTCACAGTGCTGTGATATAAAGCCCTACAGGACCAGTGTTCTAATCCAGCTACTGGTTCTTGCATATATTAATGTCAGGCAGGCAGCAGTCTGATGATGATGGGACTGTGGCCCCTCGATGAGAGCATCATTATCATTTTTATGACTCTGTCAAAATGACCACCGTCATACTGGCTCTTTTCAGAAGATGGGCTGTCTGCCACACACATACATGCACATGCACACGCACACGCACGCACACACACACACACACACACACACACACACACACACACACACACACACACACACACACACACACACACACACACACACACACACACACACACACACACACACACACTGGAGTGGAGTTTGAGTTTCTCCGTCTATAATCCCAGTGATGAATTACCCCATGTATTTAGTAAAGCCCATTTAACAAGAAAGGGAGGTCCTTATGTAGCCCTGGCAATAACACACAGAATAAATGAATATATCTAAATGCATCAAAGGCTGGCGGTTCAAATTCAGATGTCGTGGTACAAATTGAACAAGCACAGCACAGTACACAAGAGGCTTAATATATTACTGTATTCCAGACCCTATTTTTCCCCCTCCTATCAACTCTGAAGGTATAATCGTGTGGTGATGGCTGTCTTAGAAATCCAAATATATGAATGATGTCTACATAATGTAATGTACTGTATGTTGATACCATTCTAAAGTCACTGTATTTTAATTTAAATGTATTTAAATGCTGTGTCATTGCAGTCAATATAATATTCTGTCTCCAATGCTGATTGAAAAAATAGTCAGTGTGAGTCAAGGCTATAGGTAAGTTATTGAGCTGTGAGGGCTTTACCATGCCTTCTGTTACACACAGTGAAGCACAGAGGACTCTACAAACACCACTATTGAATAGAGCAGCTGAATAGACAGCCTTTCTTTGCACACTAGGCCTATTATTCATCGAGTAATTACACAGATACTGTAGAACCTACTGTCAAATGTCAAATAGATATGCCAGCAAAAAGTATGACCAAATAAAATAACAATCATTAAGTTTTAACTCTTTTTTAGGGACCCCTCTGTGAGACAGAGAGAGCGAGAGAGAGAGAGAAAAGGAGAGAGAGAAAATGAGAGTGAGAGAGAGAGAAAGAGAGGGACTGAGACATAAGAGAGAGTGAGAAAGAGATACAAAAATAACTATAATGTAACATTTATCAAGGTAAAGTCCTGATGAATATTTAAAAGTCAAGTCTATGTATAAAGCAGTTATAAATGGCATTATCTCAGCACTGCAAAGTATTTCATGAAGTTGCTGTCTCCTCATTTATTCACTTTGAAAGTTCTCATAATTGAACAGTGTCTAGTTCTCAGTGGGAGGCTTGTGGGGGTGTTTTAGACTGGAAGAAGACTAATTTCCCATTCCGTAGCGAGGAGGCACAGGCTTCCTCGTTAATTAATAACACCTTCACATGGCTGCAGCCTGTATTCAGAACTACAGGCCCTCGGGCTATGATCAAGTTCACCTTGGTGGACGCAGACAGGCAGCGTTTGGTGTGTGTGCATATTTGTGTTCTTGTTTGAAATGTCTCTCCTGCTACAGCTGTTTAACACAGCCAGGTCAACCGTGATACAAGTCAGTATTCAACGTCCATCCATGTCTGAGGATGTCGGGAGATGACGTGGAAAACAGCCACCAGGGGCAACAGTGAGTGCTGTTACCTTAACCTCTAACGCCTCACAAACCCGGATCCGGGAGCACCCCCATCAAAAAAGCTGACTAGCATAGCCTAGCCTAAAGCCACAGGGATATCATATAATAAAATGTTCATGAAATCACAAGTCCAAGACACCAAATGAAAGATACACATCTTGTGAATCAAGCCATCATTTCTGATTTTTAAAATGTTTTACAGGGAAGACACAATATGTAAATCTATTAGCTAACCACGTTAGCAAAAGACACCACTTCTTTACTCCATCATTTTTTTACTCCATCAGTAGCTATCACAAATTCGACCAAATAAAGATATAAATAGCCACTAACCAAGAAACAACCTCATCAGATGACAGTCTGATAACATATTTATTGTATAGCATATGTTTTGTTAGAAAAATGTGCATATTTCAGGTATAAATCAGAGTTTACCATTGCAGCCACCATCACAACTCTCACCAAAGCGACTAGAATAACTACAGAGACCATCGTGTATTAGCTAATTACTCATCATAAAACATTTCTTAAAAATACACAGCGTACAGCAGATGAAAGACACAGATCGTGTGAATCCAGCCAATATTTCAGATTTTCTAAGTGTTTTACAGCGAAAACACAATATAGCGTTATATTAGCTTACCACAATAGCAAACATCACACCAGCATTGATTCAAGGCAAAAATAGCGATAACGTATAAACCACCAAAATATATTAATTTTTTCACTAACCTTCTCAGAATTCTTCAGATGACAGTCCTATAACATCATATTACACAATGCATATAGAGTTTGTTCGAAAATGTGCATATTTAGCTGCACAAATCGTGCTTATACAATGAGAATAGTGTCCAAAACCTCAAGCAATCTGTCCGGCGCCATCTTGGAAAGGCACCTATTCTTATCGAAAACTATTCATAAACTTGACTAAATAAATACAGGTTGGACAGCAATTGAAAGACAAATTAGTTCTTAATGCAATCGCTAGGTTAAATTTTTTAAATTAACGTTACTGCGCAATACAGTGTGCGCTAAAGCGAGACCGCACCATAATTCATGGCGGAATTATTATTTGACATTTGTCAACATAAGTACGAATTAACAGCATAAAGACTGCTTACTATTAGCTGAGCTTCCATCAGAATCTTGGGCAAGGTGTCCTTTCTTCAGAACAATCGTCTTTTGGCTGAAAGATGTCCTCTTGTCCTGTCGAATTAGCCGCTAACGTTAGCCACCCACTGGAGAGGAGTCCAACTAGTGAAAGCGCGTCACAAAGAAATCCAGGAAAATCGCAATAAACTGCTATAAACTGCTATAAGTCGGTTTAAATTAACTACCTTATGATGTCTTTAACACCTATAACGAATAAAAACATGACCGGAGATATAGAACTACTAAAACGAAAGCGTTTGCAGGACGCCATTGTGATGTCTTCTTGCGCCAGGCGCACCGTTGAAAAGGACGGTACTTCCGTTCCACCGTCTTATATAAGGCCCCAGATTGCGCAATCGACTCCATTCAAATTCTCCCCGCTTACTGACATCTAGAGGAAGGCGTATGCAGTGCATGTAGCCCCATAGCTTACATGGGGACTTATAAACTGACCTTAGAACAGGGACCTCGATTTCTGAAATCTCACTCCCTGACAGGAAATGTGCTGCAGAATGAGTTCTGTTTCACTCAGAGAAATAATTCAAACGGTTTTAGAAACTAGAGAGTGTTTTCTATCCAATAGTAATAATAATATGCATATTGTACGAGCAAGAATTGAGTACGAGGCAGTTTAATTTGGGAACTCATTTTTACAAAGTCGAAATGGCGCCCCCCCTAGTGTCAAGAATTAAAGTAGGTTTCGGGTTTTGCTAGGGCATTGCGGACAGGGATGGCAGATGGGCGTAAGCATCTGCCTCTGATTCCAAAAGTTGCATGTTAAAATCCAGCAATAGAAAGATTTTTGTTTTAAGTCTATACCAAACCTTAACCCTTACTATTCGGAGTGAATGCCTAACCTTAAGATTTCTGAGTTAATGTCTAAACTCAACCCTAAACTTAAAAATCCGGAGTTAATGCCTTAATTTAACCTTCAAGTGGAACTGACAGCATTTTAGCAACATTAAATCTTATTCAAATCTGTTCATATACACCCCTAGGAAGAATTACACTTTTTCTTTCTGACAAGCGAGCACTTAGCTATGGTCATTTTAACTTTTTCATAAATTCTTAGAATTTGTGAAAATTCTATAGCAATATAAAATGGGAAAGCAGCCGTGCGTTTGGACAATTGATAGACACTGCAGTAAATGAAACCTAATAAAAACATCCGTCTCGCCCAGGACCGGAGTCTACGCAGACCGGTGCACCATAGCCAATCAAAACTACAGTAGGCTTTTATGCAAACAAGCCATTTGCCACAGGGCCCTGTCATCATTCACTTTGAACTGGACTGTGTGTTTACAGGCAGTTGGGCCTGCCATCATTCACTTTGAACTGGACTGTGTGTTTACAGGCAGTAGGGCCTGTCATCATTCACTTTGAACTGGACTGTGTGTTTACAGGCAGTTGGCCCTGCCATCATTCACTTTGAACTGGACTGTGTGTTTACAGGCAGTTGGGCCTGTCATCATTCACTTTGAACTGGACTGTGTGTTTACAGGTAGTTGGTCCTGCCATCATTCACATTGAACTGGACTGTGTGTTTACAGGCAGTTGGGCCTGCCATCATTCACATTGAACTGGACTGTGTGTTTACAGGCAGTTGGGCCTGCCATCATTCACATTGAACTGGACTGTGTGTTTACAGGCAGTTGGTCCTGCCATCATTCACATTGAACTGGACTGTGTGTTTACAGGTAGTTGGTCCTGCCATCATTCACATTGAACTGGACTGTGTGTTTACAGGTAGTTGGTCCTGCCATCATTCACTTTGAACTGGACTGTGTGTTTACAGGTAGTTGGTCCTGCCATCATTCACATTGAACTGGACTGTGTGTTTACAGGCAGTAGGGCCTGCCATCATTCACATTGAACTGGACTGTGTGTTTACAGGCAGTAGGGCCTGTCATCATTCACTTTGAACTGGACTGTGTGTTTACAGGTAGTTGGTCCTGCCATCATTCACATTGAACTGGACTGTGTGTTTACAGGCAGTAGGGCCTGCCATCATTCACATTGAACTGGACTGTGTGTTTACAGGCAGTAGGGCCTGCCATCATTCACATTGAACTGGACTGTGTGTTTACAGGCAGTTGGGCCTGCCATCATTCACTTTGAACTGGACTGTGTGTTTACAGGCAGTTGGTCCTGCCATCATTCACATTGAACTGGACTGTGTGTTTACAGGTAGTTGGTCCTGTCATCATTCACTTTGAACTGGACTGTGTGTTTACAGGTAGTTGGTCCTGCCATCATTCACATTGAACTGGACTGTGTGTTTACAGGTAGTTGGGCCTGCCATCATTCACATTGAACTGGACTGTGTGTTTACAGGTAGTTGGTCCTGCCATCATTCACATTGAACTGGACTGTGTGTTTACAGGTAGTTTGTCCTGCCATCATTCACATTGAACTGGACTGGGTGTTTACAGGTAGTTGGGCCTGCCATCATTCACTTTGAACTGGACTGTGTGTTTACAGGTAGTTGGTCCTGCCATCATTCACATTGAACTGGACTGTGTGTTTACAGGCAGTTGGTCCTGCCATCATTCACATTGAACTGGACTGTGTGTTTACAAGTAGTTGGTCCTGCCATCATTCACATTGAACTGGACTGTGTGTTTACAGGTAGTTGGTCCTGCCATCATTCACATTGAACTGGACTGTGTGTTTACAGGCAGTAGGCCCTGCCATCATTCACATTGAACTGGACTGTGTGTTTACACGTAGTTGGTCCTGCCATCATTCACTTTGAACTGGACTGTGTGTTTACAGGTAGTTGGTCCTGCCATCATTCACATTGAACTGGACTGTGTGTTTACAGGCAGTTGCAACAGCGCGACTTTAGATCATTAGAACGCATTCGTTAAAAGCCACAAAATACACCTGGATTTTGTGAAAATATGTCAATACCACAGGAGTCCTCTTACATTTGGGAACGTTTCAGTCCTATTGACACAAATGAGAGAACACCTCAATCTGACTTTTTTTACTCGCCCTAGCAGAGCTGGTTAGCTAGGCTGTTTACATGTTATCTACATAATTCGTGACTAACTAGTACCTTTTTTTTGCCTACGTTTACTGACACTGGACATATTCAGCCGGCGTTGTGCGTTTGTTAATTCATCTGGCATATTCAGATGAGAGTGCTCTGAAATCAGAGTAGATAGCCAGAGTAAATGTTTGAACGCAAGACATATGCTAACTGGATAATTCGTTCAAGTTCTTGCAAGCTAACCAATGACACCTACATTTCTAGCTGTGTATAGCCACAGAAAAACGATATGAGGGGAAAACGCCAGTCACTCACCCTTTCCTCCAATGACATGACATGATCTTAGTTACATTCCTCCGTTTTTGTCTCAAAAAAAGATTGCGTCGTTGAGACTAAAACAGTACATCCTGAATGGAGGCAGCAAACTGTATGTAATTTTAAGTCAAATAGAACCTATTTTTAAAACCTCTTATGAAGTTAGTTTTGTAGCATTAACTGGGAATTTTATGTTTTTGACTGATATTATGATTGTCTGTTTCATATCTACAAAGTAGTTAAAATCGCTGTCAGTTCCACTTCTAAATTTGACATTTCAGAAACATGGATGAATGTCTAATTCTGACGTGAGACTGTGAGAGCTAGTTGGTTTAACATGGGGTCAGGAAGATGTCAAGTCTGACTAGATGTCATACCATAATTGGAAGATGTGAAATATGATTTCATGTCAACTGATGTTTATACAACTGAAATACTAAAGTTATAAAATAGCTAAGGGGTTGAAGGTGCTGGAGGAGAAAGAGAGAAGAGTGAGCGAGAAAGAGAGGGAGGGAGGGAGAGAAAGAAAGAGAGAGAGAGAAAGCGAGAGAGATATTGTTGAATTATAAATTTCACATGACCCCAGTCAGATCATAAATCCCAAATCCACAGTTGAACACAATGTCCCAGTAAAACAACACTGTGGAAATAGATTTTTGAGAGAGCTAAGCTGCTTTTGTCCAACTGTAAGTATTGCTATGATTATTAAGATTTGTCTACTACTATTTCCTCCTAACACACAAATGCTTACTGGTACTTTTCAAGATAGTTTCACTTAAGGTATGAATTATATTTTTTGCCGCCAAGCGGATGCGTTTCTTGGGTCAAACAAAATGAAACAGAAAGAGAAAGGTAAACATGCCCTATGTCTTATAACAGCATAAAAAGTGCTCCTTCAGAAAGCATTGCAACAGCAGACCGCTTACTGTCCTGTAGAGAAAATATATGCACACACACACACACACTGTGGTCAGGCAGCCAGGTAGTTATCCAGTGCCTTCTAACTGTCCGCCTCCTCCCCATTATGACTATTAATGGTTAGGTAATGTGGTGTGTGTGTGTGTGTGTGTGTGTGTGTGTGTGTGTGTGTGTGTGTGTGTGTGTGTGTGTGTGTGTGTGTGTGTGTGTGTGTGTGTGTGTGTGTGTACAATGGCAATTACCCCAGCCTCATGGCCAATACTCAAAGGACCATTCAAAAGGCATTCATCCTGAGAGGGGCCATACGATATGACAGAGGCCTGGAGTAGTCCCTTGTGACTGCACACACTCCAACACACCAGCACAAGCGCACACTCTCTCGCTCTCTATGGCACCTAGCTCTGGAATGTAAGTCTATACAGTGTAATTAAGCAAGGCAACAGTTTGATCTTAGCAGCCACAAGTGATGAGGGTCTTTCACAAGCTGCTAACCACAAAACTATGGTGGAGTTTCACGAAGCATTAAAAGCCACTTTGGGCCTCCTCCCTCTACCAACAGAAAGCAGTAAGCTGCCAGTCAAAGTTGCTGCGGATTGCTGTCACTTTTCCACTGGTGAAGAGAATACAGCTAGCGAGAGGCTGCTGCTTCAAGTCAGAAGGAATGACACAGTAAAGAGGCATCTGTAATTGAACCCTATTCCTTACATAGTGCACTACTTTAGACCAGAGATGTGGGGTTCTGGTCAAAAGTAGTGCACTACATAGGGAATAGGATACAATTTTCGTGCACACCCTAAGAGGTGAGTGAAGAGTATGGTTTGCAGACGGTGTGCTTAGAGGCAGCTTGTCCTTCACAGTCTCATCTAAAACCCTCTGAGCTAAAACAGAGCTAATTAGCAATATAACCATCTGCTGCTGCTCACTAATCTCAAATTGACCATGGTAGCGTCCCAAAAGGCACCCTATTCCCGATGGGCACTGGTCAAAAGTAATGCACTATATAGGGAATATGGTGCCATTTGGTGCCAGCTCTTGTCATGAACACCCACCATGTAATCTGGGCATTGACAGTTCACACAATGGCACAATGATGTCTGTGTGCCCCATAGCTGTAATAGCTACCACCTACTGTAGAATCAAACTTTCCATTACCTTCAGAGGCCTTTACGAGAGTCCAGACTCTATTAATTATTTAGCATAATATGTCAATGAGGAAGTGTCACTTGAGAGTTCGTATAAGAGTGGGTGACTTTGCAGATTTGGCACATCTTGGATGGATGGAACTGAGAATAACTGACTTACTTTACTGGCTTTCGGTATCTCTACATGTTTTTTTACACATTTCTTTGGTTTTACACTTACTTTGGCTTAGGTGTATTGCCCCAAAACGAACATCCCGTTAAAAGCATGACCAGTACAAAATCCCAGGTGAAAATTAGGCTGTATTGGAACATACAGCCAGTTACTGTCACTATAATCATTTAAACAAATGACTCAGCCTTATGCTGCTAGCAGGGGAAGAGAATCTCTGTTGGGGAGATTACTTTTTCAACTCTCGCTCTGACAGATACAGGCTGCATCTGAGTCTTTGTTTAATTAGTCAACAGAGATTGCTCATTATACGATCATGTCCACCTGAACCTCTGAATGTCTGACTACCCCAACATAACAGGTCCTCTATTCACAGCCTCAGTGGTCAATGGTCTAACAGACTCATCAATCAATCATTAATATAATTAATTATGTTTGTGTTTTTGGATGGTTCCTTAGAGGCTACAATGCAATAGAGGTCCCAGAATTCTGGGCATGTTCAGATGCTGTTTTAAAATTGCACATGAAACCAGTCTTCTACCTTCAGACTCTGTCTGGCCTTTCAACATGTACTTTTATATCTTTAAGGCAAACCAAACAAAATATCTGCAAGGAAATGCAGTCTTGGTTTTCCGCCAAGGTGTCTGTGTCTGAGCAGAGATAACAATAGCCAACATCAGCCTTCTCCTTCTAATTCAGACAGCTGAGCTGGGGTGTTACGTCTTTCTGTTCTCTTAATCCTCCCAGCGTTGCCAGGACAAGGTTACCCCATCGCCGATGTCGTCGTCATGGCAACTCATCATCATCGCCACCAGCCTCCTCTCCTTCTCCTCCCTCTCCCCCCTCCTCTCCTTCTCCTCCTCTAGCCCCAGTTATCCATCCCAGTGATTTGTTTGCAATTAAAACACAGTGCTCAGAGTGGATCTGCCCTCATTTAACCGAGGTTAAAGTTCCTCTGAGGCATTTTGGCTGCTCATCACTAACTCCTCCTGCACCAATGGCTGCATGGATCAGACTATATCATGCATCATTATGCCAGACTTGGCATTCAGGTGCTAAAATGGAGGAGGAGAAGGAGGTGAGGGAGCTGGCCAGGAGGAAAAAGGCTCTTTCAGTGATGACTCGTAGTCTCCAGAATGGTGGCTGGTTTGGTGTCTGGTCTGGCTCCTACAAACAGCTGTTTTCAATCTATGGCCTGATTTATTGAAAACAGAGACTCTATGCAGAGTATAGTAGACCGTGGACTATGTAAATGGCCATTGCAATACAGAATGAACATTGTTAGTGAGGTTATAGGAGATGCAAATAGCCTGCTGCCCACAGACGATCCACAGCACATAAACAGTATAAAGCCACATGTCATTTATGACCCCTTTCGCATGACATATTTCACAACATTTGAATATCTGGTGTGTGTAAGGCTACAATGATGGTAGAAGATTCAGAGTGAACAGTGTCTATGTGCTGGGCTTCTATCAAATAGAACTGGAGAGGATGCTTGACGTAAATGAATCTTTGAACTTGCCCTCACAGTTGTTTAATCCTATGTACAATAGCTCCAGTTATTATGTCTAACATTTTGCATATCAATCACCATCATGCACACAAGGGCGCATTCACTATGATCACACAGAGAGCCATAGAAAACCAGTTTCTTGTAGTGAAAAACATCAAAAAGATTCCATAGAAGTAACCATAAAAAAGGCATACTTCCCTGATGTATAGATTACATTCATAGTGTGAATTTGATCATTTCCATAGAGGGACTATACAGCTAAGAAACCCAAAATGCAACCAATCCTAAGATTTTGAGTCACATATTATCACAAGCTTTCCTTAAAAGAAAATGAACAATCTCCCTTATCATACTAGTAGTTTAGGTGATTCATTCTACCATTTTATAAACAAGCATGCATCAAACATGAAAGACATACATGTCGTGTACATGAGTAACATCATCGAGGATAACACACAATAACATCTGGGACTTATTTCCCTTATGGTCCTCTTGAAAATATGATAAACATACTTTCTATTGTCTCTGGTGCTCTTTACACAAATCCTTTCCAAAGTCAGTAAAGTTTCAAGGTGGAACTCTCTAAAACATGTTTTAATGTAATGACACCATCTCCAGAAATAGAAAGACAATGCAGCATTATTCTTAGACTAAAACCCTTTACGTCTACATTGGTCATTAATTCTACTTCAGACATGCTGTCTAGAAAGGGGAAAATACAGGTCACTCACTGTTAAAGGGCAATCCGGAATTCAAACAACAACACAGCTATAACCCTGCCACTTTCTGGGGTTCCGATGGGGCATTTATACATTTTATTCTTCAACAATCAATGCCTATATATCATTAATATAAAAGTTTTAAAAAATGGATGTCCCAATGTCAGCTTGCACCTTTAAAGATTCAGTTTGAGCTTTCCAGCCAGGCAGGATGTTCTCCTCAACATCCAGATCAAATGTTGGAGTGCTATGGTATGAGCCGGCTAATATACTCCACACATGCATGGTTTCACTCATTAGGACATGTTGGCAAACAGAGATGTACTCTGTCCTAGTGCCAGGATTTCTATGGTTATGGTTGGAAGCCCATACCGCAAAATACAATTTTTCCTTTTAAATACCAAATCTAAAAACTAAACTCTTGAATTTTTAATACTATCTTAGATAATGTGCAAATTGTTTTTACAGAGAACTACATTTGTTAGCTGAAACTACACAAGTCATTTCCATGAGAACATGTTTAGTGACAGACACATCTGGAGTGTGTGGAGTCAGGCAAGCCACAGTGACAGCCTGGCCCCCAAAGGGTAGATGTGTGAAAACCAGAATTGTCAGATAGTTCTACCTAACATCCCTGTTCCTTCCTTCTCTCTGACACTAACACATGGAGCCTGTAGAACTGCTCATATGAATCTCCAAAAACAAGCAAAGGCTCATTTTGAGAAATGTTGAAATAGATTTCTATGGTAATACAATGTAGTATTGATTTACATAGCACAGAGCATGTTTCACGTGAGTAAGCTATGCTCTCATGAGGATGACACAGGAATCAGGTTCATTCATATTTGTTTATTATAGAATTTGTATTTTGTAGCTGGTATACTGTTTCCACCAGAAACAATTAATTTTGTGTGCTGAAAATTAATGAGAGAGGCTCAAAAGCCTTCCCAGTCTAATATAGTATCTGGAACCTTATTGTTCCCTACAGGGAGTAGCATTGTGCTTCAGCAGCAGACAGACAGTTAGGCAGACAGACAGTTAGGCAGACAGACAGACAGACAGACAGACAGACAGACAGACAGACAGACAGACAGACAGACAGACAGACAGTTAGGCAGACAGACAGACAGACAGTTAGGCAGACAGACAGACAGACAGACAGACAGACAGACAGACAGACAGACAGACAGACAGACAGACACAAACAGTGTTCGGTGTTTGAAGCCTACAGCATTGCCTGAGGATGCCGATTCTCCAGTCAGGAGCAACTAGTAGGCAGAATTGTATTCATTTTCTATAAAAAATATAAACGCAACATGTAAAGTGTTGGTCCCAGGTTTCATGAGCTGAAATAAAAGATCCCAGAAATGTTCCATACCCACAAAAAGCTTATTTCTCTCAAATTTCGTGCACACATTTTTATTTACATCCCTGTTAGTGAGCATTTCCCCTTTGCCAAGATAATCCATCCACCTGAGGGGTGTGGCATATCAAGAAGCTGATTAAACATCATGATTATTACACAGATGCACCTTGTGCTGGGGGGAAATAAAGGGTAACTCTAAAATGTGCAGTTTTGTTACACAACACCACACAACGCCACAGATGTCTCAAGTTTTGAAAGAGTGTGCAATTGGCATGTTGACAGCAGGAATGTCCACCAGAGTTGTCAGAGAATTGAATGTTAATTTCTCTACCATAAGCCGCCTCCAACGTTTTCAGAGAATTTGGCAGCACATCCAACCGGCCTCACAAATGCAGTCCATGTGTAACCACGCCAGCCCAGGACCTCCACCTCCGACTTCTTCACCTGCAGGATCATCTGAGACCAGCCACCCAGGCAGCTGATGAAACTGATGAGTATTTCTGTCTGTAATAAATCAAATCAAACTTAATTTGTCACGTGCGCCAAATACAAGTGTAGACCTTACCGTGAAATGCTTACTTACAAGCCCTTAACCAACAGTGCAGTTCAAGAAGAGTTAAGAAAATATTTACCAAATAGACTAAAGTAAAAAATTATAATAAAAAGTAACATAATAAGAGTAACGAGGCTATATACAGGGGGTACTGGTACCGAGTCAGTGTGCGACGGTACAGGTTAGTTGAGGTAATTTGTACATCTAGGTAGGGGTGAAGTGACTATGCATAGATAATAAACAGCGAGTGACCGCAGTGTACAAAAGGGGGGGGGGGGGGGGGGGGGACAGTGTAAATGGTCCGGTAGTGATTTGATTAATTGTTCAGCAGTCTTATGGCTTGGGGGAAGAAGCTGTCGAGGAGCATTTTGGTTCTAGACTTGGCGCTTCGGCACCGCTTGCCGTTCGGTAGCAGAGAAAACAGTCTATAATTTGGGTGACTGGAGTCTGACAATTTTATGGACTTTCCTCTGACACGCCTATTATATAGGTTCTGGATGGCAGGAAGCTTGGTCCCAGTTATGTACTGGGCAGTACGCACTACCCTCTGTAGCGCCTTACGGTCAGATGCCGAGCAGTTGCCATACCAGGTGGTGATGCAACCAGTCAGGATGCTCTCGATGGTGCAGCTGTAGAACCTTTTGGGGATCTGGGGACCCATGCCAAATCTGTTCAGTCTCCTGAGGGGGAAAAGGTTTTGTCGTGTCCTCTTCACAACTGTCTTGGTATGTTTGGACCATGATAGTTCGTTGGTGATGTGGACACTGAGGAACTTGAAACTCTCGACCCGCTCCACTACAGCCCTGTCAATGTTAATGGGGACCTGTTCGGCCCACCCTTTCCTGTAGTCCACGATCAGCTCCTTTGTCTTGCTCATATTGAGAGAGAGGTTGTTGTCCTGGCACCACACTGCTAGTTCTCTGACCTCCTCCCTATAGGCTGTCTCATCAATGTTGGTGATCAGGCCTACCACTGTTGTGTTGTCAGCAATCTTAATGATGGTGTTTGAGTCGTGTTTGGCCACGCAGTCGTGGGTAAACAGGGAGTACAGGAGGGGACTAAGTACACACCCCCGAGGGGCCCCAGTGTTGATGATCAGCGTTGCAGACGTGTTGTTGCCTACTCTTACCACCTGGGGGGCAGCCCATCAGGAAGTCCAGGATCCAGATGCAGAGGGAGGTGTTTAGTTCCAGAGTCCTTAGATTAGTGATGAGCTTCATGGGCACTATGGTGTTGAACGCTGAGCTGTAGTCAATGAACAGCATTCTCACATAGGTGTTCCTTTTGTCCGGGTGGGAAAGGGCAGTGTGGAGCGCGATTGAGATTGTGTCATCTGTGGATCTGTTGGGGCGGTATGCGAATTGGAGTGGGTCTAGGGTGTCCGGGAGGATGCTGTTGATGTGAGCCATGACCAGCCTTTCAAAGCACTTAATGGCTACCGACGTGAGTGCCACGGGGCGATAATCATTTAGGCAGGTTACCTTCACTTCCTTGGGCACAGGGACTATGGTGGTCTGCTTGAAACATGTAAGTATTACAGACTCGGTCAGGAAGAGGTTGAAAATATCAGTGAAGACATTTGACAGTTGGTCCGCGCATGCTTTGAGTACACGTCCTGGTAATCCATCTGGCCCAGCGGCTTTGTGAATGCTGACCTGTTTAAAGTTTTTGTTCACATCGGCTATCGAGAGCGTTATCACACAGTCATCCAGAACAGTTGGTGCTCTCGTGCATGCTTCAGCGTTGCTTGCCCTCAAAGCGAGCATAAAAGGCATTTAGCTCATCTGGTAGGCTCGCGTCACTGGGCAGCTCGTGTCTGGGTTTCCCTTTGAAGTCCATAATATAGTCATCAGGACTATATGGGGCCATGTTCAAACCCCTGGCCTCAGATATACACAGTATATAGGCCTATATGGTCTATAACTCTATACACTGTAACAACTGATGTCTATGGCTTTAATGAATAAATGTATTGTATTCACAGGTTAACATATAACATTAAAATGACAGTGGGATTTCACAAATTACTCCAGTAAATTGTAGTTATCCATAAAAAGGAACTACTGTACTTTTCTGGTAAATGTTTTTTTTTTTTTTTTTGAGGACCCAAGACACCTACAGCCAACGCATTGCTACACAATTTGGGGCCCCTGATCTGAACAAATAGAAGGCTCTTTGTATGTGTACTGTGGATAGCCAATGCCCTGGAGTCTACAGCTGCAGAAAACAGCTGCCTGTAACAGGGTTGGGTTGGACTGAACAGGGGGCAGTGGGGGAGGACATGAGGGGCTTGACTGTTGTCGTGATTCCTTCCCGTCCTTTCCTCTCAGCTGGTCTTCCGCTTTCTCCGTCTTCCTCTCTGTCCTGACAAAAAGAATCCTGTCTTCCAGAAAAAAGGGTCAGCGATTGAGCGCTTACTTCCACGCATGTGGACACAACTGCTCCCTCTGTGGCAGTGTGAGTGAGAAGTCACCAGGAAGCTAATCACCACTAGACCGGAACATCCAGACACTGGTGTTATCTTACAGTTAGAAACACCATGGACAAATATCTAGATAATCGCTCATTGACAGACATGATGTCTTTCTCTCACCAGGATCCAGGAACCGTGAGCCTTTTCATTACAATTTCAACATTGACACATTGAATACATAACAGTCAGATACATCTGCACTGTCACACGTTAGCTTACAACAATTTTCGGTGTTTGTCCCTTTCTTGTTGTTCTGTATATAAAATGTAACACAATATAGTTCTACCTATATACTGTAGATTTAATTCAATCCACAAAGAGAGGTGAACTGAATGCGTGAAATCTCCTGTAGGCTGGCTTGTTAAAATCAATGCTTGCTATTTGCATGGTTCAGTCAGATGTCTGTTGTTCCCTGTTGGCTTGCAGATTTGAATAAAATTATGCCTTTCACACCCCAAGGAACTTGATTGTTGACAAAATGCCAGGTAGCCAGGACGATATTTGTACTCAACTCTACATAACAATCAGACATACTGTATTTACATAGCTCCATATTCCAGGGCAGTTGTCATGGTTAAGCTCTGAGGGCTGCAGTATCTAGTGAGAAATTAGGTGATTCTTAAACACATCCATCAATCACTCTCTCACAAGTGGTAGAAGCTGAGGTGGTGATGTTCTGATCTGACAGTCATTTACAAAAACACCCTTCATGTTCAATCTCACAGCTGCCACGCTCACGCACACGCACACACACCTCATAATTTATCTCAGACTGGGAGAGAAAACAGTTTAAAGTAATTGGAATGCAGTTTTTCTTGCGATGGAAACAGAAAACAATTGACACGGTAAGCGAAAAATGCAATCACTGGCTTATAGAGTTACATGTGTCATTGACCAGCGAGTGTAATGTGGCTGACTAGGACAGACACCGATCCTGCCAGCGATGCGGCTATGGACCCAGTACACTTACTATGGCCCTCCCGCTGGGTTTATCCCCATTAAAACACAGCAGAGACAAATAACAAGGCTCCCTCCTACACACCAACTCATTGGCATGACAACGAATGACCATAGGACAGCAAGACAGCACAAACAGATCTGGAACCAGGCTACAGTTTATTTACCCTTATTTTAGATGTTCATTGGCCATCCAAACATGGAAGTCTCTAACCCTGACATGAACCACTGGCTTGCATCACAAATGGCCCCCTTTTGGGACATAAGCCCAGGACTCTACCTAATGGAGCCCATCACTTTAAACGAAACTAAAGCTGTTGCTTGAGTCCAAACAAACTCCTCAGGATCTAAATAATGTCATTAGTAGATTATCTTAACTAACTGGCTCACTGAAGCTGACTGACTGTCTGACTGGAGCAGGCAGGGGGATAGATAGAGAAGTACAGCCTCTGCTTCCCAAATTACACCTTATTCCCTTTATAGTGCACTACTTTTGACCAGGGCCCATTGGGCTATGGTTAAAATAGGTGCACTATGTAGGGAATAGGCTTCCATTCGGTACCTAAATTCAAGTCCTTCTTCCACATGATTAATTAACGAAAAAAGCTATTCTGATATGCAGATTTAATTGCCATTTTGAGTGGTATCAGGTATCCTTCGGAAAGAGTTGACAATTTTGAAATGAGAGGTTGTATGATTTAAACAAAGATTACAAATGCAGTCATTTATGTGTGATGGTCTCCATCAATGCAATCTGACATTAGAATTCAACTTCAGAGTTGAAAGAATTCCTCTCATAAAAAACACTGTAAATGGAGAAACCTGGGTTCAAACAATCATCATAACATTGTAAAGCCATGATTCATATGACTACAGGTTTAACTGAGCCAGTAGTAGTGTCTTGCTGTGTGGTCTACTGTGCTCAGAGGAAGCAACAGTGGAGTTAACATTTTCAGATGAGGCACTCATTCATTCATGTAAACCAAATGAAAGTGCTATAAATATGAATGACAATAGTAAGGATGGGGATGTTGCAGTGTTGTACAACAACAGCCAACACACTCACACAAAAATAAACTGGTGGCATCTTCAGCAGGATAAACACTAGTAAACTGTACTTAGTGTTTTCCAAGTCATCATAACAACATCTTCAAACTAAACATCGGCTCTGCCCTATCCCACCCCAAGTATGAATCCTACATGTCCTACTGCAGAAACCAGACCTGCATTTTATATCATTAAACATACTCTCGGCCTCACAGTGGAATCACGAGGTTAAAATGGAATAGGATTAAAATGCTTCAAAGTTTGAAAGCACTCCCACATGTACAAGCCTTTTTTATAACTGCAATTTTGAAGTTCCTGCAGGGTAAAATAAAGATGTTTTAAGAATAACATGCTGACAACACCGGTCGCATCATGTGCGCGAGAGTTGCAAAATAAATGTACACATACAGTGGGGAGAACAAGTATTTGATACACTGCCGATTTTGCAGGTTTTCCTACTTACAAAGCATGTAGAGGTCTGTCATTTTTATCATAGGTACACTTCAACTGTGAGAGACGGAATCTAAAACAAAAATCCAGAAAATCACATTGTATGATTTTTAAGTAATTAATTTACATTTTATTGCATAACATAAGTATTTGATACATCAGAAAAGCAGAACTTAATATTTGGTACAGAAACCTTTGTTTGCAATTACAGAGATCATACGTTTCCTGTAGTTCTTGACCAGGTTTGCACACACTGCAGCAGGGATTTTGGCCCACTTCTCCATACAGACCTTCTCCAGATCCTTCAGGTTTCGGGGCTGTCGCTGGGCAATACGGACTTTCAGCTCCCTCCAAAGATTTTCTATTGGGTTCAGGTCTGGAGACTGGCTAGGCCACTCCAGGACCTTGAGATGCTTCTTACGGAGCCACTCCTTAGTTGCCCTGGCTGTGTGTTTCGGGTCGTTGTCATGCTGGAAGACCCAGCCACGACCCATCTTCAATGCTCTTACTGAGGGAAGGAGGTTGTTGGCCAAGATCTTGCGATACTTGGCCCCATCCATCCTCCCCTCAATACGGTGGAGTCGTCCTGTCCCCTTTGCAGAAAAGCATCCCCAAATAATGATGTTTCCACCTCCATGCTTCACGGTTGGGATGGTATTCTTGGGGTTGTACTCATCCTTCTTCTTCCTCCAAACACGGCGAGTGGAGTTTAGACCAAAAAGCTATATTTTTGTCTCATCAGACCACATGACCGTCTCCCATTCCTCCTCTGGATCATCCAGATGGTCATTGGCAAACTTCAGACGGGCCTGGACATGCGCTGGCTTGAGCAGGGGGACCTTGCGTGCGCTGCATGATTTTAACCCATGACGGCGTAGTGTGTTACTAATGGTTTTCTTTGAGACTGTGGTCCCAGCTCTCTTCAGGTCATTGACCAGGTCCTGCCGTGTAGTTCTGGGCTGATCCCTCACCTTCCTCATGATCATTGATGCCCCACGAGGTAAGATATTGCATGGAGCCCCAGACCGAGGGTGATTGACCATCATCTTGAACTTCTTCCATTTTCGAATAATTGCGCCAACAGTTGTTGCCTTCTCACCAAGCTGCTTGCCTATTGTCCTGTAGCCCATCCCAGCCTTGTGCAGGTCTACAATTTACACAGCTCTCTGGTCTTGGCCATTGTGGAGAGGTTGGAGTCTGTTTGATTGAGTGTGTGGACAGGTGTCTTTTATACAGGTAACGAGTTTAAACAGGTGCAGTTAATACAGGCAATGAGTGGAGAACAGGAGGGCTTCTTAAAGAAAAACTAACAGGTCTGTGAGAGCCGGAATTCTTACTGGTTGGTAGGTGATCAAATACTTATGTCATGCAATAAAATGCAAATTAATTACTTAAAAATCTCCCAACTCCTCATTGGATTTTAGAAGCATATATACACACGTGCCATCTCCTCATTGGTTATACCCACGTGGGTGATTGAAAGATTGGTTATGGTAATAAGGCTGGTTATGGTAATACACCTTATTATGAAAGTTAGATGCCAATCGCCATATGAAGTCCAAAGAAGAAAAAGCCTGGAAGGAGGAGAGATTCGGTTGACCGTTTTATGTGTGGATTAATTGTCGGAGTAGAGGACCTTGCATTTCTGGTAAAATAACAACTCAATGTGTACATCCCAGGACAAATTAGCTAGCAACAGCAAGCTAGCTAGCTAAATTGCCATAAATATTTAATACTCTTTGACCTGTCCCCAAATTAGTATAATTGGTTCAGAGTTTGTTCTGATATTTCAACCTGCGTGTCGTGATCGCGTTTGGTGTGGGGGGGACAAAATCAATTTGTGCACGATGGCATGCGTCCCGTTTGGGCATGGTGTAAGTCTAAAGGGCCGCATGCATCACACCGAATGGGGGTCTCCTTTCGACATTTTTACGCAATTCTACATGTAAAATTGGTTTGCAAGAACTCTTTCGGCAGCTAAATGCTATCGGTGTGTTCGAGCCATAACTGAATGCAAATGCAGAATCTACGGTACCTCCATAAGCATGTCAGTGTCTTTGTCCTAAAAGGTACCTTATTCTACATAGTGTCAGGGTTAGAAACCTTCATGTTTGGCATGCCATTGAACATAAGGGTAAATAAACTGTAGCCTAGTTCCAGATCTGTTTGTGCTGTCTTGCTGTCCTATGGTCATTCATTGTCATGCCAAGGAGTTCAGTTGGCGAGACACGCCAACAAATCTGGGACCCGGCTGGATTTGCTGTAGGGTTGTGGGTAAAAAGAAGTGGTGTCTTGTCCCTCTCTGCAGTGCACTCTGGTCCCTGACTGTGAGAGGAGAGTGGTCAATCTCACGCGCAATTTCCCTCCGCTTCCCTCCCCTCACATCAGTCTTTGATAAATAGCTGGGCTGGCAGAGACAGAGCTGGAGGTGCTGGGGTGGGGAGTGAATGACCCTCAACCTCTGGCCTTTACTAAACAGTTACAGAGTGTATGTGATTTAAGGCCAGCTCAGAGATTAGCTGTAGTTTGATAGCTTCCCCTGGTCAGGGCCGGCTCAGCAGTCCCAGCTAGTTACACACTATCTGAGGTCATTGTACTGTAGTGTAGGAAGTCTTACTGTTGGGCAGAAACTTCTGTCATTGTCCCAAATGAACCGGAAGACCATGTCCGTATCCCAAATGGCACCCTTTTCCCTATATAGTGCACTACTTTTGACCAGGGACAATAAGACTCTATGAAGGGAATAGTGTGGCATTTGAGACAGATCCTCAATTTTCTGTAATGGAAGCAGGTTTCAAAAGCCCATTTCCATCCACAAAAACAATTCCAGAAAGATAGGATGAATTTGCCCTTTAACGCTGAAATCAATTTCTCATGACACGTTACATAAACACAATTGAGTTCAAAGAAGATACAAGGCAGAATGAGGGAGAGAGAGAGAGAGAGAGAGAGAGAGAGAAAGAAAGCAGTTTCCTGCTGTGTCATGCCAGACCATCTGCTCTCTTGTCTTTAATCTCACTTCCTCTTTATCATCATCATTTATCACTACTGAATGGCCAGACATGGAGCCACATTTAACACCAGTCCTCACCAGAGCTGCAACCTGAACATCGCTCGGTTTTTCCCTTTACTGATTCAGTCCATCAGTGAAATGAAATGGAGCAATATTCAGTTTGGATTCCAGGCTACTCCAGAGAAAAAGAGGGAGAAATAGAGCATCAGTTTATAGCAGATTCAGCATCTCCTTAATTTGGTGAACTTGGTTTGTTTAATAAATGGGGCCTAACCTGCAGACTTCTCTTCAGTTTGGCTGAGAGTGAGAGGAACGTTCATAGCGTTGATCCTCTTGACACACTAGGTGAATTGAAGCAGAATGCTCATTAGGCTGGCGTTGTTAGTGTTGCATACAGTACTGCACTCCAACATCAGGGCACTTAGCCATAGTGTATCTATGTAGTAGTAGTACTACATAGTGCTACTTTTGACCAGAGGGCACTGGTCAAAAGTAGGTTAAGAGCATTGGGCCAGTGACTGAAAGGTCGCTGGTTCGAATCCCCGAGCAGACTAGGTGAAAAATCTGTTAATGTGCGCTTAAGCAAAGCACTTATCCAGAGCGACTTACAGGATCAATTATGGTTAAGAGTGCCTGCTAAATTACTCAGATGTAAATGTAAACTTGGGACGCAGCCACCATCTACATTTGGGTCCCAATCTCCGAGTCTAGTGTAATGCAATATAATATCATTACCATGACAGCTAGCTGTACTATAAGGGCACAAGGCGAGACCCAGATGCAGACACGGGAGCCAGATGGTTTTGTCTTTGATATTTATTTAAAAGTCCAAAAGCGGTAGGCAAGAGAATGGTCGTGGACAGGCAAGAGGTCAAAACCAGTTCAGAGTCCAGGAGGTACAGAGTGGCAGACAGGATCAAGGTCAGGGCAGGCAGAATGGTCAGGCAGGCGGGTACAGAGTCCAGAAACAGGCAAGGGTCAAAACCGTGAGGACTAGCAAAAAGAGAATAGAAGCAGGAGCACGGGAAAACATGCTGGTTGACTTGAAAGGCATACAAGACGAACTGGCACAGAGAGACAGGAAACAGAGGGATAAATACACCAGGGAAAATAAGTGACACCTGGAGGGGGTGGAGACAATCACAAGGACAGGTGAAACTTATCAAGGTGAGACATGTACAATACCATCCCACTATTTACAGTTGAAGTCGGAAGTTTACATACACTTAGGTTGGAGTCATTAAAACTAGTTTTTCAACGACTCAAAACATTTCTTGTTAACAAACTATGACACAAGTAATTTTTCCAACAATTGTTTCCAGACAGATTATTTCACTTATAATTTACTGTATCACAATTCCAGTGGGTCAGAAGTTTACATACACTAAGTTGACTGTGCCTTTAAACAGCTTGGAAAATTCCTAATTGAAATCATTTGAGTCAATTGGAGGTGTACCTGTAGATGTATTTCAAGGCCTCCCTTCAAACTTGCCTCTTTGCTTGACATCATGGGAAAATTAAAAGAAATCAGCCAAGACCTCAGAAAATAAATTGTAGACCTCTGGTTTATCCTTGGGAGCAATTTCCAAACGCTTGAAGGTACCACATTCATCTGTACAAACAATAGTATGCAAGTATAAACACCATGGGACCACGCAGCCGTCATAACGCTCAGGAAGGAGACACGTTCTGTCTCCTAGAGATGAACGTACTCTGGTGCGAAAAGTGCAAATCAATCCCAGAACAACAGCAAAGGACCTTGTGATGATGCTGGAGGAAACAGGTACAAAAGTATCTATATCCACAGTAAAACAAGTCCTATATTGACATAACCTGAAAGGACGCTCAGCAAGGAAGAAGCCACTGCTCTAAAACCGCCATAAAAAAGCCAGACTACGGTTTGCAACTGCATATGAGGACAAAGATCGTACTTTTTGGAGAAATGTCCTCTGGTCTGATGAAACAAAAATAGAACTGTTTGGCCATAATGACCATCGTTATGTTTCGAGGAAAAAGGGGGCGGCTTGCAAGCTGAAGAACACCATCCCAACCGTGAAGCACGGGGCTGGTAGCATCATGTTGTGGGGGTGCTTTGCTGCAGGAGGGACTAGTGCACTTCACAAAACAGATGGCATAATGACGAAGGAAAATTATGTGGATATATTGAAGCAACATCTCAAGACATCAGTCAGGAAGTTAAAGCTTGGTCGCAAATGGGTCTTCCAAATGGACAATGACACCAAGCATACTTCCAAAGTTGTGGCAAAATGTCTTAAGGACAACAAAGTCAAGGTATTGGAGTGGCCATCACAAAGCCCTAACCTCAAACCTATAGAACATTTTTGGGCAGAATTGAAAAAGCGTAGGCGAGCAAGGAGGCCTACAAACCTGACTCAGTTACACCAGCTCTGTCAGGAGGAATGGGCCAAAATTCACCCAACTTATTGTGGGAAGCTTGTGGAAGGCTACCTGAAACGTTTGACCCAAGTTAAACAATTTAAAGGCAATGCTACCAAATACTAATTGAGTGTATGTAAACTTCTGACCCACTGGAATGTGACGAAAGAAATAAAAGCTGAAATAAATAATTCTCTCTACTATTATTCTGACATTTCACATTCTTACAATAAAGTGGTGATCCTAACTGACCTAAGACAGGGAATTTTTACTAGGAGTAAATGTCAGGAACTATGAAAAACTGAGTTTAAATGTATTTGGCTAAGGTGTATGTAAACTTCCGACTTCAACTGTATATGGACTTAGGAAATAACTCAAACATTTTAATGACTGGCTGGCTTGTCTGAATATCACAATGGAGCTATGAAAACAACTGTGTAGCTGATATCCCTGAAGTTGGGCGTATTTGAATGAAAATGTGTATTTAAATGAAAAATCTCTCATTTACAAAGGGTCAGTATGAAGTTAAGATAACAGTTGAGAAGTTATTAAAACATTAAAAAGTATCAAATTTAATGGTATAAAAATCATTACTGCTACTTACAATACATTGATTATTTATTGGTCTAAATACATGGTTATTGGTTACAGAGGTAATTAATTAGTGACTGTCTGAAGGCCTTTACTGTACATTATACTCTCTCTGTTCAGGTCTGGTAACAAGGCTATAGTGGTCTCATCGATCCTCTGAACTGCAGCCTGAGTGGGAGGAGGTGGAAATGGTGGTTGTCTTGCTGAATCCACTTCTCTGTAATGTCTCAGTAATGACTACAGCAGGTCAGTAGTCAGCAGCAGAACTAGAACACCTTGTCCCCCGATGAGTCTGTCTTCTGCTCCTCTTCCTCCAGTGGTGCTGAGCCGCAGACTGACAGAAACCTTCTCTTCCTCCAGTGGTGCTGAACATTTTACTGGCACGGACAAACAATGAATGGAGTTCAGGGATTTGTGAGAATTCAGGAATTTGATTTATTGTCAAATAAATGTAAAAAAAAATCTTAGAATGCACTCATACCTGTATCAGCCAGGTCACCCGTGATACAAGTCAATATTCGACGTCCATCCATGTCTGAGGAAGTCGGAAGATGACATGGAAACCGGCCACTAGTGGCAACAGTGAGCGCTATTACCTTCAATTGGGTTTTGGGTTTGCTATGGCATTGTGGACAGGGATGGCAGATAGGCGTAAGAACTGGGTGTAAGCACCTGCCTCTGAATCCAAAGGTTGCATATAATGTTTTTTATTTAAAAAATGTAAGCCTATCCCAAACCTTAACCATTTGGAGTAAATACCTAACCTTAAGATATATGAGTTAATGCCTAAACTTAACCTTAAACACGTAGAAATTCAGAACTTGGAAATGTTACTTATGATAAACATGGATGATACGTCTAATTCTGACGTGAGACTGAAAGCTAGTTAACCTGTATAGTATATACATTTTCTTATTGTATCGGGTATTTCATATTTTGTGTTAAAATACAGAAAATTATATGTGCCTCATTTGCATAAATACACTAGCTGTATGTTTTATTATTATTATTATTATTATTTATTTTAAGGGGGTTGATACATGGTTACTCCACTTAGATCGAATAGAGCCACATAACAGTTAGCCTGCATCTGCTAAATAAATACAGTACATTATGAGGTTTGGCTTCGACATTCAAGTCCTCATAGTTGACTTCCGACAAGTTGACCTGAGACTCTTAACATTTTTAAAAGCCTTGGATGGGTAAGGAGGAAACTGCTGAAGAAGAGTCTTATATGACCCTACTAGTCATTGCCCTAACGGGGACAAATACAGTTGTATTGATTAGAATGGAGTCTTTCACAGTCGAGATAAGCATCAACTTTTGATCAAAGGAAGAAAAAAAACATCATGAACGCATCTCAAATGGCACTCTATTCCCTTTATAGAGCACCACTTACCCAATGAGCCCTGGTCAAAAGTAGTGCACTATAAAGGGAATAGGGTAACATTTGAGAGACACTCTATATCACATGACAGCGAGGTTCCAGTTCATTTCCCGGCCTCTGCTATATGGACAAACAGATTGGTTGTGTTCTGCAACTCAGGGCCGGGAATTCACCTGGTAGAGGCAGGCCACAGTGACTCTCAGGGTAATCAGGCAGTCAGAGGGGGTATTTATTTTTAATTTCAAAAGAGAAAGAACGTTACTAATATTGGTGGACTTACTTGACCTAACTAAAATCTAGATGTACAGGCTAATTAATTTCACATTACAGAATATACCACGGAATCATTACCAAATATATTTCTAATTTGAATGAGGTTCTTACTTCACTAAAGTTAAAACTCAAACTCTCCCTGGGGTGGCTTGAATCTTAAATGCATCGAAAGGTCAAGCACAGCCAATCAATATGGTGACAGTAGTTTTCAGCCTGAAACCTGTGCAGGCAGCTCACAAAGAGGCTACCTATTTACCCAGCCCGACCGTGCAGGCAGCTCACAAAGAGGCTACCTATTTACCCAGCCCGACCGTGCAGGCAGCTCACAAAGAGGCTACCCATGTACCCAGCCCGACCGTGCAGGCAGCTCACAAAGAGGCTACCTATGTACCCAGCCCGACTGTGCAGGCAGCTCACAAAGAGGCTACCTATGTACCCAGCCCGACCGTGCAGGCAAGCTAGGAGAGAAAACAGCAGCCTGGCAATATGAAAGACATCACTGTTTTTAGACATGGTGGGTCTCGTGGGACGAAAACCCTCCAAGGCCTAGATTCTCATATTGACAGTGTGTTTGCAAAACAACATTTGGAAGGGCCCAAATGCAAGGATGTCTGTCTCTGCTGAGCAGATGGACCAAAGTTCAGGCAATTTTCAATTCCTTCGTGAGAGAGAAAGAGCAGAGAGAGAGGTAAGAGAGAGGTAAGTGAGAAAGAGGGAGAGTGGTAAGAGAGAGAGGTAAGTGAGAGAGAGAGAGAGTGGTAAGAGAGAGAGGTAAGTGAGAGAGAGAGAGGTGAGAGGGAGAGGGGTAAGAGAGAGAGAGAGAGAGAGAGAGAGAGAGGGGTAAGAGAGCGAGAGAGAGAGAGAGAGAGAGAGAGGGGTAAGAGAGAGAGAGAGAGAGAGAGAGAGAGAGAGAGAGAGAGAGAGAGAAATAGCCCCATGGCTAACTAACACAACAGACGGCCTACAACACCTCCGGGTGGGGAGAAGAAGAGTGGGAGTCAGAAAACTAGAAGTACTGGAGGACAAAACTACTTTGAAGCCGAAAAAACAAGTAAACAGCCCGTAGCTACAAAAGGCCCGAATGAGCTTGTTGGTGGTGGTAAGAACCAATAAACAGCATATAATAAAATATATATGATGAACTTCTTCAAATCTTAATGGGGACTCTTAAAGGGGGTGGAGAGAGTGAATGGAAAGGAAAACAAAAGGGGTTTTGATAATATTTTCCAGTATCATTGCCTCCTCAGAGAGACCGGCTGGGTCCCTCCCCTCCTCTGCAGCTGCTTGACTCTGGTCTGCGGCCCATATGGCACTCTATTCCCCATTTAGTGCACTCCTGTTGACAAAGGTAGTGTACTAATTTGGGAATTAAGGTGCCATTTTGGACACAGCCTAGCACTGGCCTTTCTGTTGCCAGGTTCTCCAGATACCCACCGTGTTCTCATGGCTCCCAGAACACTGCCAACTGTTTGAAGTGCGAGGAGCAAAAAGGAATGATTTCACTTTCGATGGGCCTTCTTAACAAGTATTCACTGCTGCATGAAAGATCCAAATTGCACTGCCAAAACAATCAGAAACATGGAATTAGGCAGGCAGACAGACAGACAGACAGACAGACAGACAGACAGACAGACAGACAGACAGACAGACAGACAGACAGACCAGGCAGGCAGGCAGGCAGACAGACCAGGCAGGCATGCAGACAGTCAGAGGTAGGTAGGCAGGCAGGCAGGCAGACATGTAGGTAGGGCAGGCAGACAGGCAGGCAAGCAGGCAGACGTTGCTATGTGGAAAGTGGAGCTCCAGTGTCCTCGACTCAAGAGCACACAGGGGAAGTTGGGGTTCTGTGAAATATTAGGGTTGTGATTACACAGCCCTGACTCCTCTCCTAATAAAAAGTATTTGCAGAGCAGTGAAGGATTGGTCAGATGTCACTACAAATATTACTCCCCTGTGTTCCAGTGTTATTGGTTCAACTCATCTTTCCAAAAATAATATATGTTTAGATATTTTATTTTCTAATGCTGTGGTTGGTCATATGACTTTCCAACCAGAAGACCTTTTAAATGTTTGTTTGGAGTTTATTAGGTACACCACCCTGTTCACAAAAATGGGTCGCTTCAACAGACAGTGAGTCATGTGGCCATGGCTTGCTATATAAAGCAGGCAGACAGACATCAAGGCCTTAAGTTACTGGTCAGTTTTCACGCACGACAGTGTCTAGGGTTACCGAGAATGATGCGACAAACAAAAAACATCCATTCAGCGGCAGTTCTGTGTGCGAAAACAGCTCCTTGATGAGAGAGGTCAAAGGAGAATGGCAAGAATCGTGCAATCTAACAGGCGGGCCACCAACAGGCAAATAACGGCGCAGTACAACAGTGGTGTGCAGAACGGCATCTTGGAACACACAACTCATTGATCATTGTCATGGATGGGCTATTGCAGCTGACGACCGCACCAGGTTCCACTCCTATCAGCTTAAAACAAGAAGAAGTGGCTCCAGTGGGCACCCGATCACCAACACTGGACAATTGAGGAGTGGAAAAACATTGCCTGGTCAGGATTTGGCGTAAGCAGCAGGAGTCCATACATAGCCCCATCCTGCCTGGTGTCAATGGTACAAGCTGGTGATGGTGGTATATTGGTGTGGGGAATGTTTTCCTGGCACACGTTAGGTCCCTTGATTCAGGCTGTTTTGGAGGCAAAGGGGGGTCCGACTCAGTACTAGATGGCCACTGAGTGTATATTGCAGTTTTGCTCGAATAGTTATACAGGAGGGCGTCCTAATGGCACCCTATTCCCTATATAGTGCACTACTTTTGACCAGAGCCCTGGTTTAAAAGAGTGCACTATATTGGGAATAATGTACCATTTGGGACGCAACCATGGACGTCCAGTGAAGGCTAAACAGGGAAATGATGGTTAACAAAAACCTTCCATATGTAAAGAACAGAATAAAGGACCCCCCCACCCCCACCCTCTAAATCTCAGTATTAAAGGCTAGCCTTGAGAGTCCACATAGCAACATGCATGCCGTTTATAGAAGTGGCTATTCACAACAACCTTGAGGCTTTGACTAAGAGTGACAATGTCCAGCAAATAGCAGGATGTCTGAATGGATCTCTACACAAGACAACAGGGAGTTAAGCCTTCACATAACAGGGAGAAGAATATAATAAGATGACAAAAACACTAAGAGCCACAGCTAGTGAGTGGTGTGCAGAGAGAAAAACATGTTAGTACTGGATGTTATGATGACTCTCTCTTGGCCTTCACCAAACTACCAAGAAATAAAAAATGTATATTATTCAGGATCATTTATTATTTTTACCCTTTTGTCTTAAACACATACAGAACCTGATGTGGCATCAGATACCACCGGTCTATTAAAACCCATTACTGGGGAGCTCTTTCCAGGAGTGAAACTGACTAAAGTTTAGTTTCTCCAGGCCCTCTCGGCTTTGTAACATATTCCTGTTGCTTATCCCCTCTAAACTGTTAATGGAAGATAAGAGGGAGGACATCCTCTTTGTGAATGAGCACGACACAAAAAGGAGTTGCTGGTATCCCAAATGGCACCCTATTCCCTATATAGTGCACTCATTTTGACCCGATGGACCCTGGTTGAAAGCAGGGCACTATAAAGGGTATAGGGTGCCATTTGGGACACACATGCTATCTGGGAAATGAGGTATTTCTCATACTATCTGCCAGAGGCTGCCTGCTGCATGCTCAGTGCTTCCTGCAGTAGTGGTAGTAGAAATACACTGCTCAAAAAAATAAAGGGAACACTTAAACAACACAATGTAACTCCAAGTCAATCACACTTCTGTGAAATCAAACTGTCCACTTAGGAAGCAACACTGATTGACAATAAATTTCACATGCTGTTGTGCAAATGGAATAGACAAAAGGTGGAAATTATAGGCAATTAGCAAGACACCCCCAATAAAGGAGTGATTCTGCAGGTGGTGACCACAGACCACTTCCCAGTTCCTATGCTTCCTGGCTGATGTTTTGGTCACTTTTGAATGCTGGCGGTGCTTTCACTCTAGTGGTAGCATGAGACGGAGTCTACAACCCACACAAGTGGCTCAGGTAGTGCAGTTCATCCAGGATGGCACATCAATGCGAGCTGTGGCAAAAAGGTTTGCTGTGTCTGTCAGCGTAGTGTCCAGAGCATGGAGGCGCTACCAGGAGACAGGCCAGTACATCAGGAGATGTGGAGGAGGCCGTAGGAGGGCAACAACCCAGCAGCAGGACCGCTACCTCCACCTTTGTGCAAGGAGGTGCACTGCCAGAGCCCTGCAAAATGACCTCCAGCAGGCCACAAATGTGCATGTGTCTGCTCAAACTGTCAGAAACAGACTCCATGAGGGTGGTATGAGGGACCGACGTCCACAGGTGGGGGTTGTGCTTACAGCCCAACACCGTGCAGGACGTTTGGCATTTGCCAGAGAACACCAAGATTGGCAAATTCGCCACTGGCGCCCTGTGCTCTTCACAGATGAAAGCAGGTTCACACTGAGCACATGAGCACATGTGACAGACGTGACAGAGTCTGGAGACGCCGTGGAGAACGTTCTGCTGCCTGCAACATCCTCCAGCATGACCGGTTTGGCGGTGGGTCAGTCATGGTGTGGGGTGGCATTTCTTTGTGGGGCCGCACAGCCCTCCATGTGCTCGCCAGAGGTAGCCTGACTGCCATTAGGTACCGAGATGAGATCCTCAGAGCCCTTGTGAGACCATATGCTGACACATGCACATTTGTGGCCTGCTGGAGGTCATTTTGCAGGGCTCTGGCAGTGCTACTCCTAGCACAAAGGCGGAGGTAGCGGTCCTGCTGCTGGGTTGTTGCCCTCCTACGGCCTCCTCCACGTCTCCTGATGTACTGGCCTGTCTCCTGGTAGCGCCTCCATGCTCTGGACACTACGCTGACAGACACAGCAAACCTTCTTGCCACAGCTCGCATTGATGTGCCATCCTGGATGAGCTGCACAACCTGAGCCACTTGTGTGGGTTGTAGACTCCGTCTCATGCTACCACTAGAGTGAGAGCACCGCCAGCATTCAAAAGTGACCAAAACACCAGCCAGGAAGCATAGGAACTGAGAAGTGGTCTGTGGTCACCACCTGCAGAATCACTCCTTTATTGGGGGTGTCTTGCTAATTGCCTATAATTTCCACCTTTTGTCTATTCCATTTGCACAACAGCATGTGAAATTTATTGTCAATCAGTGTTGCTTCCTAAGTGGACAGTTTGATTTCACAGAAGTGTGATTGACTTGGAGTTACATTGTGTTGTTTAAGTGTTCCCTTTATTTTTTTGAGCAGTGTAGTAGGCATAGTAGCACTTATCAGGAGGAGTAGGTATTTGCTGATATGAAAAATGGCCCAGGACAGGAAATGCCCCAGAGTGGATGAGAGAAGGGGGGAAGAGAGAGAACAAGAGAGAGAGAGAAATGCAGAGAGCGAGAAGAGGGGATTACATTTTAGGGAGAGAGCAGTATATTATCTACCCATGTACTGAGATGTATGTCCCCTCCTCATATCCACTAAGCAACTCAAGGACATCTTTGAAGTCCATGTAATAAATATGTGTCAAAATTCTAATTAATTCTGCTAAATGACAGATCAAAGTTGTTAAACGGGCAGTCCCCCAAGTTCCGAACGACCGCAAAGTCCTCTGACTGATGACCAGAAATGTCAGCAGAGCGCCCTTGTATTTCTAGGTTTTCATAAGGGTGACAGCGACACTTAGCAAATATAAATTCCTGTGATGATTCCTCCATTGATCTGACAGATCTGATGCTAGCAGGTCCACGACAGGTGCTGCTGGCTGTTGACAAGTGGTTTAAAGTCTTCTAACTGCTGTTTAATGTTGCTGTCAACGTAATATTTAGCTGCCTCTACCAACCACAGGTGAATAGAAGCAGAATTCTGTGACCTGAGCCTTGCATGTCTTTCTTCTTCAACACAACTAGAACAACAAGTCAAATGGTCAAGCAGCTGTTCCTGAACAACAGATCAGGCGCTGCCTTTGACCAACCCATATACAGTGCATTCAGGAAGTATTCAGACCCCTTCGCTATTTCCACAGTTTGTTACGTTAAAGTCTTATTCTAAAATGGATATATCCAAATATTTGCACTCATCAATATACACAGAAATACCTTATTTACATAAGTATTCAGACTCTTTGCTATGAGACTCGAAATTGTGCTCAGGTGTATCCTGTTTCCATTGATCATCCTTGAGATGTTTCTACAAATTGATTGGAGTCCACCTGTGGTAAATTCAATTGATTGGACATGATTTGTAAAAGGCACACACCTGTCTATGTAAGGTCCCACAGTTGACAATGTACGTCAGAGCAAAAACCAAGCCATGAGGTTGAAGGAATTGTCCGTAGAGCTCCGAGACAGGATTGTGTCGAGGCACAGATATGGAGAAGGGTGCCAAAAATGTCTGCAGCATTGACAGTCCCGAAGAACATAGTGGCCTCCATCATTCTTAAATGGAAGAAGTTTGAAACCACCTACAATCTTCCTAGAGCTGGTTGGCCGGGCCATTTGCGACATTTAGGAGGAGAAGGGATTTGGTCAGGGAGGTGACCAAGAGCCCGATGGTCATTCTGACAAAGCTCCAGAGTTCCTCTGTGGAGATGGGAGAAACTTCCAGAAGGACAACCATCTCTGCAACACTCCACCAATCAGGGCTTTATGGTAGGTTGGCCAGACGGAAGCAACTCCTCAGTAAAAGACACATGACGCCCAAAAGATACATAAAGGACTCTCAGAACATGAGAAACAAGATTCTCTGGTCTGATGAAACCAAGTTTGAACACTTTGGTCTGAATTACAAGCATCACATCTGGAGGAAGCTTGGCACCTCCCATACAGTGAAGCATTGCGATGGCAGCATCATGCTATGGGGATGTTTTTCAGCGGCAGGGACTGGGAGACTAGTCAGGATCGAGCGAAAGATGAATGGAGAAAAGTACAGAGAGATCCTCAATGAAAACCTGTTCCAGAGCACTCAGGACCTCAGACTGGAGTGAAGGTTCACCTTCCAACAGGACAACGACCCTAAGCACACAGCCAAGACAACACAGGAGTGGCTTCGGGACAAGTCTCTGAATGTCTTTGAGCGGCCCAGCCAGAGCCCGGACTTGAACCCGATTGAACATCTCTGGAGAGACCTGAAAATAGCTACGAAGCAACACTCCCCATCCAACCTGACAGAGCTTGAGAGGATCTGCAGAGAAGAATGGGAGAAACTCACCAAAAACAGGTGTGCCAAGCTTGTAGCGTCATACCCAAGAAGACTTGAGGCTGTAATCGCTGCAAAAGTTGCTTCAACAAAGTACTGATTAAAGGGTCATTACATTTTTTTTTTTGAATTAACCCGTTTTGCTTTGTCATTATGGGGTATTGTGTGTAGATTTATGAGGGAACTTTAAAAAAATATATACATTTTAGAATGAGGCTGTAACATAAAATGTGGGAAAAGTCAAAGAGTCTGAATACTTTCTGAATGCACTGTACTGTATGTCATCACAGATTGAAATATTTTGAGTTATTTAAATCAATCAATGACAGCTTAAAAAAATTAATGGTTGATGCACAATAACTGTTATAACATAAGAGGAATGGTGACCAGAGAGGTGGCTGAGGAGCTATAACGTCAAAGGTCAATCCTAAATGGTTGAGCTGCACAGAATGTCTGGGTCAAGTCTGGCTAGATGGATGGTCTGTAAGGAAGCTAGATAGCTAGATAGTGAACGACACGCACACACCAGAGAGGAAAGAGGCGGTGTTGTTCTTCTCTCAAAGGACACCTGCAAACACTTAAAAGGTTGTTCCCCACCCTCCTCTCAGTGAACCAGAGCTGACAGATTACGCTCTCACCAAACTCACGATCCCCTGCCCCCCTCCACGACCGACTGAGCCTCCCAAGACTGACTGACTGACTGCAGAGGGTGTGGGACACTGAGGCAAGAGCCATTTGGCAGGCCATTTCTCGAGGTAGAGGCTTCTGGAAAGTTCCTTCTCCTTCTCGTTTGATGTTACAGTTTAATAGTTATTGGAACCGATGATGGACATTGTTAAATGAGAGCCCTAGATGATAAACTGAACAATAAAATGAACAAATCTCATGGATTCATTTTGGAAACACTGGAATGCTTTTTTGGCTTGAATATCTGAACACAATAAATACATGGGGGAAGGAATGAGAAAAGAGTTTGTGCACACAGTATTTACATTGTATTAACATTTTATTCCTTAAAGACATCTACCATGGGTGTGAACCACACCGGTGTGAATGTTTCCATTATCACAATGTCTAAAAACAGAAATTGTTTAACAGTGAGAACAAATATTTTGTTCTTTTCAGGTATGTTCAGTGTTCTTGCATTAGATTTTTACAAAAGATGACATTTCTTCAATGTGGAGATCGATAACCACAAACCCACATTGAAAAGAAGGAGTACAGAAAGTGGATATTTTAAGAGAAAAGGGCTTTATTTTTTGTTTTCCCGGCCTGATATTTCAGCGTCGAGGGAAAAACAAGCCTACAGCTGACAACAGCTGGCTCTGTGGTGGGGCTGGAGGGAAAGTCAGAGCCATGGAATCTACTGAACCCCTGACCTGGCCTACAGGCACGGCTGTCTTAAGTGGTAAACACTCCTCTCCCTCTCATATCCACGACAACAATCTACACCACACACACACCTCTCCACCGTCAATAACCTGGAACCCAGGAGGAACGGTTACCGCTAGGCTACCGTTGCTCCTAAAAGGGAAAAGGGAAATAAAAGTATATTTATCTGGATGGATGGAAATGGATCCAAACAAGCAGAGAGGAGAGTCTTGCAGGTTCAATTGAGCTGAGAGAGGGAAGTCAGTCAGTACATGAGTCCTGGACAGACATAGTAGAGGGAGTGGATTCCTCTTTATGTTCCATGACTCCTGGACAGACATAGTAGAGGGAGTGGATTCCTCTTTGTGTTCCATGACTCCTGGACAGACAGAGTAGAGGGAGTGGGTTCCTCTTTATGTTCCATGACTCCTGGACAGACAGAGGGAGTGGATTCCTCTTTATGTTCCATGACTCCTGGACAGACAGAGGGAGTGGATTCCTCTTTGTGTTCCATGACTCCTGGACAGACAGAGGGAGTGGATTCCTCTTTGTGTTCCATGACTCCTGGACAGACAGAGGGAGTGGGTTCCTGCTTGTGTTCCATTACTCCTGGACAGATAGAGTAGAGGGAGTGGGTTCCTGCTTGTGTTCCATGACTCCTGGACAGAGAGAGGGAGTGGGTTCCTGCTTGTGTTCCATGACTCCTGGACAGAGAGAGGGAGTGGGTTCCTGCTTGTGTTCCATGACTCCTGGACAGAGAGAGGGAGTGGGTTCCTGCTTGTGTTCCATGACTCCTGGACAGAGTAGAGGGAGTGGGTTCCTCTTTGTGTTCCATGACTCCTGGACAGAGAGAGGGAGTGGGTTCCTCTTTGTGTTCCATGACTCCTGGACAGACAGAGGGAGTGGGTTCCTGCTTGTGTTCCATGACTCCTGGACAGACAGAGGGAGTGGGTTCCTGCTTGTGTTCCATGACTCTTGGACAGAGAGAGGGGGTGGGTTCCTGCTTGTGTTCCATGACTCTTGGACAGAGAGAGGGAGTGGGTTCCTCTTTGTGTTCCATGACTCTTGGACAGAGAGAGGGAGTGGGTTCCTCCTTGTGTTCCATGACTCTTGGACAGAGAGAGGGAGTGGGTTCCTCTTTGTGTTCCATGACTCTTGGACAGAGAGAGGGAGTGGGTTCCTCTTTGTGTTCCATGACTCTTGGACAGACAGAGGGAGTGGGTTCCTGCTTGTGTTCCATGACTCTTGGACAGAGAGAGGGAGTGGGTTCCTCTTTCTGTTCCAACCACCACTACCCAATCTCTCTCCAATTTAAACCTCCTTCTTCAGAGTGGAAAATCCTTTTCGCCATCCTTTACAAATGCCTCTAAAAGCTAAATGTGGCAGAAGGTAACAATGCAATGCAGTGGAGCTACTGCTGGCTCTGTTAACAATACAAGCACACTGTCTGCTGCTCCAGTGTCTGAAAGGGGCAGCAGGATTAGGGATGTGTAGCAGAGCTGGGAATAGGATTTAAAGGTGCATACAGAGGGGAAAGACTAACCTAGTATCCATACCCTATGTGCTGTAGCTGACTCTTATTTATTGATTTATTCATTCAACCTTTATTTATACAGGCTAGTGTCATTGAGATCAACTCCAGTCTTCCACCATTGGCTACAGCATGTAGAGTATGGATACAGGGTGGCAGGTAGCCTAGCGGTTGGAGCGTTGGGCCAGTAACTGAAAGATTGCTAGTTTGAATCCTTGAGCCGACAAAGCAAAAAATCTGTTGATGTGTCCTTGGCTTGAACCCTATTTTATCCAGGGTTGCTGTTGAATGGCAGACCCTGGCCGTGGACCCACTCTCTGAGGGTGTCTCAGGAAGAGTGGGATATGCAAAAACTCAATCTGAAATAGGACAAATATAAGCACCCACCAAATGATTATTATTATTATGAGGACAGCAAGGACAGCCTTGCTACAGAATCCCTCCACACTTCAAACCTCCATATCAAAACTACATTCACCATGGCAACAGATTTTCCATTATAAAATACACTAACCCAACATCACCAACTGAGAAAATAAGCTTCATGCAGAATTAACATGGTTCCTGGTGTACTTCTGGAACATTCATTCATGACTTAATCTATCTGGATGTTAAAACTTCTTGCCACTATAGGGGGTGCTGTTTCGCATTAGCATAATTTGCTCTACAGATTAAACTGCCTAGTACTCAATTCTTGCTCGTACAATATGCATATTATTGTTATTATTGGATAGAAAACACTCTCTAGTTTCTATAGCCGTTTGAATTATGTCTCTGAGTGGAACAGAACTCATTCTACAGTACTTTTCCTGATATGGAGTGAGATTTCAGAAATCTTGGCCACTGGTCCCAGGTCAGTTTTAAAGTCCCTGTGAATCCTATGAGGATACAAACACTGCCCACGCCTTCCTCTAGATGTCAGTAAGAGGTGACAATTTGAATGGAGTCGATTGCGCAATCAGGGCCTGTATAAAAGAGCACAAGGCGGAAGTGGCTTTCTTTTCCTGCTGCGCCTGACGCACGAAGGACGTCGGACTGGCTCTCTTTTCCAAGCTTTGGTTTAGCCACTTATATATCGCCGGTCATGTTTTTACTCGTTATAGGTGTTAAAAACATCATACGGTAGTTAATTTAAACCGTTTTATAGCAATTTATATCCGTTTAGTGCGATTTTGAGGCATTTCTTTGTGGTGCACTTTGAAGCGCTGGGCACGTTTCCAGTACCGGTCGAACGTTAGTGGGCATTTCGACGGACAAGAGGACATCTTTCGACCAAAAGAAGATTAGACCCAAGAAAGGATACATTGCCCAAGATTCTGATGGAAGATCACCTCATAGTAAGAAATATTTAAGATGATAAATCGTTGTTCTGTCGAAAAATTTTAAACGCATATTCCGCCATTTTTTTTGTTATAGCTTCGCTTGGCGAACCCTGTATTGCACAGTAAGGATAATTTTAGAAATGTAATTCAGCGATTGCATTAAGAACTAATTTGTCTTTCGATAGCTGTCCAACTTATATTTTTTTAGTCAAGTTTATGAATAGTTATGCATGAGACAAGATCACTGTTAAAGATGGCGCCCGACATTTTCAGGCTTGTTTTGCTAGTATTGTCATTGTATAACCAGTGTTTTTTGTGGCTAAATATGCACATTTTCGAACAAACTCTATATGTATGTTGTAATATGATGTTACAGGAGTGTCATCGGAAGAATTCTGAGAAGGTTAGTGAAAAAATTAATATATTTTGGCGATGATTACGTTATCGCTCTCTTTGGCTTGAATCAATGCTCGGGTAACGTTTGCACATGTGGTATGCTAATATAACGATTTATTGTGTTTTCGCTGTAAAACACTTAGAACATCTGAAATATTGTCTGAATTCACAAGATCTGTGTCTTTCCATTGCTGTGAGCTGTGTATTTTTAAGAAATGTTTTATGATTAGTAATTAGGTAATACACGTTGCTCTCTGTATTTATTCTAGTCGAGTTGTGATGGTGGGTGCAATTGTAAACTATGATTTATACCTGAAATATGCACATTTTTCTAACAAAACCTATCCTATACAATAAATATGTTATCAGACTGTCATCTGATGAGGTTCTTTCTTGGTTAGTGGCTATCAATATCTTTATTTGGCCGAATTGGTGATAGCACCTGATGGAGTAAGAAACTGATGGAGTTAGAAAAGTGGTGTCTTTTGCTAACGTGGTTAGCTAATAGATTTACATATTTTGTCTTCCCTGTAAAACATTTTAAAAATCTGAAATGGTGGCTTTATTCACAAGATCTGTATCTTTCATTTGGTGTCTTGGACTTGTGATTTAATGATATTTAGATGCTACTATTTAATTGTGACGCTATGCTAGCGATGCTAATCAGTGTGGGGGGGGGGTGGGGGGTGATCCCGGATACGGGGTTGAGGTTCGTGAAAGGTTAATAGAGAATATGATCCCAAATGGCACCCTACTCCCTATATAGTGCACTACTTTTAACCAGCGCCCTTTGGCCAACCAAAGTATTTCTTTCCAACTGGAGACCCCTTAGGGTCAGTTCATCTGTCCTACAGTAAAGACAAAGTGGAACTCATTCTCTCTCTCTTGGTCTCACTAGGTATCCATCATGGAGGTTTAGCTCAGAGGGGGTCAGGGAGGTCAGGGGTGGTGCGAGGGGTAGGCCAGGTCACCCCTGGTGTGAGAAGAGGGGAACCCCATCAAACTTCCTTTCCCCTCAAGCCAGATTAAAATCAATCAGATGACTTCAATGGCTCTTTTAACCAATACTATTCTCTTCACTTGTTTACACCACTGAACAGGGAAACTGTATGTGCTGTTGATTGAGCCATTGTGTTGTAAAGAGGGGCAGCCAACCCCCCAGCCAGCCTCAGCCTCGACCCAACCTTCACAACACAGAGAACACAAGCGCCACGCTAATTGAAAGTCAGAGGTTGCGACCTTTGTCAGTGGGCCCTGAGCCTCTTCTCCTGGGCAGGCGCCACACACGCACGTATGCACACGCGCGCACACACACACACACACACACACACACACACACACACACACACACACACACACACACACACACACACACACACACACACACACACACACACACACACACACACACACACACACACACACACACACACACACACACACACACACACACACAGAGTGTTTGGCCTGACTGTGCGGGGTGCAGGGGGCCTGGTTTGAAGAGGGGGTCCTGTGGAAAGTCCCCTCGGCTGCACAGTGCCCCTCTCCTGCAGTCAGCAGGCTGAAAGGAGAGGCAGCTGTGTGGGTAGAAGAGCCTAGCAGCAGGGGGAAAGGACAGGGGGATTTGCATTTGCCCCAAGAAGAAGGCTTTCATCCCCCCAGCTCTATCCCAATGGAGGATGGATGGGGCGGGGAGCGGGGTGAAGGCCAGGGTACAGGGGAGAGACACTCAATGGGCTTTTCATCTCAGGTCCTTGACTTGTCATGGAGGGACATAAAGATAGGGCTGGGCCTGACCCCGGAGAGAGGGAGGGAGAGAGCAATAGTGAGATAGAGTGAGATGGAGGGAGGGAGGGAAGCGAGAGAGAGGAGGGAGATAGGAGAGAGGGAGATGTGTCCTCATGAAAACCCACATCAAGGATGTGAAGGTCTCAGCAGCAGCTTAGTCTGTGCCTTCAGTGAAAGAGGTCAATGAGTGTGGAAGAGTCCCCTATGTATAGGCAATGGAGGAGGGAGGGAAGGGAGAGAGAGAAGGGGCAGGTCAGCTACAGAGAGCAGAGACATGGATAATCCTTCTTCATTAGAGAGCCCCTGCAGGCTGTTCAAAACCAACCCTACTGTATTTATCCAGCTTCTTCTCTCTCACACACACTGAGAGACACATTCCTCAGAATGGGTCTACGTACCAACCATAACATACAGTACCAATCAAACAAAATGAGACAAATGTGGTAATCTGTTCTATTTTGGGGGGGTAAATAAAACCATTTAAAAAAAGATTTACAACAATAAACATATTTGCAGGTTCATTGTAGTGACAAAAGAGTTGCTATGACAACCTGTTTTAATGCACACTAGTAGGCCTATACTGAGGCTTAGCACAAAATAACTAGGATAATATTACTAAGCCTTTGTTTTGGTTAAGAATTTAGGATACAAAATGTTACAAGATATGAAAACAGACAAGCTGTCAGTCACAATTCCCCACAGCCTGAGAGGAGGGTAGTGCGTTGCTTTAAGTAGGACTTTGTTCTGCATCATTATTCTTCAGAAAGGTGGTCCAAACCAGATCTAAAGATAACTGCCCCCCCACCCCAACCCTCTTCCTAGACCCGCTGCAGACCCCTGCCATAGACTGACGGTTATTTTTAGACTTTTTTAAGTGGGTTGGCTTGTCCCACTAGACACCCAAGGTCCTTCAGAAAGCACAACTTGATAAAGACATCACAGAATAAGGGAGAACCCAGTTAAAGGTAGAATAATGGGAGACCATTATTGTTACAGCCAGCTAAATGGAAATTAGTTTGAAGCCATTATCTTTGAACCAATCAGTATTAGGAATGATCCATCTTTGAAAATGCACCTAATTTAATCATTGAGTGGTACTATTTAAAACGGTTTTGCAGGAAAATACAACAGCTGATTTAAAATTGTTAGTGTACAAACATGTTCTTGAAACAATTGAATTAATCTTTATATTTATATTGATACCAGCGACATTAGAATTCTCTACACAAAATAATGATGTCCAGTGTTACAGAGTAGTGTAAAGAGCAACAAAACTCACCCACATAGATGTACTGTATTTGAACATGCTTATCAGTGGACCACACAGTTGCTCCAGCATCTTAATCTGACAGTATTCATATTGAGCAAAACACAAATCTTACCCGCTTTGAGGAACCACTGCTTTGTAGTAAATTCTGCAGCTATGGGGGGGCCAGAGGAAATCTCAAAACTCACTGTATCTTAAACCATTAAGGGAAAAGACTCCTGTTAACTTTAAATTGGTAGGGCTACATAACACAGCCAACCTGATTTACTCATCTAGTTATGTTTGTGCAGAAGTACATGCACAAACATTTAACATGATGGCTGCACAGACTATTTGCACCCCCCCACACACTTTTACGCTGCTTCTACTCTCTGTTATTATCTATGCATAGTCACTTTAATAACTCTACCTACATGTACAAATGACCTCAATTACCTAGACTAACCGGTGCCCCCGTACATTGACTCTGTACTGGTACCCCCTGTATATATATTGTTATTTTACTGCTGCTCTTTAATTATTTGTTACTTTTATTTATTTCTTTTTTTTAGGTATTTTTCATAAAACTGCATTGTTGGTTAAGGGCTTGTAAGGAAGCATTTCACTGTAAGATCTACACCTGTTGTATTCGGCGCATGTGACAAATACAATTGGATTGGATTCGAATACATACACAAATATGATGTACAGTCCTCCATACAACACGTTCACAAAGAACAGATGAGTCCTTCACTGCTTGGGGATTTTCCAATATTTGTCTCTGCACTAGGCTAGGGGCCCTCAGACACCTAGTTGCCACCCTCTCCCCTCATCAGAGAGAGGGCCAGACGTGACAGGGTTTAAACGGTAAAACCTGATCCAGGTTGTGTTTTAAATGGCACCCTATTCCCTTTGTAGAGCACTGTTATTCCCTTTATAGTGCACTACTTCTCACCAGAGCCCTATGGACCCTGGTCAAAAGCAGAACATTATATACGGAATAGGGTGCCATTTGGGACGCATTAAGGGTTTAGTATTGAAACTGAAACCTGATCCAGAGTCAGTTTGAGAGCCTGCTGTGGCCCTGACAGATGGAGGGGAACCTGGTAGTTATAGTTATGGCTCTCCAGGTAGGTACTACAGTGTGTACCCAGGCTGTTAGGGCCCCATAGGGAGGGAGGGAGAGAGGGAGAGAGGGAGAGAGGGAGAGAGGGAGGGAGGGAGGGAGGGAGGGAGGGAGGGAGGGAGGGAGGGAGGGAGGGAGGGAGGGAGGGAGGGAGGGAGGTCTGTCTGTCTGTCTACATTGTAGTGGCGCAGTGCGAAGCAACCAATGGTTGCGTGCCATGTCATGGACTGCACAGTTGGCCATCAGATTGCTGTATAATATAATGTGGTTAGCTGATATGTGAGATCTGGCAGGTGACTGACTCTACAATGTAGTCAGTCTGAAACACTGCCTTTATCTGGAGAACAGGGTCATCATCCAAGGCCTGTGGGCAGGGAGCCCAGTCCCCACCCCATCAACCATCTGTGATCAGAACACGGGAACAGGGGAGTAGGACATCTGTCTACTCTGTACACATCCACATTAAGAATCTTGGACAGCAAATCAACGAAGGCAGCTGTTTTCATCTCTGGTTGTGTCTTAAATTGGACTATTCTCTACATAGGCTCTGGTCAAAATTAGAGCACTATATAGGGGATAGGGTGCCTTGTGGGACTCACCCTCTGTCTGATTAATCATTTCAACATTTGACTGATTCATGACTGGTACTGTAAAGGCTTTGAAACCTCTACCAGAATCATTGTAGTCAGGACTGATGCCCAGTCAGTGACAGATTCATAAACCGAAGTGAATTTCCACGTGGTCTTTCTGTCCGTAGCCTCAGTATTGTTGCTAATAATGGGAACAGCGACATGCTTTTTTAATAAAGAGGAAGACAGCGTTACTTTTGTGTGTGTGTGTGGGGGGGGGGGGGTTTAACACAGGCAGTCCTCTGTGGCTCATTATTGGTTTCTAATCCAATCCACACCGATGGTCACCTAACCTCTGAGCCTTTCATTGTGTTCCAGTCAGTCAATGGGGATGGGGGATGGGCAGTGTAAGTGTGAGAGTGTGTGTGCCTGCAAAATGTGTGTGTGTGTGTGTGTGTGTGTGTGTGTGTGTGTGTGTGTGTGTGTGTGTGTGTGTGTGCCCAGTGTGTGAGTGAGATAGACGGTGGCTGTGGGCTCAGCTCAGAGGACCACTGTTCTGTTTCTTAGGCAGTGTTAGCTGTCTGGGGTACAGGACATGACAGACAATGGTGATAGATTCAAGATGCTGCCAGAGCTATGGTGGGGGGGGGGGGGGGGGGGGCTTTGATAGGAAGAGGAATAAAGAGAGGAAGAGCTGCCTGGAGGGAGAAGAGAGAAGGGGATTGGCTGGCAGCTAAAGCAGAGCTTGATGTAAACCAGATGAGGAAAGGAACAGGGTTGTTCAGGACAAAGGAAAACAACCCGACCGGCTCTTTTAAAACAAAAGAAAGCCCAGAGCTCAGCCAGGCACCCAGCCCGGGCAACAGACACCCCCCACTGCACCAACACCAACCAATCTCCACATTACACAGGCTGACTTTCAGCAAAGTGGGGCTAAGAAGGGTTGAAGAGTTTTGGGTTAAACCAGGATATCTCTTCTCTTATTTCAAGGAAAAAGACAACGTGTTTCTAACTAATCCAGTTAGCTAAGAGGCCCTTTGTAGCTACGCTAACAACAGTCATGCTGCTACGCTAACAACAGTCATGCTGCTACTGCTATTATTAACCTACTAACTATTTATTAAACACATAGGCTGCATCCCAAATGGTACCATATTCCCTTTATGGTGCATTATTACTGGACCTGAACCTGGTCAAAAGTAATGCACTGTATAGAGAATAGAGTGCCCTTTTGGACGCATCCCTTGACTCCCATGAGAGAGACATGCCACATGATGGTAATTTTGAAGACCCACCACATCAGCCTTTTCCTGGACTCTCTTTTGGCTGACATCAAACAGAGAAGGAGAGGGGGGCTGGCTGCTCCTCTACCTGCCTGTGAAAGCAGAGCCCCTGTCCTTCTGGTGCGTGGCTTAGCACCCAGGGGCCTGTAGGGGCCCGGCCGGTCTGGAGCCCCTCGCTGATCAAAGCCCCATGACCAGGGGAATCAGGGAAGCATCCCGGCGCACAGATGAAGAGCCAGGGGTGAAGAGGTAAGGTCTATCAGTGGTATCTCATGGCCGGGGCCCACTCAACAACAGGGGCTTGAGTTTCACTGCCATCTCCCCACTTTTCTATAATATCCCTCCCTCTCTTCATCCCTTCCTCCCTTCTCATCCCCCATCACATGCTGCGGAGGATGAGAGTGCCACAAAGACATGGTTCAGGCATTACCGCAGAGGCATGGCCCTTCTTAAAAAACTTTCATGCAAATACCACAATTCCCAGGTCACCGGTAATATAGTTTGTCATTTCACAACGCTGAACGTTTTTTTATGATTTCAGCATGATTTAGGAAGCTCTTTTAAGTTGATGGGGATCGGTTCAAATAGATCACAAGTGTTGTAAAATGCTGACCTGTCTTCTTAAGAGACCGTCGGTTATTAAAAGTGTTGTAAAATGCTGACCTGTCTTCTTAAGAGACCGTCGGTTATTAAAAGTGTTGTAAAATGCTGACCTGTCTTCTTAAGAGACCGTCGGTTATTAAAAGTGTTGTAAAATGCTGACCTGTCTTCTTAAGAGACCGTCGGTTATTAAAAGTGTTGTAAAATGCTGACCTGTCTTCTTAAGAGACCGTCGGTTATTAAAAGTGTTGTAAAATGCTGACCTGTCTTCTTAAGAGACCGTCGGTTATTAAAAGTGTTGTAAAATGCTGACCTGTCTTCTTAAGAGACCGTCGGTTATTAAAAGTGTTGTAAAATGCTGACCTGTCTTCTTAAGAGACCGTCGGTTATTAAAAGTGTTGTAAAATGCTGACCTGTCTTAAGAGACCGTCGGTTATTAAAAGTGTTGTAAAATGCTGACCTGTCTTCTTAAGAGACCGTCAGTTATTAAAAGTGTTGTAAAATGCTGACCTGTCTTCTTAAGAGACCGTCAGTTATTAAAAGTGTTGTAAAATGCTGACCTGTCTTCTTAAGAGACCGTCGGTTATTAAAAGCTAGCCTATTAAAACAGAAGTGTGTTTTATCGCTACCTAGGCAACAGACAACAACATAGAGACAGCAATCAACAGTGAATCTGACACGCGATTCATCAGTACTTTGACCCTTTTCAGGCTCTGCTTCAGCAATTAACAGGATTTAGACAGTCTACTGGCAGGGGTGAGGAGATGGCAACCTAATCCCAATTTAGTACACTATTTTTGACCAAGGAAAGTAGTGCCCTATCTAGAGAATAGGGTGTCATTTGGGACGTAACCATAGTCAGTCACTGAGGACCGTGGTCGGTGGTTAAAAAACTTCAAACGTGTGGTGGAATCCTTGTCTTGGCAGACACAATCAAATAATATGCCTGCGCTGTTCAAGCCGTTAGGAATGCCTGGCGTTCGGCTTGAACCAGCAACATTCTGCCTGGGTCCCAAATACTATTCTCTATATAGTGCAATACTTTTGACCAGAGAGAAATTGGGAACTATAAATTGAATAGGGTGCTATTTGGAACGGAACATTCTCTCTTCACCCTGTCCCTAAATCTCTCTCACATGTCCTGCTAGTTGCAGCTGTTGCTTGTTAGACATAGCAGTGCAGCTGTGGAGGGTTGAGGGTGAAATCAGGCCTGAACACATAGGATGTGTCCAAAATGGCACCCTACTCCCTATATAGTGCACTACTTTTGACCAGGGAGGGTCCTGATACGGCTCTGGTCAAAAGTAGTGCACTATATAGGGGAAAGGGCGCCATTTAGGATGGAACCAAAGTGTATTATATTATCGAAATGCTAATATTTGAGGAAGCATTTGCAACACAGTGTTATGTTTCTAGGGTTTTAGGTCTAAGTCCTTTGAGCGCCACCCTGTTTTTCCTATTGTGATGTTGTTTACCATATCTGACTATGCCTTGTTACCATCCATGTCTACTCAGGACTTTGAGTAAACTGAACTAACTCTTCCCACTGATCTCTCTGACTGTTTGGTTATTGTTTTTGCTTGCAGAGAGATTAGTCCGGCTGCTGGTGTTTTTCTCTACCCAGCCAGGCAGCAGTCTAAAGAAAACACATAGTACATACTGAGACAGACGGTGGAGGTGTCTCAAATGGCACCTTATTCCCTACATAGTGCATCAAAGTAGTGCACTATGTACGGTACCATTTGGAACACATGAAGCCTGTGTATATGGCTCTTCATGGTTCTCCCAGGTCAAGCTAAGGACTGACTATTTACCCTGTGGCAGAGCAGTATATGTCTGCCCTCTACTTTGAGGTGAAATGTACACAAGTTAAGTGCATTCTTTTAAACAACTCTCTCTCCTGGCCCAGACTCACTAACCTTTTGTCGTTTAAACAAACACGACAGACTCAGTGCTCTAAAATGTGTTTAACCTAGCTTCAACCCGATTCTAACCCAATTTAATTCAGTCAACCTCCTTAGATTCTGAATTATGGGCAAGCAGCTTAAAACAAGCTGACAAGAATATGGGGGGGGGGGGGGGGGGGGGGATTCTGAAGCATTATGGGAGCCTGTTATTGTCCACGCTCGTGTTGAGTCCTGCATTTTCAGCCAAACACTGACTTTTTGTCATTGTCATTGTTAGCACAAACATGTTTATCAGCAGCGCTGGCTGGTCGAGCTCAGGCTCATCTTTAGAATGGAGGCCAGGCGAGCCAGACAGGATGGACAGTGCTGCGCTGGTCCTAAGGGGGATTTCACTGTGTTGTATTGGTTAGCAGGAAGTGGAGTAACAATAATCGAATCCACTGCAAATCCACTGCAAAACTAACAAAAGCTAGGCTCTCTTTGTCCGCCCGTCCCCCTCCTCCCCCCCCGTGCTGTGCTGCGGCGGGCGTGAGGACCAGCCAGGCCAAAAGCAGTGCTCAGTAATAACACTCTGAATAAACAGACCCAGGCCCAGGCCCGGGAACTGAGCAGCCCCCAGCCAGCCTCCATAGACCCCAGCCCCTCTCTCCTCTCGCCCGCATTTCTAACTCCAAAACAGATTGGGAGAAAGAGAGAGTTGGCGTTAGAGAGATAGAGATCACAGTTAGAGTGAGATAGAGGGAGAGATGGTTAGAGAGAGAGAGGTAGAGATGGCTAGAGAGAGAGAGAGTCAATGTTGCTCATCATTGCATGTTCTAGAGGCATATGATGACCAGGTAGATAGCTGCTAGCCCTGTCTGATGACCAGTCTGATGACCAGGTAGATAGCTGCTAGCCCTGTCTGATGACCAGTCTGATGACCAGGTAGCTAGCTGCTAGCCCTGTCTGATGACCAGGTAGCTAGCTGCTAGCCCAGTCGGATGACCAGGTGATGACCAGCTGCAAGCCCAGTGTGATGACTGGGCTCCCGAGTGGCGCCCCGGTCTAAGGCACTGCATCTCAGTGCAAGAGGCGTCACTGCAGTCCCTGGTTTGAATCCAGGCTGCATCACATCCGGCTGTGATTGGGAGTCCCATAGGGCGGCGCACAGTTGGCCCAGTGTCGTCCAGGTTTGGCCGAGGTAGGCCGTCATTGTAAATAAGAATTTGTTCTTAACTGACTTGCCTGGTTAAATAAAGGTTAAATAAAAAATAAAAAATGACCAGGCATCTAGCTGCTAGCCCAGTCTGATGGGAAAACAACAGTGAAAAAGCCAAACACTGCTCCAGGTATCTAGCTGCTAGCCCAGTCTGATGGGAAAACAACAGTGAAAAAGACAAACACTGCTCCAGGTATCTAGCTGCCAGCCCAGTCTGATGGGAAAACAACAGTGAAAAAGACAAACACTGCTCCAGGTATCTAGCTGCCAGCCCAGTCTGATGGGAAAACAACAGTGAAAAAGACAAACACTGCTCCAGGTATCTAGCTGCCAGCCCAGTCTGATGGGAAAACAACAGTGAAAAAGACAAACACTGCTCCAGCTCATCAACCACAACTGCTTACTTCACTGATTGTTGTCCTGAACTTGACTTGTTGAGTGTTGTTGTGTACAGATTATAATGTGAATGATGTCATTGAGGGATTTTGGTTTCACCCACAAGTGTCAGAAGGCTTGCTCTGTTGTTGTTGCTCTATTTACCCTGTTGACATTGTCGTTTATAGGTTGCGTACACAGATTTGCAGATGTTATCGCAGATGCAGCTAAACACTTGTGTTTCTAGCTCCAACGGCGCAGTAATACCTCACAATTTAAGATACACACAATCCAGAAAATTGAACAAAATAAGTTCTATAGGATGATCCTTACTGGTAGAACAAAACCCCTCAAACCATTTTGTATACTTTTAGGGCCAGTTTCCCAGATACAGATGAAGCCTAGTCCTGGATAATAAATTCTGGATCTGTGTCCAAGAAACTGTCCCTATGTGTTTTATGAAATAAAGGAAGAGATGAAATATAAAGGGCTCCACCTATCCTCAAAGGAGGGATTTCACCCCTTTCCCTCATCCTTGTGACCTACGATATTCTGCATCAGCTATTCCCCAGTCACACCCTCTATTGAAACAAGCAAAGTCTTAAAGAGGTCTAAAGATCTTCTCGAGAAATATATAATAAACGCTTATATATTTCTATATAACAATAGTCTAGTCGAGTAGACAACCATAGCGTGGCTCAGCTAATCATCAGAGAGATCTGCTTTCTGTATGTTGGGTGATATTTTTAGTCCATTTATCTTGTCTGCTGTGGCCTTAGATTAAGGAGAGAACACTATGGATTTGTCCCAAATGTCAGCCTATTCCATATATAGTGCAATACTACTATATAAAGTGCACCCCTGGGCCCTGGTCCGAAGTAGTGCACTATATAGGGAATAGGATGCCACTTGAGACACTACCTTTGTGCTATGCATGTCTAACAGTGTGAACTATGAAAGTTTAACAGTGTGAACTATGACTGTCTAACAGTGTGAACTATGAATGTCTAACAGTGTGAACTATGAATGTTTAACAGTGTGAACTATGACTAACAGTGTGAACTATGACTGTAACAGTGTGAACTATGACTGTAACAGTGTGAACTATGACTGTCTAACAGTGTGAACTATGAATGTTTAACAGTGTGAACTATGACTGTCTAACAGTGTGAACTATGACTGTCTAACAGTGTGAACTATGAATGTCTAACAGTGTGAACTATGAATGTCTAACAGTGTGAACTATGACTGTCTAACAGTGTGAACTATGACTGTCTAACAGTGTGAACTATGACTGTCTAACAGTGTGAACTATGACTGTCTAACAGTGTGAACTATGACTGTCTAACAGTGTGAACTATGAATGTCTAACAGTGTGAACTATGAATGTTTAACAGTGTGAACTATGACTAACAGTGTGAACTATGACTGTAACAGTGTGAACTATGACTGTAACAGTGTGAACTATGACTGTCTAACAGTGTGAACTATGAATGTTTAACAGTGTGAACTATGACTGTCTAACAGTGTGAACTATGACTGTCTAACAGTGTGAACTATGACTGTCTAACAGTGTGAACTATGACTGTCTAACAGTGTGAACTATGACTGTCTGACAGTGTGAACTATGACTGTCTGACAGTGTGAACTATGAATGTCTAACAGTGTGAACTATGACTGTTTAACAGTGTGAACTATGAATGTTTAACAGTGTGAACTATGCATGTTTAACAGTGTGAACTATGAATGTCTAACAGTGTGAACTATGAATGTCTAACAGTGTGAACTATGACTGTCTAACAGTGTGAACTATGACTGTCTGACAGTGTGAACAGCAGTGTTCTTGACATTTAATAGTGAAGTTGTGAACTGTGTTGCTGTGGTAATTCATCCTAAAGCAGACAGTGTTGTGAACAGGGGGACTGACAGACTGTTAATTACAGATCACAGCTACGAAGCACATCAGCTAAATGAGGAGTAACTGGAGGGACATCTTTGAAAGTTGATACTCCTTGAGAGAGTGGGGTGTGTTGTGATCCTGACGATGAAAACATAACTGCAGCTTGGAATCAGTTTAGGCTCTCTATCCGTATGGTGTTCTTCTAGTGGGCCTGCTAGATTTAGAACTCTACACTTCTTCTACTGCCAATGACAGAGGGAGGTATGGGGGGGAGTACCAGGCAGCCAATTACTATACAAGGCACACATACTATACTGTAGGTCCACAGTGTCCAGCCAAGAGTTAGTCTGGTTACAGGGTTTCAGAGCAGGCTGGGGCTGACTAGTCAAGGACCACATAAAAAGTGTGATTTATACAGTTTATGACCAATCGTAATGTAAGGAAGCATTAATCCCCAGAAATGTGTGCCAGGGAGCCCAGCAGAGCACCCCGTTTACAAATAAATAGTGCAGTCCTTCCTGGTGCTGAGAACGGTATAGTTTGCAGTATCGGTCAATGTTTAAAAATGAACCTAAAACTATATACAATTTCATGGACATGTGTGTTACATTTTCACATTTAACGTCCATTCTTGAGTGTGAAAATTGATCCGTAGCAGAATTTCTAAACCTTCGGTCTGTGGAACATTTCTATCAGATTGTTAGTGAACACCGATTTTCCAGTAATCCATTCTCAAGTGTTAGTTTTAATATAAATAATTGTTCTCCAAGGAGGAAGACCTAAGCTTGCCAGATCTCTCCACCAAAAAAGTTCTGTCCACAAAAAAGAGAAACACTGCAATGTAATCAAATGTACACTTACACACTAAGGAAAGAATTTCCATGTATGTTAAAACAAAAACATGATTTCATGTACATTTGATCGGGCTGCTCTTACAGTCAATTTGCACAAATTATGTTTAAAATGAAATATACACCAAGTGTACAAAACATTAGAAACATCTGCTCTTTCCATGACAGAGTGACCAGGTGAATCCAGGTGAAATCTACGATCCCTTATTGATGTCACTTGTTAAGTCCACTTCAATCAGTGTAGATGAAGGAAAGGAGACAGGTTAAAGAAGGATTTTTAAGCCGTGAGACAATTGTGTATGTGAGCCATTCAGAGGTTGAATGGGCAAGACAAAATATTTAAGGCCTTTGAACGGGGTATGGTAGTAGGTGCCAGGCGTACCGGTTTGTGTCAAGAACTGCAACGCTGCTGGGTTTTTCATACTCAACAGTTTCCTGTGTATCAATAATGGTCAACCACCCGGAGGACATCCAGCCAACTTCACACAACTGTGGGAAGCATTGGAGTCAACATGGGCCAGAATCCCTGTGGAACGCTTTCAACACCTTGAACAACATCAATAGGGCTGTGGTCAAAAGTAGTACACTTTAATAGGGAATAAGGGGCCATTTGGGACTCAAACCATTTATAGCAGTTCTAGAAAGAAACCAGAACCTTTACTGTGTCACGTCCAGTCTAAATGAAAAGGCTACAGAACACATTGACCATTGGCCCATATATAGCAAGGAGGGAGGCAGGACAGGAGGCAACAGCTTACTGGCCTTGGGGCTTACGTAAGAGGACGAGAATTCAGACCTTTGCCACTCAGTGCTCTGGCTCCAGAGCACAAAATCAGGCCCTAGTATGCTTCCCAAATGACACCCTATTCCCTATTTAGTGCACTATATAGGGAATAGGGTGCCATTTGGGAAGTAGCCCTAATGTAGTGCCTTGACATCACCTTTAAATGCAGTTCTTCATTAAACCTAGTACTCAATGGGTTTTTTATTTGACCACCCAAATCAAAGCCCCCTTCTGTTGTATTGCCTGAGTTCAGTAAAGTTAAAGTGAAGTGAAGTAAAGCTAGAGCATAACATATCACCCAGGCTAAGACACAATAACTGAGGGGTAATTTAATCATGTTACCATCACAGGCGTCAGTTGAGTTGCCCCTTTAAATTCATTCTTGTAATCTCTTCCCCTAACAACAAGTTGCTACAACGAGCAGAAAACTGGGGGGAGATGAAAGGTGGAAGAAGGTGTCGAGGCGAAACATTAAGATGCAGGTGGACAATTTGCTCTTTCCCCCGACCCCTGTTTCACTGGTGCATCAAATTTCCACCGAAACAAAATCCTTACAGATACGCAGTGACATACAAAACACACTCTGACATTCAACACAGCTACAAAAATATCCAAACACAGATTAAATTACTTTAACAGATTCTGCCGGCCTGGATGGTAGCAAGTTATCACCACAGACTCACAGGTTCAAAGGACAGGCAGGGTGTTTCATTTGAGAGGAAAGCAGATAAGGAAAACTAATCCAACATGTATACTTGATAGAGGGTAATGTCACATCCATAAAGCACAACTATGTATCAGGAAAGAGTATCAAGCAACTTCACATGAGTACTGGTGAGTGAAGCAGCAGAGGAATAGGCTGTGTCCAAACCCTGGCTATTCATTTACATTACATTTAAGTCATTTAGCAGACGCTCTTATCCAGAGCGACTTACAAATTGGTGCATTCACCTTATGACATCCAGTGGAACAGCCACTTTACAATAGTGCATCTAAATCTTTTAAGGGGGGGGGGTCAGAAGGATTGCTTTATCCTATCCTAGGTATTCCTTAAAGAGGTGGGGTTTCAGGTGTCTCCGGAAGGTGGTGATTGACTCCGCTGTCCTGGCGTCGTGAGGGAGTTTGTTCCACCATTGGGGTGCCAGTGCAGCGAACAGTTTTGACTGGGCTGAGCGGGAACTGTACTTCCTCAGTGGTAGGGAGGCGAGCAGGCCAGAGGTGGATGAACGCAGTGCCCTTGTTTGGGTGTAGGGCCTGATCAGAGCCTGAAGGTACTGAGGTGCCGTTCCCCTCACAGCTCCGTAGGCAAGCACCATGGTCTTGTAGCGGATGCGAGCTTCAACTGGAAGCCAGTGGAGAGAGCGGAGGAGCGGGGTGACGTGAGAGAACTTGGGAAGGTTGAACACCAGACGGGCTGCGGCGTTCTGGATGAGTTGTAGGGGTTTAATGGCACAGGCAGGGAGCCCAGCCAACAGCGAGTTGCAGTAATCCAGACGGGAGATGACAAGTGCCTGGATTAGGACCTGCGCCGCTTCCTGTGTGAGGCAGGGTCGTACTCTGCGGATGTTGTAGAGCATGAACCTACAGGAACGGGCCACCGCCTTGATGTTAGTTGAGAACGACAGGGTGTTGTCCAGGATCACGCCAAGGTTCTTAGCGCTCTGGGAGGAGGACACAATGGAGTTGTCAACCGTGATGGCGAGATCATGGAACGGGCAGTCCTTCCCCGGGAGGAAGAGCAGCTCCGTCTTGCCGAGGTTCAGCTTGAGGTGGTGATCCGTCATCCACACTGATATGTCTGCCAGACATGCAGAGATGCGATTCGCCACCTGGTCATCAGAAGGGGGAAAGGAGAAGATTAATTGTGTGTCGTCTGCATAGCAATGATAGGAGAGACCATGTGAGGTTATGACAGAGCCAAGTGACTTGGTGTATAGCGAGAATAGGAGAGGGCCTAGAACAGAGCCCTGGGGGACACCAGTGGTGAGAGCACGTGGTGAGGAGACAGATTCTCGCCACGCCACCTGGTAGGAGCGACCTGTCAGGTAGGACGCAATCCAAGCGTGGGCCGCGCCGGAGATGCCCAACTCGGAGAGGGTGGAGAGGAGGATCTGATGGTTCACAGTATCGAAGGCAGCCGATAGGTCTAGAAGGATGAGAGCAGAGGAGAGAGAGTTAGCTTTAGCAGTGCGGAGCGCCTCCGTGATACAGAGAAGAGCAGTCTCAGTTGAATGACTAGTCTTGAAACCTGACTGATTTGGATCAAGAAGGTCATTCTGAGAGAGATAGCAGGAGAGCTGGCCAAGGACGGCACGTTCAAGAGTTTTGGAGAGAAAAGAAAGAAGGGATACTGGTCTGTAGTTGTTGACATCGGAGGGATCGAGTGTAGGTTTTTTCAGAAGGGGTGCAACTCTCGCTCTCTTGAAGACGGACGGGACGTAGCCAGCGGTCAAGGATGAGTTGATGAGCGAGGTGAGGTAAGGGAGAAGGTCTCCGGAAATGGTCTGGAGAAGAGAGGAGGGGATAGGGTCAAGCGGGCAGGTTGTTGGGCGGCCGGCCGTCACAAGACGCGAGATTTCATCTGGAGAGAGAGGGGAGAAAGAGGTCAGAGCACAGGGTAGGGCAGTGTGAGCAGAACCAGCGGTGTCGTTTGACTTAGCAAACGAGGATCGGATGTCGTCGACCTTCTTTTCAAAATGGTTGACGAAGTCATCTGCAGAGAGGGAGGAGGGGGGGGGGAGGGGGAGGAGGATTCAGGAGGGAGGAGAAGGTGGCAAAGAGCTTCCTAGGGTTAGAGGCAGATGCTTGGAATTTAGAGTGGTAGAAAGTGGCTTTAGCAGCAGAGACAGAAGAGGAAAATGTAGAGAGGAGGGAGTGAAAGGATGCCAGGTCCGCAGGGAGGCGAGTTTTCCTCCATTTCCGCTCGGCTGCCCGGAGCCCTGTTCTGTGAGCTCGCAATGAGTCGTCGAGCCACGGAGCGGGAGGGGAGGACCGAGCCGGCCTGGAGGATAGGGGACATAGAGAGTCAAAGGATGCAGAAAGGGAGGAGAGGAGGGTTGAGGAGGCAGAGTCAGGAGATAGGTTGGAGAAGGTTTGAGCAGAGGGAAGAGATGATAGGATGGAAGAGGAGAGAGTAGCGGGGGAGAGAGAGCGAAGGTTGGGACGGCGCGATACCATCCGAGTAGGGGCAGTGTGGGAAGTGTTGGATGAGAGCGAGAGGGAAAAGGATACAAGGTAGTGGTCGGAGACTTGGAGGGGAGTTGCAATGAGGTTAGTGGAAGAACAGCATCTAGTAAAGATGAGGTCAAGCGTATTGCCTGCCTTGTGAGTAGGGGGGGAAGGTGAGAGGGTGAGGTCAAAAGAGGAGAGGAGTGGAAAGAAGGAGGCAGAGAGGAATGAGTCAAAGGTAGATGTGGGGAGGTTAAAGTCACCCAGAACTGTGAGAGGTGAGCCGTCCTCAGGAAAGGAGCTTATCAAGGCATCAAGCTCATTGATGAACTCTCCGAGGGAACCTGGAGGGCGATAAATGATAAGGATGTTAAGCTTGAAAGGGCTGGTAACTGTGACAGCATGGAATTCAAAGGAGGCGATAGACAGATGGGTAAGGGGAGAAAGAGAGAATGACCACTGTGTACCACTGTGTATTCCCTGTGTACATAGAGACTTGTATGTCCTCTCAGAATAACAAAAGCAAGGGGCGACGCACAATTGGCCTAGCGTCGTCCGGGTTAGGGAGGGTTTGGCTGGTAGGGATATCCTTGTCTCATCGCGCACCAGCGACTCCTGTGGCGGGCCTGGCGCAGTGCTCGCTAACCAAGGTAGCTAGGTGCACGGTGTTTCCTCCGACACATTGGTGCAGCTGGCTTCCGGGTTGGAGGCGCGCTGTGTTAAGAAGCAGTGCGGCTTGGTTGGGTTGTGTTTCGGAGGACGCATGGCTTTCGACCTTCGTCTCTTCCGAGCCCGTACGGGAGTTGTAGCGATGAGACAAGATAGTAATTACTAACAATTGGATACCACGAAATTGGGGAGAAAAGGGGGTAAATTCAACAAAAAAAAAAGAAGAACAAAAGCACATGGCACACAAATGCTTTCACAGCAGCAGTTAGAAAGCCTTCAGGACCTACAGCCTACCAAGAGCTATAGCTCTGTCTCTCTGTCCATGGCTCTGTCCCAAATGGCACCCTATTGCATATTATATATATACAGTTGATGTCAGAGGTTTACATACAATTAGGTTGGAGTCATTAAAACAAGTTTTTCAACCACTCCACAAATGTCTTGTTAACAAACTATAGTTTTGGCAAGTCGGTTAGAACATCTACTTTGTACATGCCACAAGTCATTTTTACAACAATTGTTTACAGACAGATGATTTCACTTATAATTCACTGTATCACAATTCCAGTGAAACTCCAGTGTATGTATATAGCTGAAGTCAGAAGTTTACATACACCTTAGCCAAATACAGTGGGGAGAACAAGTATTTGATACACTGCCAATTTTGCAGGTTTTCCTACTTACAAAGCATGTAGAGGTCTGTAATTTGTATCATAGGTACACGTCAACTGTGAGAGACGGAATCTAAAACAAAAATCCAGAAAATCACATTGTATGATTTTTAAGTAATTAATTTGCATTTTATTGCATGACATAAGTATTTGATACATCAGAAAAGCAGAACTTAATATTTGGTACAGAAACCTTTGTTTGCAATTACAGAGATCATACGTTTCCTGTAGTTCTTGACCAGGTTTGCACACACTGCAGCAGGGATTTTGGCCCACTCCTCCATACAGACCTTCTCCAGATCCTTCAGGTTTCGGGGCTGTCGCTGGGCAATACGGACTTTCAGCTCCCTCCAAAGATTTTCTATTGAGTTTAGGTCTGGAGACTGGCTAGGCCACTCCAGGACCTTGAGATGCTTCTTACGGAGCCACTCCTTAGTTGCCCTGGCTGTGTGTTTCGGGTCATTGTCATGCTGGAAGACCCAGCCACGACCCATCTTCAATGCTCTTACTGAGGGAAGGAGGTTGTTGACCAAGATCTCGCGATACATGGCCTCATCCATCCTCCCCTCAATACGGTGCAGTCATCCTGTCCCCTTTGCAGAAAAGCATCCCCAAAGAATGATGTTTCCACCTCCATGCTTCACGGTTGGGATGGTGTTCTTGGGGTTGTACTCATCCTTCTTCTTCCTCCAAACACGGCGAGTGGAGTTTAGACCAAAAAGCTCTATTTTTGTCTCATCAGACCACACGACCTTCTCCCATTCCTCCTCTGGATCATCCAGATGGTCATTGGCAAACTTCAGACGGGCCTGGACATGCGCTGGCTTGAGCAGGGGGACCTTGCATGCGCTGCAGGATTTTAATCCATGACGGCGTAGTGTGTTACTAATGGTTTTCTTTGAGACTGTGGTCCCAGCTCTCTTCAGGTCATTGACAAGGTCCTGCTGTGTAGCTCTGGGCTGATCCCTCACCTTCCTCATGATCATTGATGCCCCACGAGGTGAGATCTTGCATGGAGCCCCAGACCGAGGGTGATTGACCGTCATCTTGAACTTCTTCCATTTTCTAATAATTGCGCCGACAGTTGTTGCCTTCTCACCAAGCTGCTTGCCTATTGTCCTGTAGCCCATCCCAGCCTTGTGCAGGTCTACAATTTTATCCCTGATGTCCTTACACAGCTCCCTGGTCTTGGCCATTGTGGAGAGGTTGGAGTCTGTTTGATTGAGTGTGTGGACAGGTGTCTTTTATACAGGTAACGAGTTCAAATAGGTGCAGTTAATACAGGTAATGAGTGGAGAACAGGAGGGCTTCTTAAAGAAAAACTAACAGGTCTGTGAGAGCCGGAATTCTTACTGGTTGGTAGGTGATCAAATACTTATGTCATGCAATAAAATGCAAATGAATTACTTAAAAATCATACAATGTGATTTTAGATTTTAGATTCCTTCTCTCACAGTTGAAGTGTACCTATGATAAAAATGACAGACCTCTACATGCTTTGTAAGTAGGAAAACCTGCTAAATCGGCAGTGTATCAAATACTTGTTCTCCCCACTGTACATTTAAACTCAGTTTTCGAACTCAATTTAATCCTGGTAAAAATTCCCTGTCTTAGGTCAGTTAGGATCACCACTTTATTTTAAGAATGTGAAATGTCAGAATAATAGTAGAGAGAATTATTTATTTCAGCTTTTATTTCTTTCATCACATTCCTAGTGGGTCAGAAGTTTACATACACTCAATTAGTATTTGGTAGCATTGCCTTTAAATTGTTTAACTTGGGTCAAACATTTGTAGTTCTCCTTGCTCGCACTCACTTTTTCAGTTCTGCCCACTAATTTTCTATAGGATTGAGGTCAGGGCTTTGTGATGGCCACTCCAATACCTTGACTTTGTTGTCCTTAAGACATTTTGCCACAACTTTGGATGTATGATTGGTGTCATTGTCCATTTGGAAGACCCATTTGCGACCAGGCTTTAACTTCCTGACTGATGTCTTGAGATGTTGCTTCAATATATCCACATCATTTTCCTGCCTCATGATGCCATCTATTTTGTGAAGTGCACCAGTCCCTCCTGCAACCCCCACAACATGAAGTACCCCCACAACATGATGCTGCCACCCCGTGCATCACGACTGGGATGGTGTTCTTCAGCTTGCAAGCCTTGCTTCCTGTTTCCTCCAGCATCTTCATAAGGTCTTTTGCTGTTCTTCTGGGATTGATTTGCACTTTTCGCACCAAGGTACATTCATCTCTAGGAGACAGAACGCGTCTCCTTCCTGAGCGGTATGACGGCTGCGTGGTCCCATGGTGTTTATACTTGCGTACTATTGTTTGTACAGATGAACGTGGTACCTGCAGGCGTTTGGAAATGGCTCCCAAGGATGAACCAGACTTGTGGAGGTCGACAATTTTTCTTCTGAGGTCTTGGCTGATTTCTTTGGAGGCAAAGAAAAGGCAACCTGCCTAATTGACTACAGACCCGTAGCACTCACGTCCGTAGCAATAAAGTGCTTTGAAAGGCTGGTAATGGATCACATCAACACCATTATCCCAGAAACCCTAGACCCACTACAATTTGCATACCACACAAACAGATCCACAGATGATGCAATCTCTATTGCACTCCACACTGCCCTTTCCCACCTGGACAAAAGGAACACTTACATGAAAATGCTGTTCATTGACTACAGCTCAGCGTTCAACACTATAGTACCCTCAAAGCTCATCACTAAGCTAAGGATCCTGGGACTAAACACTTCCCTCTGCAACTGGATCCTGGATTTCCTGACGGGCCGCCCCCAGGTGGTGAGGGTAGGTAGCAAAACATCTGCCGCACTGATCCTCAACACTGGCGCCCCCCAGGGGTGCGTGCTCAGTCCCCTCCTGTACTCCCTGTTCACCCACGACTGCATGGCCAGGCACGACTCCAACACCATCATTAAGTTCACAGACGACACAACAGTGGTAGGCCTGATCACCGACAACGACGAGACAGCCTATAGGGAGGAGGTCAGAGACCTGGCCAGGTGGTGCCAGAATAACAACCTATCCCTCAACGTAACCAAGACTAAGGAGATGATTGTGGACTACAGGAAAAGGAGGACCGAGTACGCCCCCATTCTCATCGACGGGGCTGTAGTGGAGCAGGTTGAGAGCTTCAAGTTCTTTGGTGTCCACATCACCAACAAACTAGAATGGTCCAAACACACCAAGACAGTCGTAAAGAGGGCACGACAAAGCCTATTCCCCCTCAGGAAACTAAAAAGATTTGGCATGGTTCCTGAGATCCTCAAAAGGTTCTACAGCTGCAACATCGAGAGCATCCTGACTGGTTGCATCACTGCCTGGTACGGCAATTGCTCAGCCTCCGACCGCAAGGCACTACAGAGGGTAGTGCGTACGGCACAGTACATCACTGGGGCTAAGCTGCCTGCCATCCAGGACCTCTACACCAGGCGGTGTCAGAGGTAGGCCCTAAAAATTGTCAAAGACTGTTCTCTCTACTACCACATGGCAAGTGGTACTGGAGTGCCACGTATAGGACAAAAGGCTTCTCAACAGTTTTTACCCCCAAGCCATAAGACTCCTGAACAGGTAATCAAATGGCTACCCGGACTATTTGCATTATGTGCCCCCCCCCCAACCCCTCTTTTACGCTGCTGCTACTCTCTGTTTATAATATGTGCACAGTCACTTTAACTATACATTCATGTACATATGTACATACAACCTCAATTGGCCCGACCAACCAGTGCTCCCGCACATTGGCTAACCGGGCTATCTGCATTGTGTCCAGCCACCCACCACCCGCCAACCCCTCTTTACGCTACTGCTACTCTCTGTTCATCATATATGCATAGTCACTTTAACCATATCTACATGTACATACTACCTCAATCAGCCTGACTAACCCGTGTCTGTATGTAGCCTCGCTACCTTTATAGCCTCGCTACTGTTTTTCACTGTCTTTTTACTGTTGTTTTTATTTCTTTAATTACCTATTGTTCACCCAATACCTTTTTTGCACTATTGGTTAGAGCCTGTAAGTAAGCATTTCAATGGAATAGGTCTACACCTGTTGTATTCGGCGCACGTGACAAATAAACTTTGATTTGATTTGATTTAGCCTATCAGAAGCTTCTAAAGCCATGACATCATTTTCTGGAATTTTCCAAGCTGTTTAAAGGCACAGTCAACTTAGTGTATGTAAACTTCTGACCCACTGGAATTGTGATACAGTAAATTATAAGTGAAATAATCTGTCTGGAAACAATTGTTGGAAAAATGACTTGTGTCATGCACAAAGTAGATGTCCTAACTTACTTATCAAAACTATAGTTTGTGAACAAGAAAGTTCTATTGACTCCAACCTAAGTGTAGGTAAACTTCCGACTTCAACTTTATATATACACACACAGTACCAGTCAAAAGGTTGGACACACCTACTCATTCAAGGGTTTTTCTTTGTTTTTATGATTTTCTACATTGTAGAATAATAGTGAAGACATAAAACTATGAAATAACACATATGGAATAATGTAGTAACCAAAAAAAGTGTTAAACAAATCAAAATATATTCTATATTTGAGATTCTTCAAAGTACCACTGACATGCAATTAGCTTCAGTACCCCTGCTCCTTACTCAATGTATTCAATCACAGGGATACGTCCCAAATTGCACCCTACTCATAGGGCTCTGGACAAAAGTAGTGCACTATATAGAGAATAGTGAGGTGCCATTTGAGAGACAGACTTAGTATTCAGTCACGTCATGTCCCTCCCTCCCTGTACATATCTACCTCTATCCCTCCAGTATCCCTGTCACCTTACCCCTGTACATATCTACCTCTATCCCTCCAGTATCCCTGTCACCTTACCCCTGTACATATCTACCTCTATCCCTCCAGTATCCCTGTCACCTTACCCCTGTACATATCTACCTCTATCCCTCCAGTATCCCTGTCACCTTACCCCTGTACATATCTACCTCTATCTCTCCAGTATCCCTGCACATTGTAAATATGTTATTAGAACTGACTGACCCTTTTATATAGTATATCTTACTTACTTATGTTCTTATTTCTCATGTGTTTTTGTTCTACCTTATGTTATTTTTTACTTCTACACTGATAATGATTACTGCACTGTTGGGTTTAGAGTTTGCAAGAAACACATTTCACTGTACTTGTGCATGTGACATTAAAACTTGAAACCCTCCCTCCACATTAATGTTATCTCCTCCTCACCCCATGTTGTGTTGTCACCGAGGTGTGTCCAGTCCTGTGTACATTATTGAGATTTAAAGCACTGGCTCGAGCAGTTGCTACCCCCATGAGGCGTAGCTGTAGCTAGGGAGGACAGGACACAGCAGTGATGTAAGACAAAATTATTTCACCCTCTCTGGGATAACTACTGCTGTGACCGAACTTGGAGACAAAGGAGGAGAGGAAGATAAGGGGAGGAGAGACACAGGACAGACGCACTAGTGCCATCTGGTGGTCAGAGGAGAACAGAGGGACACGCCATGGTCTACATCTTTGTGCGTTGACTTCTCAAACAGTGTTTGTGTCTAAGCTGTATCCGTTTTTCCCTTAAGCTGTACCCAACTACCCATGCCATATGGTCTCTCAGAATAACGTGACACACCTGGCCTTTTACAAGAATAAACTTGAATGTTTTTACATTGTAGTATTGGGGAGACCAATTGAATGAATGAAAACAGTTCTAACAGTAAAACTTGACTTGAGAAACCATACCTGGTTTCTCTGGCATCTCTCCATTGGTCTCTTGAAACTGACCAGGATGGGAGCAGGTCTGAGAGCTGAAGAGCTAGACTAAGCCGTCTAAACAGAGAGGAGAGGAGAGGAGAGGAGAGGAGAGGAGAGGAGAGGAGAGGAGAGGAGAGGAGAGGAGAGGAGAGGAGAGGAGAGGAGAGGAGAGGAGAGGAGAGGCATTGCATTGCATTCAAAGGGGATAAGATGAAAACTGAAAGCAGAGGAGGAAGCCAATGGGACAACAACGTTCAAGCACATTGTTTCAATGTCTCCATCTAGGAAGAGTAATCTAACCACACACATGGGCTACATCCAGATCATGTGTGTCAACACGTAACTAAAGAAGCCACTTTGCTTTTCTGATGAAGAAAACTGAGGAATATTCAGGAGGATTTTCTCTCCAGCTGGGGCCATTAGCATGTGGAGGCAGAACATGGGGCTACAAATAAAACTGGTTCTTGCTTGTCACTGTCAACACCACCAGAGAACACAGTATGGAAGCTGCTGAGGCCAGCCAATGATTCACACAGGAGGACATCTGCACCAGTTTAATTAAAGATAAAGAATCATCCCCAATGGCACCCTATTCCCTAGAGTGTGCTACTTTAAACCAGAGCCTTCCTTGGCCCTGGTCAAATGTACTGCACTAAATAGGGAATCGGTAATCCTCCTCATCCTCCATATGGGACACAGCCAGTCTGTACGTCCAAATCATCTCCACATGCATGGCTGTACTCTCTGTATTGTCCTAGGAGCCAAGTTGATATCCAAGAACTCTACAGCGTCTATTCTAAGAGGTAAGGCTGCCATTAGTCTTGTGTACTGTAGACTGTTCATTAAACCTGTTGAAAAGGTCTAAGCTTCTTCCCTCTACCAAGTGTCCTTAGATCATCTATACAGTATCTATAACAAAAACACAACATGGTGGAACCTTATCCTTACCTAACCGGCTGCAAAGAATAACATGGTATGAAAAACTAAGAACCAGATTTCTTTCTCTGTGTGTGTGTGTGTGTGTGTGTCGAGCAGATGCTGTGTACAGTATACATTTGTAATGCTTGCCCGTGAGGGAGAGGGAGTCCTCCAGTGGTGGAGGTGACATTAGGTATCAAGCTGAGGAGGCTGATGTGGCGTCTCTGGCTCCACATCCATGTTCCTGATGTCAACTGGCCACTGAGTGTCCTAGAAGCTCGTTGCGTCTAACTTCTGCTCAAATGCCTGCCAAATTAAGACATATTCTTCACACACATGTAGGCACACACACACACACACACATTCTTATCCAAGCCCAGCTTAGATGAATTGGATGAATCCTTGCATCAATAACTGTCTGAAATAGAGGGTGAGCCCTGTCATTTAAAATGCTCTCACAAGCCACATAGTCCAAATACAGTGTAACCAGATAACACAAACATAGTTTCTGTAGCCAAAACATTGGGTTTGAGATGCTTTTCAGGATAAGAGGGTTTGTCAAAGCGTTTTACAGGCTCTGTGTGTCAGTCAGCTCAGTGATATTGTAATTGAGTCCTCAGTCTGCTGGTGTCAAGAGCTGTCCCAGGTGTATCCCAAATGGCACCCTATTCTATACTATATAGTGCACTACTTTTCACCAGACCCCTATGGGCCCTGGTCAAAAGTAGTGCACTATAAAGGGAGTCGTGTGCCATTTGAGATACCGATGCAGTTAAAAAAACGAAATGTCTTTGAGTTCTTCCTCTATCGTTAATAGAGTCCTGTCTTTGCTGCTTGCGGGGTCCTCCCCCTCCCCTCCTTCCCTCTGGTAGGTGTCCAAGCAACATTGGGGCTCTTTTAACCACGGGTCGAGCTGATTTTGAGTTGGGTAAATATTGTTTTTGGCCAACACAGGAAGAGGCTAGGAATCTGCTATGAGGTGTTTCTGTCTGAGTGGACTCATAACTTAGACACACTGTCTAAAGAGCCATGTGAACACAGAGGAGCATTCACAACCTGAGACAGACAACCATAACAGAATCGCATGTTGCTTTTCGATCACTTAGTAAATATTAGAGTATTCATTTCATGCTTTTGCATGTGTTTTTATGAGACATACTGTAGGAGGCTCAGTTAAGAGTGAACAGTACGGCTACAACATAACAGGACTGGGAAACCATACCACACTCTCTCTAGTTTCCCTGTCATACATTGTTAGGATCACCACTGTATCATGGGAAGATGGGATCATTGGAAATTACTGTTCTTGATTGAAAGTCAGCATAAATCCAGCGTTTACAGACACTCTGAAACAAGCTTTTGCTTATACTAGTTTTCCTTGGATGTCCCTTACATAAATCCTATGTGCAAAAAACAATAAGTTCACCCTCAATTTTGGCATGCATAGACAAAGAAATGTATAATGTATACCCTTAAAACATCATATATGGGGATAGCCTGTCACAGTATGTGTGCAGTAGTGCAGAAGTCTGACAGTTACCTCTGGGTCAGGGCATGTCTGAGTGATGACCCCCTGGTCAATCTTAGCCAGCAGAGACAGGATGAGGTCGTGGTGGGCCGGGATAGCAGGCCTCCTGACCTGGCCCTCACTGGGAAGTGTCACAGACCTGAGTGAAACAGAAAATAAATGATCACCTGACATCTGCGTGATGTGTGCGCGTGTGTGTGTGTGTGCCTGAGTGTGTGTTAAGCTGCGGTGTCTATCCACCTCACCTGGTGCTTCTGCCACCTGGCTGTAGCTAAGGAGCAGCTCTCCCTCTCAGATGTGTCTAGCAGCAGACTGTCTAGATGTCTAGCAGCAGTCTGTCTAGATGTCTAGCAGCAGTCTGTCTAGACGTCTAGGAGCAGTCTGTCTAGACGTCTAGGAGCAGTCTGTCTAGCAGCAGTTTGTCTAGTAGGAGTCTGTCTAGCAGCAGTCTGTCTAGGAGCAGTCTGTCTAGCAGCAGTCAGTCAAGCAGCAGTCAGACAAGGAGCAGTCAGACAAGGAGCAGTCTGTCTAGGAGCAGTCTGTCTAGGAGCAGTCAGTCTAGTAGCATTCTGACTGTCTAGACATCTAGTAGCAGTCTGTCTAGCAGCAGTCTGTCTAGGAGCAGTCTGTCTGTCGTCTAGTAGAAGTCAGTCTAGCAGCAGTCAGTCTAGCAGCAGTCAGTCTAGTAGCAGTCAGTCTAGTAGCAGTCAGTCTAGTAGCAGTCAGTCTGGGAGCAGTCTAGCAGCAGTCTGTCTGGGAGCATTCTGTCAAGCAGCAGTCTGTCTAGAAGAAGTCTAGCAACAGTCTGTCTAGGAACAGTCTAGTAGCAGTCTGTCTAGGAGTAGTCCAGCAGAAGTCTGTCTAGGAGCAGTCCAGCAGCAGTCTGTCTAGAAGCAGTCTGTCTAGACGTCTAGCAGCATGAGCAGTCTGTCTAGGAGCAGTCAGTCTAGCAGTAGTCAGTCTAGGAGCAGTCAGTCTAGCAGCAGTCAGTCTAGCAGCAGTCAGTCTAGCAGCAGTCAGTCTAGCAGCAGTCAGTCTAGCAGCAGTCAGTCTAGGAGCAGTCAGTCTAGGAGCAGTCTGTATAGACATCTAGCAGCAGTCAGTCTTGCCGCAGTCAGTCCTGCCGCTGTCAGTCTTGCCGCAGTCAGTCTTGCCGCAGTCAGTCTTGCAGCAGTCAGTCTTGCAGCAGTCTGTCTAGCAGCAGTCTGTCTAGCAGCAGTCTGTCTAGCAGCAGTCAGTGTAGCAGCAGTCAGTGTAGCAGCAGTCAGTCTAGCAGCAGTCAGTCTAGGACCAGTCTTTCTGTCTAGACGTCTAGTAGCAGTCAGTCTAGCAGCAGTCAGTCAAGCAGCAGTCAGTCAAGGAGCAGTCAGACAAGGAGCAGTCAGACAAGGAGCAGTCTGTCTAGGAGCAGTCAGTCTAGCAGAAATCAGTCTAGTAGCATTCTGACTGTCTAGACATCTAGTAGCAGTCTGTCTAGCAGCAGTCTGTCTAGGAGCAGTCTGTCTGTCGTCTAGTAGAAGTCAGTCTAGCAGCAGTCAGTCTAGCAGCAGTCAGTCTAGCAGCAGTCTGTCTAGCAGCAGTCTGTCTAGCAGCAGTCAGTCTAGCAGCAGTCAGTCTAGCAGCAGTCAGTCTAGCAGCAGTCAGTCTAGCAGCAGTCTGACTGTCTAGACGTCTAGTAGCAGTCAGTCTAGCAGCAGTCAGTCTAGCAGCAGTCAGTCTAGCAGCAGTCAGTCTAGCAGCAGTCAGTCTAGCAGCAGTCAGTCTAGCAGCAGTTTGACTGTCTAGACATCTAGTAGCAGTCTGTCTAGCAGCAGTCAGTCTAGCAGCAGTCTGTATAGGAGCAGTCTGTCTAGGAGCAGTCTGTCTAGGAGCAGTCTGTCTAGCAGCAGTCAGTCAAACAGCAGTCAGTCTAGCAGCAGTCAGTCAAACAGCAGTCAGTCAAACAGCAGTCTGTCAAACAGCAGTCTGTCAAACAGCAGTCTGTCTAGCAGCAGTCTGTCTGGCAGCAGTCTGTTTGGCAGCAGTCTGTTTGGCAGCAGTCAGTCTAGCAGCAGTCAGTCTAGCAGCAGTCTGCCTAGCAGCAGTCTGTCTAGGAGCAGTCTGCCTAGGAGCAGTCTGTCTAGGAGCAGTCTGTCTAGGAGCAGTCTGTCTAGGAGCAGTCTGTCTAGGAGCAGTCTGTCTAGGAGCAGTCTGTCTAGGAGCAGTCCGTCTAGGAGCAGTCTGTCTAGGAGCAGTCTGTCTAGGAGCAGTCTGTCTAGGAGCAGTCTGTCTGTCTAGACATCTAGCAGTAGTCAGTCTAGCAGCAGTCAGACAAGGAGCAGTCAGACAAGGAGCAGTCAGACAAGGAGCAGTCAGACAAGGAGCAGTCAGACAAGGAGCAGTCTGTCTGTCTAGACGTCTAGTAGCAGTCAGTCTAGCAGAAATCAGTCTAGCAGCAGTCTGCCTAGCAGCAGTCTGTCTAGCAGCAGTCTGTCTAGCAGCAGTCTGTCTAGCAGCAGTCTGTCTAGGAGCAGTCTCTCTAGGAGCAGTCTGTCTAGGAGCAGTCTGTCTAGGAGCAGTCTGTCTAGGAGCAGTCTGTCTGTCTAGACATCTAGCAGTAGTCAGTCTAGCAGCAGTCATACAAGGAGCAGTCTGTCTAGGAGCAGTCTGTCTAGTACCAGTCTGTCTGTCTAGACGTCTAGTAGCAGTCAGTCTAGCAGCAGTCTGTCAAGCAGCAGTCAGTCAAGCAGCAGTCAGTCAAGCAGCAGTCAGTCTAGCAGCAGTCTGTCTAGGAGCAGTCTGTCTAGGAGCAGTCTGTCTGTCTAGACATCTAGCAGTAGTCAGTCTAGCAGCAGTCAGACAAGGAGCAGTCAGACAAGGAGCAGTCAGACAAGGAGCAGTCAGACAAGGAGCAGTCAGACAAGGAGCAGTCTGTCTGTCTAGACGTCTAGTAGCAGTCAGTCTAGCAGAAATCAGTCTAGCAGCAGTCTGCCTAGCAGCAGTCTGTCTAGGAGCAGTCTGTCTAGGAGCAGTCTGTCTAGGAGCAGTCTGTCTAGGAGCAGTCTGTCTAGGAGCAGTCTGTCTAGGAGCAGTCTCTCTAGGAGAAGTCTGTCTAGGAGCAGTCTGTCTGTCTAGACATCTAGCAGTAGTCAGTCTAGCAGCAGTCTGTCTAGGAGCAGTCTGTCTAGCAGCAGTCTGTCTAGGAGCAGTCTGTCTAGGAGCAGTCAGTCTAGCAGCAGTCAGTCTAGCAGCAGTCAGTCTAGCAGCAGTCAGTCTAGCAGCAGTCAGTCTAGGAGCAGTCAGTCTAGGAGCAGTCTGTCTGTCTAGACGTCTAGTAGCTGTCTGTCTAGGAGCAGTCTGTCTAGCAGCAGTCTGTCTAGCAGCAGTCTGTCTAGCAGCAGTCAGTCTAGCAGCAGTCAGTCTAGCAGCAGTCTGTCTAGCAGCAGTCTGTCTAGGAGCAGTCTGTCTAGGAGCAGTCTGTCTTGCCGCAGTCAGTCTTGCCGCAGTCAGTCTTGCCGCAGTCAGTCTTGCCGCAGTCAGTCTTGCAGCAGTCTGTCTAGCAGCAGTCAGTCTAGCAGCAGTCAGTCTAGCAGCAGTCAGTCTAGCAGCAGTCAGTCAAGGAGCAGTCAGACAAGGAGCAGTCTGTCTAGGAGCAGTCTGTCTAGGAGCAATCAGTCTAGTAGCATTCTGACTGTCTAGACATCTAGTAGCAGTCTGTCTAGCAGCAGTCTGTCTAGGAGCAGTCTGTCTGTCGTCTAGTAGAAGTCAGTCTAGCAGCAGTCAGTCTAGTAGCATTCTGACTGTCTAGACATCTAGTAGCAGTCTGTCTAGCAGCAGTCTGTCTAGGAGCAGTCTGTCTGTCGTCTAGTAGAAGTCAGTCTAGCAGCAGTCAGTCAAGCAGCAGTCAGTCAAGGAGCAGTCAGACAAGGAGCAGTCAGACAAGGAGCAGTCTGTCTAGGAGCAGTCTGTCTAGGAGCAGTCAGTCTAGTAGCATTCTGACTGTCTAGACATCTAGTAGCAGTCTGTCTAGCAGCAGTCTGTCTAGGAGCAGTCTGTCTGTCGTCTAGTAGAAGTCAGTCTAGCAGCAGTCAGTCTAGCAGCAGTCAGTCTAGCAGCAGTCAGTCTAGTAGCAGTCTGTCTGGGAGCAGTCTGTCTGGGAGCAGTCTGTCTGGGAGCAGTCTGTCTGGGAGCAGTCTGTCAAGCAGCAGTCTGTCTAGAAGAAGTCTAGCAACAGTCTGTCTAGGAACAGTCTAGTAGCAGTCTGTCTAGGAGTAGTCCAGCAGAAGTCTGTCTAGGAGCAGTCCAGCAGCAGTCTGTCTAGAAGCAGTCTGTCTAGACGTCTAGCAGCAGTCTGTCTGTGAGCAGTCTGTCTAGGAGCAGTCAGTCTAGCAGCAGTCAGTCTAGCAGCAGTCAGTCTAGCAGCAGTCAGTCTAGCAGCAGTCAGTCTAGCAGCAGTCAGTCTAGCAGCAGTCAGTCTAGCAGCAGTCAGTCTAGCAGCAGTCAGTCTAGGAGCAGTCTGTATAGACATCTAGCAGCAGTCAGTCTTACCGCAGTCAGTCCAGCCGCTGTCAGTCTTGCCGCAGTCAGTCTTGCCGCAGTCAGTCTTGCCGCAGTCAGTCTTGCCGCAGTCAGTCTTGCCGCAGTCAGTCTTGCAGCAGTCAGTCTTGCAGCAGTCAGTCTTGCAGCAGTCAGTCTTGCAGCAGTCAGTCTTGCAGCAGTCAGTCTTGCAGCAGTCAGTCTTGCAGCAGTCTGTCTAGCAGCAGTCAGTCTAGCAGCAGTCAGTCTAGCAGCAGTCAGTCTAGCAGCAGTCAGTCTAGGACCAGTCTTTCTGTCTAGACGTCTAGTAGCAGTCAGTCTAGCAGCAGTCAGTCAAGCTACAGTCAGTCAAGGAGCAGTCAGACAAGGAGCAGTCAGTCTAGCAGAAATCAGTCTAGTAGCATTCTGACTGTCTAGACATCTAGTAGCAGTCTGTCTAGCAGCAGTCTGTCTAGGAGCAGTCTGTCTGTCGTCTAGTAGAAGTCAGTCTAGCAGCAGTCAGTCTAGCAGCAGTCAGTCTAGCAGTAGTCAGTCTAGCAGTAGTCAGTCTAGCAGCAGTCTGTCTAGCAGCAGTCTGTCTAGCAGCAGTCTGTCTAGCAGCAGTCTGTCTAGCAGCAGTCTGTCTAGCAGCAGTCAGTCTAGCAGAAGTCTGTCTAGCAGAAGTCTGTCTAGCAGCAGTCTGACTGTCTAGACATCTAGTAGCAGTCAGTCTAGCAGCAGTCAGTCTAGCAGCAGTCAGTCTAGCAGCAGTGTCTAGCAGCAGTCAGTCTAGCAGCAGTCAGTCTAGCAGCAGTCAGTCTAGCAGCAGTCAGTCTAGCAGCAGTCAGTCTAGCAGCAGTTTGACTGTCTAGACATCTAGTAGCAGTCAGTCTAGCAGCAGTCTGTATAGGAGCAGTCTGTCTAGGAGCAGTCTGTCTAGGAGCAGTCTGTCTAGGAGCAGTCTGTCTAGGAGCAGTCTGTCTAGGAGCAGTCTGTCTAGGAGCAGTCTGTCTAGGAGCAGTCTGCCTAGCAGCAGTCTGCCTAGCAGCAGTCTGTCTAGCAGCAGTCTGTCTAGCAGCAGTCTGTCTAGGAGCAGTCTGTCTAGGAGCAGTCTGTCTAGGAGCAGTCTCTCTAGGAGCAGTCTGTCTAGGAGCAGTCTGTCTAGGAGCAGTCTGTCTAGGAGCAGTCTGTCTAGGAGCAGTCTCTCTAGGAGAAGTCTGTCTAGGAGCAGTCTGTCTGTCTAGACATCTAGCAGTAGTCAGTCTAGCAGCAGTCTGTCTAGGAGCAGTCTGTCTAGCAGCAGTCTGTCTAGGAGCAGTCTGTCTAGGAGCAGTCTGTCTAGCAGCAGTCAGTCTAGCAGCAGTCAGTCTAGCAGCAGTCAGTCTAGCAGCAGTCAGTCTAGGAGCAGTCTGTCTGTCTAGACGTCTAGTAGCTGTCTGTCTAGGAGCAGTCTGTCTAGGAGCAGTCTGTCTAGCAGCAGTCTGTCTAGCAGCAGTCTGTCTAGCAGCAGTCTGTCTAGCAGCAGTCAGTCTAGCAGCAGTCAGTCTAGCAGCAGTCTGTCTAGGAGCAGTCTGTCTAGGAGCAGTCTGTCTAGGAGCAGTCTGTCTAGGAGCAGTCTGTCTAGGAGCAGTCTGTCTTGCCGCAGTCAGTCTTGCCGCAGTCAGTCTTGCCGCAGTCAGTCTTGCAGCAGTCTGTCTAGCAGCAGTCAGTGTAGCAGCAGTCAGTCTAGCAGCAGTCAGTCTAGGACCAGTCTTTCTGTCTAGACGTCTAGTAGCAGTCAGTCTAGCAGCAGTCAGTCAAGGAGCAGTCAGACAAGGAGCAGTCAGACAAGGAGCAGTCTGTCTAGGAGCAGTCTGTCTAGGAGCAGTCAGTCTAGTAGCATTCTGACTGTCTAGACATCTAGTAGCAGTCTGTCTAGCAGCAGTCTGTCTAGGAGCAGTCTGTCTGTCGTCTAGTAGAAGTCAGTCTAGCAGCAGTCAGTCAAGCAGCAGTCAGTCAAGGAGCAGTCAGACAAGGAGCAGTCAGACAAGGAGCAGTCTGTCTAGGAGCAGTCTGTCTAGGAGCAGTCAGTCTAGTAGCATTCTGACTGTCTAGACATCTAGTAGAAGTCTGTCTAGCAGCAGTCTGTCTAGGAGCAGTCTGTCTGTCGTCTAGTAGAAGTCAGTCTAGCAGCAGTCAGTCTAGCAGCAGTCAGTCTAGCAGCAGTCAGTCTAGTAGCAGTCTGTCTGGGAGCAGTCTGTCTGGGAGCAGTCTGTCTGGCAGCAGTCTGTCTGGGAGCAGTCTGTCTGGGAGCAGTCTGTCAAGCAGCAGTCTGTCTAGAAGAAGTCTAGCAACAGTCTGTCTAGGAACAGTCTAGTAGCAGTCTGTCTAGGAGTAGTCCAGCAGAAGTCTGTCTAGGAGCAGTCCAGCAGCAGTCTGTCTAGAAGCAGTCTGTCTAGACGTCTAGCAGCAGTCTGTCTGTGAGCAGTCTGTCTAGGAGCAGTCAGTCTAGCAGCAGTCAGTCTAGCAGCAGTCAGTCTAGCAGCAGTCAGTCTAGCAGCAGTCAGTCTAGCAGCAGTCAGTCTAGCAGCAGTCAGTCTAGCAGCAGTCAGTCTAGGAGCAGTCAGTCAAGGAGCAGTCAGTCAAGGAGCAGTCAGTCAAGGAGCAGTCAGTCCAGCCGCTGTCAGTCTTGCCGCAGTCAGTCTTGCCGCAGTCAGTCTTGCCGCAGTCAGTCTTGCCGCAGTCAGTCTTGCAGCAGTCAGTCTTGCAGCAGTCAGTCTTGCAGCAGTCAGTCTTGCAGCAGTCAGTCTTGCAGCAGTCAGTCTTGCAGCAGTCAGTCTTGCAGCAGTCTGTCTAGCAGCAGTCAGTGTAGCAGCAGTCAGTCTAGCAGCAGTCAGTCAAGCTACAGTCAGTCAAGGAGCAGTCAGACAAGGAGCAGTCAGACAAGGAGCAGTCAGTCTAGCAGAAATCAGTCTAGTAGCATTCTGACTGTCTAGACATCTAGTAGCAGTCAGTCTAGCAGCAGTCAGTCTAGCAGCAGTCAGTCTAGCAGCAGTGTCTAGCAGCAGTCAGTCTAGCAGCAGTCAGTCTAGCAGCAGTCAGTCTAGCAGCAGTCAGTCTAGCAGCAGTTTGACTGTCTAGACATCTAGTAGCAGTCTGTCTAGCAGCAGTCAGTCTAGCAGCAGTCTGTATAGGAGCAGTCTGTCTAGGAGCAGTCTGTCTAGGAGCAGTCTGTCTAGGAGCAGTCTGTCTAGGAGCAGTCTGTCTAGCAGCAGTCAGTCTAGCAGCAGTCAGTCTAGCAGCAGTTTGACTGTCTAGACATCTAGCAGTAGTCAGTCTAGCAGCAGTCATACAAGGAGCAGTCTGTCTAGGAGCAGTCTGTCTAGTACCAGTCTGTCTGTCTAGACGTCTAGTAGCAGTCAGTCTAGCAGCAGTCTGTCAAGCAGCAGTCAGTCAAGCAGCAGTCAGTCAAACAGCAGTCAGTCTAGCAGCAGTCAGTCAAACAGCAGTCTGTCAAACAGCAGTCTGTCTAGCAGCAGTCAGTCTAGCAGCAGTCAGTCTAGCAGCAGTCAGTCTAGCAGCAGTCTGTTTGGCAGCAGTCTGTTTGGCAGCAGTCTGTTTGGCAGCAGTCTGTTTGGCAGCAGTCTGCCTAGGAGCAGTCTGTCTAGGAGCAGTCTGTCTGTCTAGACATCTAGCAGTAGTCAGTCTAGCAGCAGTCATACAAGGAGCAGTCTGTCTAGGAGCAGTCTGTCTAGTACCAGTCTGTCTGTCTAGACGTCTAGTAGCAGTCAGTCTAGCAGCAGTCTGTCAAGCAGCAGTCAGTCAAGCAGCAGTCAGTCTAGCAGCAGTCAGTCAAACAGCAGTCTGTCAAACAGCAGTCTGTTTGGCAGCAGTCTGCCTAGCAGCAGTCAGTCTAGCAGCAGTCAGTCTAGCAGCAGTCAGTCTAGCAGCAGTCTGTCTAGGAGCAGTCTGTCTAGGAGCAGTCTGTCTAGCAGCAGTCTGTCTAGCAGCAGTCTGTCTAGGAGCAGTCTGTCTAGGAGCAGTCTGTCTAGGAGCAGTCTGTCTAGGAGCAGTCCGTCTAGCAGCAGTCTGTCTAGCAGCAGTCTGTCTAGGAGCAGTCTGTCTAGGAGCAGTCTGTCTGTCTAGACATCTAGCAGTAGTCAGTCTAGCAGCAGTCAGACAAGGAGCAGTCTGTCTAGGAGCAGTCTGTCTAGTACCAGTCTGTCTGTCTAGACGTCTAGTAGCAGTCAGTCTAGCAGCAGTCAGTCAAGCAGCAGTCAGTCAGACAAGGAGCAGTCAGACAAGGAGCAGTCAGACAAGGAGCAGTCAGACAAGGAGCAGTCTGTCTGTCTAGACGTCTAGTAGCAGTCAGTCTAGCAGAAATCAGTCTAGCAGCAGTCTGCCTAGCAGCAGTCTGTCAAGCAGCAGTCTGTCTAGGAGCAGTCTGTCTAGGAGCAGTCTGTCTAGGAGCAGTCTGTCTAGCAGCAGTCTGTCTAGCAGCAGTCTGACTGTCTAGACTTCTAGTAGCAGTCTGTCTAGCAGCAGTCTGTCTGTCTAGACGTCTAGTAGCTGTCTGTCTAGCAGCAGTCTGTCTAGCAGCAGTCTGTCTAGCAGCAGTCTGTCTAGCAGCAGTCTGTCTAGGAGCAGTCAGTCTAGCAGCAGTCTGTGTAGGAGCAGTCTGTGTAGGAGCAGTCTGTGTAGGAGCAGTCTGTGTAGGAGCAGTCAGTCTAGCAGCAGTCTGTCTTGGAGCAGTCAGTCTAGCAGCAGTCTGTGTAGGAGCAGTCTGTCTAGCAGCAGTCTGTCTAGCAGCAGTCTGTCTGTCTAGACGTCTAGTAGCAGTCAGTCTAGCAGCAGTCAGTCTAGCAGCAGTCAGTCTAGGAGCAGTCTGTCTAGCAGCAGTCTGTCTAGCAGCAGTCTGTCTAGCAGCAGTCTGTCTAGCAGCAGTCTGACTGTCTAGACTTCTAGTAGCAGTCTGTCTAGCAGCAGTCTGTCTAGCAGCAGTCTGTCTAGCAGCAGTCTGTCTAGCAGCAGTCAGTCTAGCAGCAGTCAGTCTAGCAGCAGTCAGTCTAGCAGCAGTCTGACTGTCTAGACTTCTAGTAGCAGTCAGTCTAGCAACAGTCAGTCTAGCAGCAGTCTGTCTAGGAGCAGTCTGTCTAGCAGCAGTCTGTGTAGGAGCAGTCTGTCTAGCAGCAGTCTGTCTAGCAGCAGTCTGTCTAGGAGCAGTCTGACTGTCTAGACTTCTAGCAGCAGTCTGTCTAGCAGCAGTCTGTCTAGCAGCAGTCTGTCTAGGAGCAGTCTGTCTGTCTAGATGTCTAGCAGCAGTCAGTCTAGCAGCAGTCAGTCTAGCAGCAGTCAGTCTAGCAGCAGTCTGTCTAGGAGCAGTCTGTCTAGGAGCAGTCTGTCTAGGAGCAGTCTGTCTGTCTAGACGTCTAGTAGCAGTCTGTCTAGCAGCAGTCTGTCTAGCAGCAGTCTGACTGTCTAGACTTCTAGTAGCAGTCAGTCTAGCAGCAGTCAGTCTAGCAGCAGTCTGTCTAGGAGCAGTCTGTGTAGGAGCAGTCAGTCTAGCAGCAGTCTGTCTAGCAGCAGTCTGTCTAACAGCAGTCTGTCTAGCAGCAGTCTGTCTAGCAGCAGTCTGTCTAGCAGCAGTCTGTCTAGGAGCAGTCTGTCTGTCTAGATGTCTAGCAGCAGTCAGTCTAGCAGCAGTCAGTCTAGGAGCAGTCTGTCTAGCAGCAGTCTGTCTAGGAGCAGTCTGTCTAGCAGCAGTCTGTGTAGGAGCAGTCTGTCTAGCAGCAGTCTGTCTAGCAGCAGTCTGTCTAGGAGCAGTCTGACTGTCTAGACTTCTAGCAGCAGTCTGTCTAGCAGCAGTCTGTCTAGCAGCAGTCTGTCTAGGAGCAGTCTGTCTGTCTAGATGTCTAGCAGCAGTCAGTCTAGCAGCAGTCAGTCTAGCAGCAGTCAGTCTAGCAGCAGTCAGTCTAGCAGCAGTCTGTCTAGGAGCAGTCTGTCTGTCTAGACGTCTAGTAGCAGTCTGTCTAGCAGCAGTCTGTCTAGCAGCAGTCTGTCTAGCAGCAGTCTGACTGTCTAGACTTCTAGTAGCAGTCAGTCTAGCAGCAGTCAGTCTAGCAGCAGTCTGTCTAGGAGCAGTCTGTGTAGGAGCAGTCAGTCTAGCAGCAGTCTGTCTAGCAGCAGTCTGTCTAACAGCAGTCTGTCTAGCAGCAGTCTGTCTTGCAGCAGTCTGTCTAGCAGCAGTCTGTCTAGCAGCAGTCTGTCTAGCAGCAGTCTGTCTAGGAGCAGTCTGTCTAGTAGCAGTCTGTCTGTCTAGATGTCTAGCAGCAGTCAGTCTAGCAGCAGTCAGTCTAGGAGCAGTGTCTGTGACAGTGTAAATACTGCTGCTACTAATACTCTCCCCACGAGGAGGGAATGGAGGGGTCTGAGGCCCTGGTGGGGGTGGTGGGGTGGCCACACAGACAGGCTCCTCTTCAGCCATTGACATTACTCTGTAGAGAGAGAGGCAGAAACAGAGAGACAGATTGAGTCACTAGGTCATGACAAGCCATTTCACGAATTACCATCTATGTGACAGGCCTATGTGCAATCTTTGTAACTCTAACTGCATTGTAATCTTCTGACAGCAGGGGGAGCTGTGGTACAATACAACCACACCAAGCAATGCTGCCTACGCTCTTCACTATGTACTCTCTGTCTTCTGAGGGACGTCCACATGCAGTTCCACCATTAATTAAGTAAGTAAGTAAGTAAGTAAGTAAGTAAGTAAGTAAGTAAGTAAGTAAGTAAGTAAGTAAGAAAGAAAGAAAGAAAGAAAGAAAGACAGACAGACAGACAGACAGACAGACAGACAGACAGACAGACAGACAGACAGACAGACAGACAGACAGACAGACAGACAGACAGACAGACAGACAGACAGACAGACAGACAGACAGACAGACAGACAGACAGACCATTCAGAAAGATGTTCAGACAGACAGACAGACAGACCATTCAGAAAGATGTTCAGACAGACAGACAGACAGACCATTCAGAAAGATGTTCAGACAGACAGACAGACAGACAGACCATTCAGAAAGATGTTCAGACAGACAGACAGACAGACCATTCAGAAAGATGTTCAGACAGACAGACAGACAGACAGACCATTCAGAAAGATGTTCAGACAGACAGACAGACAGACAGACCATTCAGAAAGATGTTCAGACAGACAGACAGACAGACAGACCATTCAGAAAGATGTTCAGACAGACAGACAGACAGACAGACCATTCAGAAAGATGTTCAGACAGACAGACAGACAGACCATTCAGAAAGATGTTCAGACAGACAGACAGACAGACCATTCAGAAAGATGTTCAGACAGACAGACAGACAGACAGACAGACAGACAGACAGACAGACAGACCATTCAGAAAGATGTTCAGACAGACAGTAGAATCAGCAGACAGACATTCAGGCAGAAGACCGGACGGACGGACGGACAGACAGACGGACAGACAGACGGACAGACGGACGGACAGACAGACGGACAGACAGACGGACAGACAGACGGACAGACAGACGGACAGACAGACGGACAGACAGACGGACAGACGGACAGACGGACAGACGGACAGACGGACAGACAGGACATTCAGAAAGATGTTCAGACAGACAGTAGAATCAGCAGACAGACATTCAGGCAGACAGGCAGACAAAAACAGACAGGCATGCAGGCAGACACACAGACAGGCAGACAGACAGGCAGAAAGACAGTCAGACAGAGACAGGCGGGCAGACAGACAGGTAGACAGGCGGACACACAGCCAGACAGGCAGGCAGGCAGGTAGACGGGCAGGCAGGTATACGGGCAGGCAGGTAGACAGGCAGACTCACAGTGGCTTGTTGTGCTCCTCTTGCTCCTCTGCAGGGCTGTGGGGTTGCTCCTCTGCACGGCTGTGGGGTTGCTCCTCTGCACGGCTGTGGGGTTGCTCCTCTGCACGGCTGTGGGGTTGCTCCTCAGCCAGGGCTGTGGGGTTGCTCCTCAGCCAGGGCTGTGGGGTTGCTCCTCAGCCAGGGCTGTGGGGTTGCTCCTCAACCAGGGCTGTGGGGTTGCTCCTCTGCACGGCTGTGGGGTTGCTCCACAGCCAGGGCTGTGGGGTTGCTCCTCGGCCAGAGCTGTGGGGTTGCTCCTCGGCCAGGGCTGTGGGGTTGCTCCTCGGCCAGGGCTGTGGGGTTGCTCCTCGGCCAGGGCTGTGGGGTTGCTCCTCAGCCAGGGCTGTGGGGTTGCTCCTCAGCCAAAGGCAGTGAAGCATCTCCCCAGGGGCCAGCAGGGGACCGGAGTGGTGACAGGGGTCACTACTGGCTCCGGCTCTGAGAACAAAGAGGAACAGAAATGTTCAGCATCTCATTGTGACTCTGGTCCAAGCCTATAACTAGGGCCCAGAGTTTCCCCTTATCAGGTCTGGGCCCTAGTCATGGACCACTCAATTACTCATACTATAACTGCAGATAGAATGTGCAGAGCGTGCTTGTGTAACGGAGATACAGCGGCTATGTTATCAGACCTGTAGGTGTAAAGGTGTGGGGATCAGGTGGCTGAGGCTCTCTTGGTGACTGCTGTGGGGTCCCCTGCTCCAAGGCCTGTGGGGTGCCCAGGGGGGACAAGCCTCTGCTGGGGGGCCCAGGACTAACACTGGGCGAGGGGGTGGGAACAGGGGTTAGGACCAAGGGCTCCTACAACAGCACAAGGTGGAAAGAAAGAACAAATACATACATTAAAGGAGGGCAGAAAAAAAGAAAAGAACATACAATGCCGACAAAACCAACCAATTCAAAATAAAATTATTTTACACTGAATGCACAAAAAATGTTTTAATTGATACAATTAAGACATTGATTGATTGATTGACTGTACAGTACCTCCTGTGGTGGAGGATCCTGAGGCTTGGCTGGTGTTACAGGTCTCTCCTGTCCCTCTCTCTGTCCCAGCATCAGAGCTATGGTTTCTGCCAGGAACACTGGTAAGGACCACATACTGTCTAACAGGAACACTGGTAAGGACCACATACTGTCTAATAGGAACACTGACAGAGACCACATACTGTCTAACAGGAACACTGACAGAGACCACATACTGTCTAACAGGAACACTGACCACATACTGTCTAACAGGAACACTGGCAGAGACCACATACTGTCTAACAGGAACACTGACCACATACTGTCTAACAGGAACACTGGTAAGGACCACATACTGTCTAACAGGAACACTGACCACATACTGTCTAACAGGAACACTGACAGAGACCACATACTGTCTAACAGGAACACTGACCACATACTGTCTAACAGGAACACTGGTAAGGACCACATACTGTCTAACAGGAACACTGGTAAGGACCACATACTGTCTAACAGGAACACTGACAGAGACCACATACTGTCTAACAGGAACACTGACCACATACTGTCTAACAGGAACACTGACAGAGACCACATACTGTCTAACAGGAACACTGACAGAGACCACATACTGTCTAACAGGAACACTGGCAGAGACCACATACTGTCTAACAGGAACACTGGCAGAGACCACATACTGTCTAACAGGAACACTGACAGAGACCACATACTGTCTAACAGGAACACTGACAGAGACCACATACTGTCTAACAGGAACACTGACAGAGACCACATACTGTCTAACAGGAACACTGACAGAGACCACATACTGTCTAACAGGAACACTGGCAGAGACCACATACTGTCTAACAGGAACACTGACAGAGACCACATACTGTCTAACAGGAACACTGACAGAGACCACATACTGTCTAACAGGAACACTGGCAGAGACCACATACTGTCTAATAGGAACACTGACAGAGACCACATACTGTCAAACAGGAACACTGACAGAGACCACATACTGTCTAACAGGAACACTGTTAAGGACCACATACTGTCTAACAGGAACACTGGTAAGGACCACATACTGTCTAACAGGAACACTGACAGAGACCACATACTGTCTAACAGGAACACTGACAGAGACCACATACTGTCTAACAGGAACACTGACAGAGACCACATACTGTCTAACAGGAACACTGGTAAGGACCACATACTGTCTAACAGGAACACTGACAGAGACCACATACTGTCTAACAGGAACACTGACAGAGACCACATACTGTCTAACAGGAACACTGGCAGAGACCACATACTGTCTAACAGGAACACTGGCAGAGACCACATACTGTCTAACAGGAACACTGACAGAGACCACATACTGTCTAACAGGAACACTGGCAGAGACCACATACTGTCTAACAGGAACACTGACAGAGACCACATACTGTCTAACAGGAACACTGACAGAGACCACATACTGTCTAACAGGAACACTGGTAAGGACCACATACTGTCTAACAGGAACACTGGTAAGGACCACATACTGTCTAACAGGAACACTGACAGAGACCACATACTGTCTAACAGGAACACTGACAGAGACCACATACTGTCTAACAGGAACACTGACA